>NW_022436968.1:2196440-2328304 GCF_009761245.1 Sapajus apella | reverse complement strand
TTTAAAGGTATAGTCATTAATATCACTTTTTCAAAGTTTTTTTTTTTAAAAGAAAAACATTGTTACTTAGATGTTCAGTATAGTTTTCATAGATAATAAAAGGCAAATGCTGGAAAGGAATAGATTTTAGTGCTCTAGTAGTGGAGTAATAAAACATCAATCTTAGTGCATATTTTCATTTTATATTTTAAAGACATTCATCTATGTTATGAGTTCTTAAATGGCCAATCATTTTTATGTGTAATGTCACAATATTTTTCATCCAGGAAATATATATAACTTTCCTTGGCTATTTAAATACCTTTCAAGCAGTTCATAAAAGTACTTCAAGAAAAATTATAATTTTATTTCAATATGTATTAGGTTGTCATTCATTGTTCCAGGAAAGGAGTTATGCTCACTCTCACTCTATAAAATATATAGACATTCATCTTAGCTTATAAAAGCAATAAGAATAGAAAGATCTCCAAGTTTACCAAACTCTACATAAGCAAAAAGTAGTTATCTAAAAATTGTCTGCAAATAACTGAAAAATATTGATAAAGAAAATTATATTGACTAATCTGATGTTTAGTCCATTTGTTTTTTAGTTTTTAGTTTTTTGTTATACTTTAAGTTCTGGGGTACTATGTGCAGATTGTGCAGGATTGTAACATAGGTATACACATGCCATGGTGGTTTGCTGCATCCCTTCCCCGCCATCTACATTAGGTATTTCTCCTAATGTTATCCCTCCCCTTTTCCTCCACCTTCTGCTATCCCTCCCCTAGGTTTCCCATGCCCCAACAGGCCCCGGTGTATGATGTTCCCCTCCCTGTGTCCATGTGTTCTCATTGTTCAACACCCACTTGTGAGTGAGAACATGCAATGTTTGGTTTTCTGTTCTTGTGTCAGTTTGCTGAAAATGATGATTTCCAGTTTCATTCTTGTCCCTGCAAAGGACATGAACTCATCCTTTTTATGGCTGCATAGTATTCCATGGTGTATATGTGCCACATTTTCTTCATCTAGTCTATCATTGATGGGCATTTGGATTGGTTCCAAGTTTTTGCTATTGTAAACAGTTCTGCAATGAACATACGTGTGCATGTGTCTTTATAATATGATGATTTATAATCCTTTGGGTATATACCCAGTATTGGGATTGCTGGTTCAAATGATATTTCTATTTCTAGATCCTTAAGAATTTTAATTTATTTTCAATTATTATTATTATTTTGCATAAACAGAAATTCTAATGTTGCAATAGCAACATTTCAAATAGCACTTAAGCTCTGCCCTTGGAGGAAGTGCAGGAATACATAAACCCAGCACCACAGCTGGACGAGGGTAAAAACCCCATCTCCAGGACCTTGGTTCCCAGAGCCAGCAGGTCTAGGATTTGACTTAATCAGAACACATGAGAATGCCCCTCTACTACACCACATCACAATGCTAACAAACTCCAATAAAACTAAGAATAAAATGTGTTGGTAAGGGCCATTTCATATGCATACTCTTTCAATCCCTGCTTGCCAGCATAAGAATACATTTGGGCCTGGAACCCTTGCTTACCAAAAGATAAAGAGCCTGCACAGCCCATGTTAAACTTCTCATATTTTGTGAATGTATCTTTCCCAATACAGACTCAATAAATATTACTTTGATACTCATGACTCAGTGTGTATGTCAGTGGTCCTCAGATATGCTCCCAAATTTTAGTATTTCAGACTTCATGGGCGAGGGGAGAAATGGGAAAAGGAGTCATTCCACTGTGGCAAGAGACAAGTATGTATAGACCAGTTGCTGATCTTTCTCTGTCTCTTCTCTATGTGAAGCATGGTTCAATCCAGTGCTTGACTGCCTTGTATTGTCCTTGGTGACTTTAATACCAAGATGTTAGTATAGTATAATGACTTTAATACCAAGATAGCAGGCAGAAGTGTTTCGAATTCTATTTCTGTTAGTTGGCTTAGTAATAATTATTGCAAATCCTCTATTAAGTTGGGGTCCTCCTCTGGCATTGGTAATCAATGCATGCTGTTTGGAGCCACAGAATAAAGTAGGGATGTCCATAAGAGTTAGATTCTCTGTATCTATATTTGTATTTGCATCTAATGTATTTACTTTGATATCTATGCTCCTACTCTCTTAAACAACGTGTTTGGTTTTCAAAAACAGCAACAAAAAAATATGTGCCACCCAAGACACAGTCTGTTTCTGGGAAACAAACACTTTAGTCAGAAGATGTAAACCAGTCTCACATACGTTATAGATATTGGTGTTTTCAAGCAGAGAATTTTAATTAATATCACTAAAATGTTAAAAGCTTTCAGGGAACAGTTGTTAGTTGCAAAATCACATAGATAATTTAAGTGGAGGGATAAAAATATAGTTAAGAATCAGAAAAAAATACTAGAAATCAAAAATGCAGAAAAATAAATTAAAAATGTCCTTAATGGGCTTGTCATTAGACTCAACATTGGTGAGCAAAGAATCAGTGAACTAGGCTGAGTGCAGTGGCTCATGCCTGTATTCCCAGCAATTTGAGAGGCCGAGGCAGGCGGATCATGAGGTCAGGAGATTGAGGCTAACCTGGTCAATATGGTGAAACCTCATCTCTACTAATAAAGTACAAAAAAATATAGCCAGGATGGTGGCGGGCACCTGTGATTCCAGTACAGTGAAGGTCTCTGTGAGCTGATACCATGCCACAGCACTCCAGCCTGGCAACAGAGCCTCCTCAGAAAAAAAAAAAAAAAAAGAATTAGTGAATTAGAAAAAAGTGAACACACAAATTACCTATATGGAAATACAAAGAGTATAAAACAGAGGATTAAAGAATTGTGGGACAATACAAGTCACTCTGGCATATATGTAATTGAAATCTCAGAGGACAAAGAAAGAATGAAGCAGAAAAAATGTTTGAAAAAATGTGAAACTTTTTCCAAAGTTAGTGGTGGACAACAAAATACAGTTATAAGAAACACAGAAAAATGAACAGGGCAATGACTACCAAAAGCACCATACATAGGCGCATCCCATTCAAACTGCTGGAAAACAAACGCAAAGATAAAATCTTAAAAGCAGCCAGACAAAAATACACATATCTATAGTGTAGGACTGATAACAATTATAGCAGACTTCTGTCCGGAAAACTTACAAGCAAGAAGATTAAAAATAAGTCAATCCAGAAATTTACACCCATGAAAGTGTCCTTTAAAATGAAGGAGAAATAAAGACTTCATCAGAACAAGTAAAATAGGGAAATCCTTGCTTGTGTAACCACCGAAGTTCCAGGTACTCACCATTTGTAGAAAGAAGCCAGAATAACAAGAGTGAGATGAGACAAACAGAAAATAAGATTTTATTACCCATGCTAAAAAGAGGAGGACTGGGTGAAATTCTTCCCCAAAATTTCCACTCTTCAATTTGTGGAGGGAACACAGAGGTTGTTAAAGACAAAAGTTTGGAATGCAGAAGAGGCAGGAAGCTAAGAGGTGTCAAGTGTTCTGACACACTCCAGTGGCTTGTCTTGAATTATAGTTCCATCTGATAAAGGGGCTAGTGCGTTGTGGCCAGAGGTGTTTGGCCACATCAAAATCTGGCCCCCAAAGCTCCAAAGAAAATGCATAACTAGATAAGAGAGTACGGTGTGTACTTAACAAGTCTCCAGGTAGATAACTGTGCATAAGGCGTGGGAGCATAGAATGGGAAATGAAAGGGAGTTGATGTTCACAGTGTACTCCTGTACTCCCAGGCTGTATTTCAAGATGAAAGAAATCACATATGCAGTTTGTCTCAAAGATTGGGGAGAGAGGAGAAAAGAAAACAAAGCATTAAAATATGGTTTGAAGCCAAGCTGCTCGATTACACTTGCAAACTTACTCTAAAAGAAATGTCAGAAAATGAACTTAGAAGGAATATAGATCTATGGTAGAAATTTCGATCTACAAAAAAAATGATCACTAGAAATAAAAATAAATAAATTCAAAATAAAATTCTTCTGCTTTCTTCTTTTTAATTGCTCTAAATGACCATTTGAATCAAAAATAGCAATCTATTTAGTCCTTTTAGAATATGTAAAGGTAAAAGCATATGAAAATAGCACAAAAGATGGGAAAAAAAAAACTAGGAAGACTTATAATCTTACAAGGTTCTTATATTTCAAAAGGTGCAGTACAATATTTATTATATGATGGTAAAAGACTTTGGTTATTTAAAATGTAGGTTGTATGCCCAAGGGCAAATCCTGAAAATACTTTTTTAAAGTATGAATAAAGGCAATAATATGGAATCATAGAATATGCTCTGTTAAACAGTGAAGGCAATAAAGGAGCAAAAAAGAACCAATGGATAAACAGAAAATGACTTAGAAAGATGATAAATTTTAAATCAGCCATTGCAATGATCACTTTAAATATGATTAGTCTAAATACATCAGTTAAAGTGTATTTTTCTGATATCTGAGATTATCAGATAAAAAACCAAAAGGAACTCAATGCTGTATATAAGAAATTGTGTTAAATATACAGATAAATATAAGAGAAAAGAGATTGCCTTCTTGCTGTGGTGCCCTAAAGGTGAATTTTTAAGACGATGAACTTTCTTTATGATACTGAGGTAGTGGATTCATGACTGTGCAAATCCCATAGAACATATACCACAAGAGTGATCTTTTCAGTATGTGCATTAAAGACTGTTAAGTAAGATGTGGGCTCTCAGAACAGAATATGCAAAGTGACAAATTAATTTAAATCTCTTACATCCCATAGAAAGCAAGATTAGGCATTGAAAATTCATTCTCGGTGAAACAGAATTTCTGAAAAAGATAGACAAATATGTCAATTGAAAATAATATAAACTAGAGCCTTTACATACACTAAAATGCACCGCAAAATACTTTCTGGGGATTACAGACCAAAAAACATCATTCTTTCCTATCAAATAATTAAGTACAAGAATCAAAGCAGAAACTGGTAGTGCTCACAACCCAAAGAATAACATGGAAGAACACTTGGAATAAATAATTCAATCTCATAAAGAATTTAAAGATAATTTAGGTCAAACAAATATTGTTAAACAAAACCCGCAAATAGTTAATAATCATGATGTAAAGGCAATTTGGAGGATTGATTCAGGATGGTAGCCTATAAAATAGAAATTCCAAAGATAACAAAAGGAGGATATGAAGTTGAGGCAACAATTAAGCGAATAAATAGTAGAAAAAAGCCCTCTCTATTGAAAGTATGTAGGCATTAATAAAACTAAAAGCTGGTACAAAAGCAGAGAAAAATCAAAATGTTAGGATAAAGTTGCAGCTTTGAAACTAGGAAAAGCCCTAGGGATCTTATTAGAAAATAAAAGGAGAACAACAAATGGACAACCTTGGTAAAAATTACGAAGCATAATGACAGATAAAGGAGCGAGTAAAGTATTTCCAGTAACTTTAAGACAACTTAGTTGACAAGCAAAAGGAAATAAATAATTTCCTAATGATATGTACAATTCCGAAAATAATGTTGCCCCCCAATTTTCTTCTTTTTCATAAGGCTTTGACACCTTCCTATTCTACCTCCAAATCTTTTTTTAATCCTTCTTAGTTGATAACCTTGCTTCCTACTTCATTTAAAGAAGGAAATCTTTAGACAATAGCTATCACAAACTTCCATTTACCTCATTTTCCGCCTATTCCTCTTCTCCATGACCTCTTGAAGACTGGATGGACTCAGGAATACACAATCATAAAATTTGTTTGAATAATGATTGCATATTAACACCACTTAAATATATAAATGTATTAGTTTTTTGTAGGTCACAAAATAGGTTTGACTTAAAAATGACAAGATTGAGACAAATAATTACTTTTATCTTAGAATTTCTAACAACCAGTTTGTAACTGTCATAAATGAAATAATAGTTGCAATTTATCTGTTATAGATGCTTGTAACATAATATATCCTGGACTACCATACAGTGCTAAAACGAGTACTGAAACTGCTTTTATTCTGCTTATCTCCTAGAGCTCTTTTATCTCCTAGATTATCTAAAAGATAAACATGAAAGTAGTTTTAGGACTAAGAAATAAACAGAAAAAAATAAAAAATGTAGTTTTAGTATTAAGAAATAAAATGGTTTTGAAAATTTTTTTATAAATTTATTTAAAAGATACTTCAAAAAAGCATTCATAAGTATGTATCATTTCCCATAAATGCCTATAATTGATCATATCTTAGACATTTTAGGTTAGTTTTTTACCCCCTTATTTTCTTGTTTTTACCTGATCTCCCCTTGCCCATTTTTCTCTAACAGTTTTTATTACTAATTGCCACATTTTCAACACAATTTATATCCCCTATATTTTCTTCATACTAATAATCATACATAAATTCAAATGTAGACACAAACAATAATAGGAAATAATTTATGCTAATGTACCATATTGTGTCCTACATATTTTACAAATATTATTTTCTTTTATGTTTAGGATAAATCTATATCCTGCTATTTTCCAGCTAGAGAAACTGAGATATAAAAAGGTGAAGCAACTTACCTATAGGCACGCAGCTGGCAAATTAGATTTAATCTTCAAATCTAAGTCATCTGTGCTCAGAATCCATGTTCTTTAATACCATTGGTATAACTACCATACATGACTTCCTAACCCAGTGGAAACCTGAAGTATTCAACCTTCTACCATAATACATTCAAAATATGTTGTCATTTTTCTTATGCCAATGTGGAAAAAAAAACTAGGAAAATTATTTAACCAAATTGGACATTTTGTTAGGTGAATTGAATGTACTTTAAAAGGAAAAGGAGATATTATTTTTTGTAGAAGGGAAAATCACTAATGGGATAAATAAAATATTTATAGAATTTGTATTAAACTGTCTTATTTAATTGTCTTCACTGACTTGACTAATTTTGTCTCTGGAACATTACACTCTAAATTGTTGTTATTTTTAGTGACTATTAAATAAGAGTTATTCTGATGAGTGAAATTTGGCAACCAGCAGGAATAAATAAGCATGGGCATCTTCATATATTTAAACCATGTTGATGGGTTTCTGATACATAAATTTAGCTTTGCACTTTGAGTAAATAACACAGAGTAAATTGCTCTTAATGCAAAAGTATATACACAGACACACACAGCATATGCTATCAGGTCAAGAGAAATTTGGGGAATATTAAGATAATTTAATTACTTCAAATTAGATTTTTTAAGCAACTATACCACAGACTCTCTGATTTGAAATGGGCATTATAGGAGATTCTAATGTACCTAGATTTTCCTATTTGCAAACTAATGTAGTTTTATTTGAAAATTCCGAGGTGCTCGTAATTTATTTCTTTGTAATCACCTATTTTTTAAAAAGACTCTTTCAATCCAGTCATATAATCATGAGACTTCTTTAAAAAAAAAAAAACTTCAAATATTAAGACTATAACTATAAACTGAAGATTTTATTGTAAATTTTATTTAAATGCAATATTTAAAAGTAGAAAGTAGTAGTATTAATATAGTCTTAAATTTTGGCTTGGATTTTGACTCTTTAAGAACACTCCTTTTGTCTTAGTCAAGAACATTTTATATTCAAAAACTAAAAATCAGTCCAAGCTACCCTAAAAGGAGAAACAAAATAAGATGCACGCGCACACACACATACACACACACACACACACACACACACACACACAGAGACACACACACACACATACCAGGGTGAAGTGGAGGAGGAAGTGTATAAAGAAGTGGGTCCACCTGAGATACTGCAGTTGAAAGACATTGATACTTGGCATCTGAATTCTCAGACATTCTCTGTGAAATATCTCATCTGTTCTATATCACTGTCTTGATAAGGTGTGTTTTTCTTCTTAATCTCATCAGAACATTTCTGTTCCAACAGCACAAACAATTGCATTTTCTCTCAAGATTAATACCATTAGGTATTGACTACATTCTGAATCAATGAATCAAATTCCAGGAGAGAACAGCTACCTGGCCAAGTTGGTTCATTTATCCACTCAGGTCTCAGCTGTTACCAGAGAGTGTCTCATTCATATGATTGAATCATAACTACACAGCCTGCTCCCAACCAAGGATATGGGGTCTTTCTTAACTATGGCACATATTTAAGGTACTTTGAGATAAAATGCTTTGCACTATACAGTGCGATATACAGGAGGGAAATTAAATAAGTCAAGAATGAATTTGCGTCAGTTTTTAGAATACATAAAGGAAAAACAATTATCTGTTAGAAAATAATTTAAAATTTTCAGTGAAAGCTTTTTAGAGAAGTTGGAACAAAAGCGAAATTTGAATACCAGTTAGCCATGGCAAATATGTAGCGGTCACTAGTTAATGTTTAACTCACTTCATTATACTTTAAAGGTATTCTTTAAATACTTTTTGATATATGGAAATTTTATAAGATTTCATTGCTTAGGAATTTATGGGCTTCTACATTCTTATTCCAATAGGAAATAATTGAAGTTGATGTGAGCTTAAAGACATCAGAAAACAATGACTGCTAATTAGCCCTAATCTTTGTTACACTTTTGGAAACACATCAAACATAAGTCATGTAAATAAAATATCTACTCTTGTTTATTAGTAAAATATAAGAATGATTTGTTTCATATTTTGAATCATTCTTACTTATTTAATTAGATTTAAAACGTGTCCTCAATTTTATGCTGACAATTATAAAATATAATTTTTATATAATAAAATTCATGAAATTTATATATTTTATTTTATATATTTATATTTTTTAATTTATGAAATACATTTTATAAACTTCAGCACAGAATTGATATATTTTAAATCTAGACAATTACATTACAAAAATTCAACGATAAAAACATTTTCTTAGTGAATGGAAATTGTGAATTGCCTCAATCTTGTTCATACCTCATAGGTTTTTAATGAATATTTAATTCCATATCTCCCCAAATTTTATTTAACGTTCTTTCTTTCCTGGTTATTGTATTAGTTTATTTAACACTACTATAAAGATGTTACCTGAGACTGAATAATTTACAAAGAAAAGAGATTTAATTGACTCACAGTTTCACATGGCTTAGGGAGGCTTCAGAAAACTTACAATCATGGTTGAAGATGAAGGGGAAGCAAGGCACGCCTTACATTGCAGAAGGAGACACAGAGCTCGAGGGGGAAATTGATACTTTTAAACTGTCAGATCTTCTGAAAGTCTCTCCCTATCAGGAGAATAGCATGGGGAAAGCCATCCCAATGATCTAATCAGCTTCCACCAGGCCCCTCCCTGGAAACATGGGGATGATAATTAAAGACAAGATTTGGGTGGGGACACAGAATCAAACCATATCAGTAATAAAATACTCTTTCTGATAAGGATATAATTACCTTAAATGTGTACTTTTCCCCAAGGCTTTGATTTTAAAATGTTAAAATGTTTTCCTGTAAAGGGAAAAAGTGAATATTCAAAACATAATGAATAGTGGATTTGGAATTGTGCTAGAGAATTGTCTTACAGAGGTTCAGTTCAAGTTGTTTTCAGAATGACCTTTACACACAACTGGAATATAACATGTTAACTCAAGCACACATGCACATCCACACTCACATACACTGACTCAGTTTTTGTTTCAAACATGTAAACTGCATTTCTTTTAAGTAGTTTTGTTTTGTTTTGCAAATTTGTTAAAAGCAAATCAAATCTTTTGTTTTCTCAATCATGATAAAATTTTTGATTAGAGGATTTACCAATTTGAGTCATGTGATTCATTTCCTACCTATCACTCATCCTATAGAAATCAAGTCTGAATGTAATAATTTTAATCCATTATGTAAAAACAAGTGTGTGTGTGTTTTAGTTCTTTTCAAGCAAATAACACATTATACCAATAAAAAATAATAGTAGGAACTGCTATGATATTTACCTGCTAGATCTAATCCTTCCCATTATACTTAATTCAATAATAGTTAAATACTCTTGCAAATTGTTGCGAGGCCATTTGATCTCTTTATTTCTATTAAAATAAAGTCTGCATTCATTTATATATAATACAACTGTAGTAGTTCTCTAATTTACCTACATAATAATACCATTGCTGAGCTTTAAGAAATACTGATTTTTGTTTCACGCTCCCCAAATTTATCTTCCATTTATTTTGTGTGTTGGCTAACATTAGAGTTTGCAAAATTTTCTTAGATGATTCTTGTATGCAGGAAAGTATGGGAATTATTTTAATATGTGGTTCGTTACTGGGGAAAATGCATCCATTATAAATATAAACTATTCACATTTAATATTTTCAGAATTATTACTCCAATTTTCCAACTAATTATATCTTTCACATGTGAAGCAAAGAGAAACATTTTCATTTTGTGTTTTATAATAAGAGCTTTATTTGATATAATTTACATGCTACAAAATTTATCCTTTCAAAATGTACAATGCAGTGGGGGTTTTTTGTTTGTTTAATTCACAGAGGTAAGCAACCAACACCACTAATTTCAGCATAGTTTCATCACCTCAAAAAGAAACCATTAGCAGTCTGAATTCCTTCCCCTCCAACCATCTTCTGGCAAACACTAATCTACTTCCTGTTTCTATGGGTTTGCCTATTCGAAATATTTTGTATAAATTTTATCATATATTATGTAGCTTTTGTTATTAGTGTCTTTTATTTAGCATAAAGTTTTAAGGTTTATCAGTCTTTTAATATGTGTCAGTACTTCACTTATTTTTATTAATAAATATTTCATTACCACTGGTACGGATATGCCAGCTTTGTTTACCCATTTATTGGTTCATGAACATTTGGGTTATTTCAGCTTTGACATGATGAATAAGGTCGCTATGAACATTAATGTACAGGTTTTTGTATAGGCATCTGTTATGTTTTTTCTTTTGATTATATAACTAAAATTGTAATTGCTGAGTCATATGGTAACTCTCTATATTTTTTGTTTTGTTTTGTTTTGTTTTGTTTTAGGAAGCTCTAAGTTTTTTTCTACAGTAGATAAATCATTTTATATTCCTGCCAGCCATGTATGAAGGCTCAAATATCTCCACTTGCTCTTTAACACCTTTTCTTTCATGCCCTTTTACTTTAGCCATTCTAGTAGTCTCTAAGTATAGTTTTGCTTTGCATTTCCTTAATGTCTAATGATGTTGAGCAACTTTTCATGTATGTATTAGTTACTTTTTTTTTTAAGGAATGTCTATTCAAATCCTTTGCCCATTTGTAAAATTGGATTATTTGTCTTTCTGTTTTGAGTATAAGAGTTCTTTCTCTTTCTTGACACAAATGTTTTCAGATATATTCTTTGAAAACATTTCTTTTCTTGAGATGGAATCTCTAGTTTTTGCCACGGCTGGAGTGCAGTGGTGCAATCTTGTCTCACTGCAATCTTTGCCTCCCAGAATCAAGCAATTTTCCTGCCTCAGCCCCCTAGTAGCTGGGACTAAACTCGTGTGCCACTACACCTGACTAGGTTTTGTAATTCTAGTATGGAGGGGGTTTCACTGTGTTGGTCAGGATGGTCTTGATTTCCTAACCTTTAATCTGCTGCCTTAGCCTCCCAAAGTGCTGGGATTACAGGTGTGAGCCATCACACTCAGCCTATTTGCAAATATTTTATTGTATTCCATGGGTCTTTTTTGACAATATCCTTTCAATTACAAACATTTTCAATTTCAATGAAGTTTAGCTTATTTCTGTCTATGTTTTTGTTATTTGTACCTTTTGTGTTATATCTAACAATGCATTGCCCAATCCAAAGTAATACACACACATACAAATGCACACACATGTACACACACATAGCTGTTACTCTATTTGTGGGTTCTGCATTAATCAATTCAACCAACCATAAATTGAAAATAATTGAAAAAAATTACCTCTGTGCTGAACATGTACAGTCTATATTTTCTTGTCATTCTCTAAACAATATAACAACAAAAATTATATACCATTTACATTGTATTCAGTATTATAAGAAATATAGTAGATAATTTAAAGTATATAGGAAGATGTGCATGAGTTATGTGCAAACACTTCCTTCCCCATTTTATGTCAGGGACTTGAGCATCCAAGACTTTGGTACCCACAGGAGGTCCTGGAACCAATTCCCTATAGATATCAATGGGTGACTATATATTTCACAGTTTCTTCATTTATAAATCAGTGGACATTTAGATTGTTTCCATATCTTGGCTATTTTGAACTGGATATGCCACTATCTTTACAGAGTGATCAGATTAGCACCAGAGATCAGTCATGCCAATATATACACATTGCCTCCATAGTAATTTTTAACACACTCTACATCTTTAATATATTCATGAAGAAATATAAAAGACATACTGAAGTTGAGGGACAGTCTACAAAATACTTGACTGGATACCTCAGAAGTATCAAGATCATAAAAGACAAGGGAAGACTAAAGACACTGTCACAGATTGGAGGAGACTAAGGAAACAAGGAATGAAATACAATGTGGTATATTGGTTTAAATCCTGAACCAGAATACAGACATTATTGGAAAAACTGGTGAAACATGAAGAAAGTTGGTAGTTAATAGTAGTGTACTGATATAACTTGGATGTGTCCCCACCCAGATTTTATGCTGAAATGCGATCCTCAGTGCTAAAGGTGGGGCCTGGTTGAGGTGGTTGGATCATGTGGTAGTTTCTCATGGTTTAACAATATCCTCCCTTGATACTTTGCTTGCTATAGTGAGTTCTAATGAGATCTGGTTGTTTAAAAGTGTCTGTCATCTCTCCTCCCACCCACCGCTTTGTCCTGCTTCTGACATATATGATGCCTCCTTCTGCTTTGCCTTCCACCATGAGTAAAAGCTTCTTGAGGCCTCCCCAAAAGCAGATGCTCCTATGCTTTCTGCACAGCCTGCAGGAATTAAACCTCTTTTCTTTATAAATTACCCACTCTCAGGTATTTCTTTTTCCTTTTTTTTTTTTTTTTTTCGTTTTTGAAACAGAGTCTCATACTTTATCACTCAGGCTGGAGTGCAGTGGTGCAACCTTGGCTCACTGAAACCTCTGTCTCCAGGGTTCAAGCGATTCTTCTGTCTCAGCCTCCAGAGTAGCTAGGATTACAGGCATGAGCTACCATGCCTGGCTAATTTTTTGTATTTTTTTAGTAGAGATGGGGTTACAACAGGTTGGCCAGGCCGGTCTTGAATTCCTAACCTCAGGTGATTCTCCCGCCTTGGCCTCACAAAGTACTGGGATTACAGGAGTGGGCCACCACACCCGGCCTTAGGTATTTCTTTATAGCAGTGTGAGACTAGACTAATACACATACTAATGTGAAGTTTTTAGTTTTGATACATTTAACCTATGTTATATTATGTAATATTTATGTTCTTATGTTAATAATGGAGAAAGTTGAAGAGGACAAGGGAACACTCTAAACTGTCTTTGTAGTTCTTTAGTAAGCATAAAATGATTTAAGAAAAAAAGATGAGTTAATATATACAGGAATGTATACTCAGAATTGTAAAGATTTAATATTTTCCCAAACATCTGGAAAGTATAAGAATTTTAATGCAAAAAATACATCATATAATAGGATTTATGGTCAAATTTAAAAGATTAATTGCAAAAATTATATGGAAAAGTAAACCTTAAAGCTCTGTTGAAAAAAGAATGGCTGTTTAATAATAAATTGGATATATGGTTAAGTAGATAGATATAGCTACATGCATATGTGATACATATGCATGTATTCCATAATAATTGATACTAGAGTATTATTACAGCAAAAGACAATTGTGTGTGATTTGACCCCTCCTGAACAATACAACTTTAACTTGTGACATTATCTTCTTTATTTCCTACTCTCTTGACAAACACTGATCTTAAAATTAGTCAGTAATATTCCTATCAATCATATTTGTCTTCCTGGAATAATTTCTACTTCATCTTCTTAAATCAAACTCCTCTGTCTTAAAATAAACACCTAATAGGAATTTTTTGCCCGACATCTGACTAAATAAGAACTGACAATATCTGTTTTGTAAACTTTATACTTCTTTGTAATTCTAAAATGAAAATCTTGTACTTATATAAATCCTAATGATATGACTCCCTGTATTAGTTTGCTGGGGCTGCTATAACCACAGATTGGGTGGCTTAAACACCAGAAATTTATTTTCTGTAAGCTAGAAAAGCAGTTCTCACTGTTCTATGGGCTAGAAGCCTAAAGACAAAGTGTCTGCATGTCTCCTTTCTCCTGAGGCCTCTCTCTTCCACTTGTAGATAGTCTCCTACTAGCTGTGTCCTCATCTGGTCTTTTCTCTATGTGTACATACCTAGTGTCCCTTTGTATATCCAAATTCCCACTTTTTATAAGGACATCAGTCATATTGGATTAGAACATTACCCAAATGGATCCACTTATTTATATTCTGAGGCCCTGAGGTTGGAACTTCAGCATATTAATTTGGGGAGAAGACAGCATAATTCTGTCCATAGCACTCTCCATTAGATTGGGATTTATGAAAAGGTAACACATAACTGTCTTTTAAAATATTTTTATATAGTTGCTGAATGAATGAATAGAAAATGTGTAAATGAACATTGCTCCACATGTGGAAGTAATTTGTGACTTTACTTTTATTTACAATATGTTCTAAATGAAGCTGACTGCCTCAATCCATTAGTGATTGAACAGCTTAAATCAAGTAGGAATATATTCACAATGTAAGACAGTAATAGTCATTTTGAAGTTGACTATAATATTAATTCACAGTTTTCTCTGTCATTTTCCATTTCATTTACATAGGGATTTTAAAAAGGAATGTCTTAAAAACAGAAAAATTCAATGTGATTATATTATGCCAACCCATATGTTCTTGAGCTAGGTTTCTGAAGCTGGTTCCTTTAAAGACTAGGTTTACACTCTTCCTGAGCTGTTTCCTTGTTAACAGGCAATCATTTTCCTGACTGAATTTTACATAACAGCTCTTACATAAAAATTGGCTCCTTAAAAGTTTTTATATTCGTTTTTAGTTTGAAAAATATAGAAAAGAAAATTATATTTTAACTGCACACAGGCATGCTTTAAAATAATTTCAAAGCATAATATAATTAAGGAATGTAAAATTACACGGATATTGATCTATCATATATTTTAGCATACTTTTTATTAAAGTATATTTACACAAAAAGCATACAAATAATAAGTTCACAGATCAATGCATTTTTGTCAAAGAAAATTGCCAATACAACTGGCACCCAAACAAAACATAAAGCCAGCTCCCCCTAATGCCTCTTCTGCATGACAATAACTTCCTCTCAAGGTAACACCAACCTTGACTTAGAATATACACCAACCTTGACTCCACATACTTTATTCTCTAGAGGTTTCAAATTCATACGAATTATATCATACATTATGGTACTTTTAAGTCTAGCTTTACTTGCAAGCATCCACTCAGAAGAAAAGGCTTGTGAATCCATCCATGTTATTGTACGAGCATTAATTTGTATAGTATTCCACTGAATAGCTATACTTTGCCCATTCTACTGTTGATGAATATTTGGGTTGTTTTCATTATTTGTTTCTCCTTATTTGAAATAAATGCTACTATTAGAATTCTGGTACATGTGTTCCACTATAAATGTATTTCTGTATTAGATTTCTGGGTTATAGTGTATGTATAGTTTGATAGTATATTCTGCCAATACTTTTCCAAAGTGGTGACAGAAGTTTTCATTTCTGTCTTCTGTCTCTCTCTCTCTGTCCTTCTCTCTCAAGATACTCCACTTGAAACCCAGCCACCATACTTTGAGTAAGAGAAGAAGTGACGATGTTAGTTGATCTCACCTGACAGCATGCATCAACTACTCAATGTGAGAAAACCCTCACATGAGTCTTACTTCCAAACTTCATGCCACCCCAGTTTGTGCCAAGCAGAGAAGTCCCCACCAAGACCTACTCCACTTGGAGATTTGCAAGTAAAAGTCAATATTGCCATTGTTTTGCTCTACTAAGTATTGAGGTGATTTGTTATGCAAATGATTATCGGAAAGAGGGAAATTTCATTAACTATTCAGATAGCTTTTAGATGATGATAATAAATCTGTGAAAGATTTATAATACATTTATCACTGGGAGCATATCCCCTTTATCAATCAATCTTTTTTACCAGAAAATTGATGAGGACTATAAAATCTGTTTTTTGTGCTATAGCTTAAAGAAGACCAAATAAAAAGTATGCATCTGTACATTTTACATTTTATAATGTTTTGAAAGCAGAAATTAATTTTGCTAAATATTCATACATGAAAATTAGCAGTTGTGTTAGTGAAACATTTTATTTCTAAATGTGTTCTCCCTTTTGTGAAGTAAGGAATCTTAGTATTTCTAAAACATGCTTAATTTCAAATTTGTAAATTATGTGATTGGTTGTAGTCTTTAGCGTATCTCACAGAATAAAAATGCCGTGAACTATTTTCAAAACAAATTATAATAATATGTCTTTTATGAGGTTGTATTCTAAAAAGCTCTAAATTTTAGCTAAAAATGAACTCTGTCTCTCTCTCGAAAGCACTAAACCAAAAATAAAAAATTTCTAGTTTAAAATAAACTCATAATGTATATTTTTAAACTAAATTTCAGTGAGGTGCAATTTAAACAATAAAGTATACTCATTTTAAATGCCCATATTGATGAGTTTTGGCAAATGTGTATGTTTAGATAACCAGCACTACAATTAAAACACAAATGCTTCCATAACAATGACAACATTTCTTGTGATACTTTCTCATTATTTTCCCTCTAAACACACCTGGAGCTAGTAACCACTGACCTGCTTTCTGTCACTGTAGATTAGATTTGTCTTGCCTAGAATTATGGATAATTAGAAGGTATAGTATATGCTCCTCTGGGTTTGGTTTCTTTTTCTCTATATAAACTTATTCAGATTTATTCATAATGTCTTCAAGATTAATATATGCAGGAGGATAATTATTGAATCATATATTAAACCCATATCAAACTTTAGAACAAACTCCCATAGTGCTTTGCCAAAGAGGATTTAACCTTTTGTGTTCTGGCCAGGAGAATTTCCCAACTGTACATCTTGGCCAACACTAGGTACTGCCAATCATTTTAATTTACCTATTATAATATAATGTAGCTTGTAGTGTGGATGTAGTCTTATCTTTTTGTAGCTTCAATTAACATTTGCTTGATGACTAATGTTGTTAAGCCTATTTTCATGTCCTTATTGGTTATCTGTATATTTTACGAAATATCTGTTCAGATTGAGTTGTCTTTTTATTACAAGTTTGTAAGAGTTTCATTGATTTGGATACTAGTAGTTTGTTGAGATGTATTATTAATCATTTCACCTACTATGTGACTTCAATTTTTATTTCTCTAATTTGTCTTTTTCATAGTAAAATGTTTTAGTATTGGTGAACTACAATCTTTATATTTCCTCTTATACTGTTTGGGATTTTTTTGCTGTCTTTAATGTTTTTTCTTTTTTGGCTTACCTCAAGATCATCAACATTTGTTCCCTATGTTTCCTTTTAGAAATATAGTAGTTTTAGACTTTATCCTTAGTTTTATGCTCCATTTTGACTATTTGCAGTGAGAGAGAGAGAGAGAAAGAGAGAGAGAGAGCAAGAGAACATGTGTGTTTATTCATAGTAAAAGATAAAGGTTAAGCTAAAATCTTTTATTGTTGGAATATCTGGGAATTACAGCTCTGTTTGTTGAAAATACTAATTTGGGCCATTGACTTAACTGCACCCTTTGTCATGTATATATGGATCTATTTCAGAGTCTATTCTGTTTGATCAATCTATTTCTATCCTTAATTCAATACCAAACTTTATTGATTACTATAGGACAATAATAAATCTTGAATTCAGAAATGTTTTGACTATTCAATATTTTTTGGATTTTCATATAAATTTTATTATCGCTTTAGTTTTATATCAAAGTCTCGTGTGATTAATATTGATTGAGGTTGCATTTATACTTCAATTTGGGAAGAATTTTTATCTTAACATCAAATTTTTTATACATTTATGTTTGTTAGTTTTTCTCAGCAATGTTTTATAGTTTCAGGTTTGAATCTTTGTTAAATTTTTGTGTTTTATTTATTATGGTGTTATGAGCACTACCTTTAAAATCTCCCTTTTTGATTGTTTGTTGCTAATGTATAAAATTATAATTAATATTTTATATTCCCCTTGTATCCTGTGACATTTTCTGCTGATTGTCTCACTGACTAAATGCTCCGATTAATTTTAGTAAGTTTTTATTTTTTTGTAGTTTCCTTAGGAGTTTCGACACACATATTTATGCCTTTTGGCTTGTCTAGAAACAAAATATTTGATGCCAAAAATTGTACATATTATGTTTTTTAAATGTTTGAATATCATGTTTTCCATTATAAAAAGAAATTTGTGACTTTTATTGTTGAAGCAGTTAAATTACTTTCAAATCAGTTATCTGCTTGTAAACTTTGCTAATATAGGACTGAAATACATACTAACAGGTGTATTTCACCTTACACTGAGTGTGTCCCCATAAGTTGAATGCCCCAGTAGATACCTAACAACTCTTCACCTTGGCTGGTCAAAACTTGAAAGTCAATCCAACCTGTGTAAGCTCTGGGAATAGTTCAGTTTACAATTTTCCATTCTTTTTAAAGGGGGACGCATTTATAAATGTTCAGTCCAATATATAGCAAAGAATCTCTGAGATTCTTTTACTATATATATCCTTCTTGGAACTCTGTCCTCTGACTTCAAGCTTCCTTAGACTTTCTGAATGCTAATTATCTTTTTTAACTCAGTTAAACTGTTGGGCTCATATTGAATACCTTCTCCATGTCCTTGCATTTCTGAAATTGCCTTAAAGCATAAAGCCAGAGTGACTGGGCTCTCAATTTTCTTTGTTTCCATCTGTTAGAGATTACAGTATGGTGCTTCCTCTTGTCAAAAATCTGGTGATAATTATCTTATGTAGTTTTCTAACTGTATATGTTGCAAGCTCAAGTTATGAATGTCTGTTCTACATAATCAGCAAGGTAAGTAACAAAATATAGTTTATTTTAAAAATCACATCAACAAAAGAAAGCAAAATATTCAATCTTTGTAATTAATTTAATCACATCAAACTAATAAATGAATGAATTCCCAGTTTAGAATACTATCACTTTAAATATTTTAAATGAGTAACACTATATCCTGAGAATCTAAAATGATTGACCATATGTGTATATATACAAGTGTATATACACACAGACAACATCTGTGTGTATATTGTGTGTTGTCTGTGTGTGTGCATAAAGTTACACACACACATACACACACAGGCACATATGTGTATATATATACACACATGCAGACTACAAGGATATATATTATATATATTATTTATATATATCAATATGTTATTTATTACATCTATCCTTATAGTGGGTGGAGAATTTGTATAAAATTAAATATTTTCTAATTTTATATAAATATTATATAAAAGAAAGGCTTAATATCCTGTTGAAAACATAATATATTTTGAAACAATATTATGTTCATAAAATATAAAACAAAGGAGTAATAATTTATATTGCACATACAGAGAAGGTTAGAAATTCCTACAGTGTCTTAGTGATGGTGAAATAAATCACAATAAATGCAGTCTTATTTTTTACAAAAAATAGCATGTTTCCTTCATGGCATATGTTCAACAAATGCATTTGTTGATTTTTTCATTAACTTTTTCGTAACTATCCTAATCTATACTTTTATAATCAACTAATTCTTAGCTTTCTTATTTCGAACCAAGAACATGTATTAGTTAGTCTATAAGTTGTAGTGAGGCTGTATAAAGTAGAAAAAACTGGGGCATATAAGCTGTTTTCTAATTGCATAAAATAATATATAATATTTTTATCTAGATGAATACATGTGAATTGAACAAACCAATATAAGGAGAGCAATCTTTGTCTATTCAGAATAAAATTGAAAATTTTTTCTTTGTTTGTAGGTACAATATTCAGTGGCAGAAATGGTCTCTAAACTAAGCCTCTTCTTGCAACAGATTTCTCACCTCTTTATCCAACACCTCTTTATCTCTTTTCAATAATCTTCTTTGTTACAGTGCTAGGGAATATTATTTATTTCACTCATAATAGCAGTCAAGCCAGCATATTGAAACACAATAATGTATATTTTAATAGTTAGATATGGTGATAAAGTGTAATATTGGAGATTTGATTTGACACCAAACGTTTAAATGCACTTTAGGCTTTACCTGCTGTATTGATAGAATTACAGGCAAATTAAGTGATTAAGTTTGTGACAGGTACAAGAAACAAATGATAAATATTAATATAAAATAACATGAACAGTTTTAACAAGTAGAATCTTATTCATGGTGAATTATGTTTTACTTTTCTGATCCATATGCCACATCTTAATTCACTTTTATCATTCCATTTTGATGTAACCAAAAGAGTAATATGAAGAATTTGGGGGAAGTTGAATATCATATATTGAGGGATATGTGTGTGTGCATGCACAATATTAATATGATACATAAAATATATTATTGTAAGCCTCATTCTTGATGAGAATGGGCACTGTTGACCATGGTGTCCAAAAATAATTAATGTGGCTAAACTGAGACAGTTTATGCTTCCGTCACAGAATGCCTATTGCAAAGGTGACAATGAGACCTGTAATATTTTCCTATGCTTATGAGTAAAATACGTAGAAGAAAAATGTTGACTTTTCAATATTAGGAACAAAATAACATTTTAATAATAAGGAATTTTCAGCTGTTATCACATAGGACCACCGTTTGTAGGCTACATATTGACTAAAACATTGTAATGTGGTACATGACTGTGTCTTAGATCACGTATCAAAATACAAGTCTACTTTGTACAATTCAACTTCTAGAAAAATTCATGTATATTATTGTGAGTAAAAATAATCTACTGACATTACTCACTCTGAAGTTTCTTTCATAAAACCATTTTGAGTATTTTCCCAAATATGTTAGATTTTCCTTCAAAAAGACATTCTAATACTGTTCATATTTTTATTGCAAAGAAAACAATTCAGGTAGATATATAATTATCACATATATGTTGTTGTAGACAAAACCGTGTCCTCCCAAAATTCTTATGTTGAAGCATTAACTCACAAGTGACTATATTTGGACATAGGGCCTTTAAGCAGGTTGCTAAGGTTAAAGGATGTCATAAGGGTGAATCCCTAATCCGATAGGACATGTGTCCTTATAAAAAAAGAAAGAGACACCAGAGCTCTGTTTCCACCTGTGCACAGAGGAAAAGCCACATGAGGACACTGCAAGAAGGCAGTTGTCCGTCTGCCAGGAAAAAACCTCATGAGAAACCATTCATGCTAGTACCTTGATCTTGGACTTCTAGCCTCTAGAACTCAGAGAGAATAAATCTGTATTGTTTTCACTAGTTAATCTGTGGTATTACAGCAATTCAAGCAGACCCAGAGAGATTCTGGTACTAGGAGTGGGATGCTGCTGTAACAAGCACCTAAAAATGTGCAAGTGGCTTTGTGTTTGGATGGGTGATGGGTATAGACTGGAAGATTTTTAAGTGTATTCTAAAATAAGATTAGATTCCCTTGAAGAGATTAATAGTAGAAACGTGAATGTTAATGGTGATTCTGATGAGGTCTCAAAAGGAAATAAGAGACATGCTATGAAACTGAAGGAAAGAAGACCCTTGTTATAAAGTGGCAAAGAGTGTGGCTGAACTATGTTCTAGTGTTTCCTGGAAGGTAGGACTTAAAAGGAATGAAGTCATATATTTAGCTAAGGAAATTTCTAAGCAAAGAGTTAAAGATATGACCTGATTTCTCTTTATTGCTTAATGTAAAGTACAGGATAAGAAAAATAAATTGAATAAGTTGTTAACCATAAAGAAATCAGGACTAAGATTTGGAAAAATCTCAGTTATCCATTTTGAAAAAAATGAAACGTGTTTTAAAGAAAACTCCAAAGATGTGGCTGGATAACCACTCCCTAAGCTGGATATCCATGGAGTTAACCATCTCAACAGAAAGCAGGAAGAGTGATAGGATGACACAAGCATAGTCACTGTCAATTTCTTCAAAATGGGAGCAGAAATGGGATGAAATAAAGGAAGGCTTACCAACTTCTGGGTTTCCTCAGGAAAATACAATAGACCTATTTGGATGTCAGCATGCTTTATTCATCAAGAAAAGGGAAGGCTGAAAATAAATGCAATTTAGAAATTATCGGGGCTGCCACTCCTACCACAAGCCCAGGATGCAAAGCTTTTTTGTACGGAATTTTAGAGGACAGGCTACCCTGCCCTTTTTCTGAGACAGGGCCACCACAAAGAGCCAACACAGTAGAATTGGAAGGCAGAGAATTGAGCCAAAAGAGATTATTCTGCTGGAATATGACTTGGCTTGGGTTTGGACTTGCTTGAGACATATTACCCATTCTTCTTTCTCATTTCCTTTTTTGAATGAAAATATTATCCTATGCCTGCCCCACCAGTGTTCTTCAGAAACACATAACTTATCTAGTTTCGCAAGTTCACAGTTAAAGAGGAATTTTGCCTCGGGAGAAATTGTACCTCAGGTCCTAAATATTATTGAGTTAGATGATCATTAGGTGAAACTTTGAACTCAGAACTCATGCTAGCATTGGTTAATACGTTTAAGGGCTGTTGGGATGGAGAGAAGGTATTTTGCATGTGAGAAGGACTAAATTTTAGGGGAGCAAGATGTAGAATGTTATGGGTAATTAAGGCGAGCATAGGGTAGAATGTTATGCAACATCCGTATACAGAAGTCCTGTCGTCAAACATGGGGTCTTTAGGAAAGTAAGTAAAAGTTAATTGAGGTCATATGCATAAAATATGGCTAGTGTCCTTAGAGGCACAGACTTAGGATATGAATGAACAGAAGAAAAGCCAACGTGAAGACACAGCAATAAAGAAGACCATCAACAAGCCAAGCAGAGGCCTCATTAGAAAACAAACTTACACTTCAACATCAATATTAGACAGATCAACGAGACAGAAAATTAACAAGGATATCCAGGACTTGAACTCAGATCCGGAACAAGTAAACTTAATAAACACTTATAGAACTCTCCACTTTAAATACACAAAACATACACTCTTATTAGCACCACAGCACACCTACTCACAGGTTTAAATGAAATATTGGTTGGCTGCTTGTTTGTTATTTTCTTTCCTCATATTTTTCCTGTCTCCATTATTAAGCATGATTATTGGTATAAAAGAGGTTTTCAATACCCACTTTTAGACTACATTCTAGTCTGGGCAATAAAACAACACTTTGGTTCACTCTCCCTCTTCCTCTTCCTCTTTCTTCCTCTCCTTCATTTTTTAAAATTTATTTATTTTTCTTTCTTTTTCTCTTCTTTCTTTCTTTCTTTTTCTTTCCTTTAAAAAAAATAGAAAACAAACTTACTGATATCTTGATATTGGGCTTCTACAGAACTGTGAGAAAATAAATCTTGACTGTTTAAGTTAACACATTTTGTGGCTTCTTGTTATGGCAGCCTGGACAGACTAACTTAAGTCTATGCGTTCTTTATGTTAAAAGAGTTAGTAAATAAATCATTAAGTTTCTTAAATTTACTGTCAAAGTATTATGATCAATGTAAAAATAATTCAATCCTATTTTCAAATATAAACCATAGTATTTTATGTGGCTTTTGTTTCAAAAATTAAGAACTTTCTGTGCCAGAGGCAGTGGTACATGCTTGTAACTCCAGCACTTTGGAAGGCAGAGTGTTACCCATGCTCAGGGGTTTGAGATCAGTCTGCTGACATAATGAGACCTCGTCTCTACAAAAATATAAAAATTAGCAAGGCATGATGGCATGCCTGTAGTCCCAGCTACTCAGGAGGCTGAGGTCGGAGGACCACTATAGCCCAAAAGGTTAGGCTGCGGTGAGTTGTGATGACACCACTGCACTCCAGCCTGAGTGACAGATAACTTGTCTCAAAAAGAAAACAAAAAATACTGCTTGTTTTTACCTCTTGTGTCTTGAATATTGTTATCTTTTTATAGGAAATTATTTCTTGAGCTAGACTTTACTGTTTTTTCAAGGCAAGGGTTTGTCACAGCAATTATCAGATGATCACAAAATTCTTATAACTCAAGCAACTTTTCTTCTAGAAATGAGGTGAACCATTTTTCATGAGATACTAGGGCACGAATTATTATGGTTTCCATACATGTCCATATTACTTTAAATGCTTCATATTAAATATGAATGGGTTATATTACTATGCATGGTGGGAAGTTGGTACTTAACTACATTCTGCCATAGATTGGTTAAGAATCAGCTAGGATTGTGAATTAGTGGAAGTGTAAGTAAGTTCAACCATTGTGGAAGACAGTGTGGCAATTCCTCAAAGAGCTAAAGACAAATACCACTCGACACAGCAACCCCATTACTGGATGTATGCCCAAAGGAATATAAATTGTTATATGAGGTAGACACATGTATGTGTAAGCTCATTGCAGTATTATTCACAGTAGCAAATATACAAAATCAATGTCAATGCGCATCGGTGATAGACTAGAAAAAAAAATGTAGTACACATACATGGTAAAATACTATACAGCCGTACAAAAAGAATATTAGATCCTTTTCAAGGACAGGAATGGAGCTGGAGACCATTATCTTTAGCAAACCAGAGCAGGAACAGAAAATGAAATACTGCTCGTTCTCACTATGAGGAAGCTAATTGATAAAAACACAGGAACACACACTGGCTGGGTCCTATTGGAGAGTTCAGGGTGGGAGGTGGGGGAGGATCAGGAAAAATAACTAATGGGTACTCAGCTTAATACTGGAGTGATGAAATAATCTGTATAACAAACCCCCATAACACAAGTTTACCTATGTAACAAACCTGCACTTTTACCCCTGACCTTAAAAGTTTAAAACAACGAAGGGCAAAACATACACACACATGAATTAGAAGTATTAAAATGAATGCACTTATTTAAAAATACATTAAGAAATTTCACTTGCTGTGCTTTGTAAATGTTGGCATAATTAATATTTTGAAATACTTTTATTGGCCACTGATAATTTCTCCTAAGAAAGACATTCAATATTGTCATATTGTGTTGAACTATATCACTCGCCAAAAAAAAAAAAACACCTAAAATCACACGACATAGTTTTCATAAAACATTATCCACAAATAAACTTTTAAAGCTGCTTTATGATTAATCCAGAGTAAAACTTGCCAGTTCTATTGACCACTGTAGGCATTCAAGATCCCACGGCACTCTTTGAAAAAGCAAAGGTATTAACCCTGCAGTTCTGACTTTACTCCAAATCTATTAATTAAATTCTTCCTACCTTATATTCCCCATGTATTTCCAATTAGAAAAATTATTTTTCATTTCTTTTCAATATTGCTGTTGGGAAGTAGTTCTGGCACAAATATCCTATATATGTTCTCCCTTGGAATTTCACTTTTCAACACAGTTTGAAATTTGCAATCAATGTTATCTCTATATTTAAGGTATGCTGCCATCTAATAAACTGTGGCAATGTGCACTATTGGACATTGTATAGAAAATTTTGTTCAGCCAAAATGTAGCATTTTGCTTATATTTTTTTCATTTCTTAATCATAAAACCTTATAAGAGAAGAGGAAATGGTAACTTTCAAGATATTTTAATGTACAGAGAGGGATTTCCTGACAAGAAAGCCGAAGTTGATGCTAATCAAAACAGAGATAAGAATTGCCAAGCTTTCTTTCCTTTCTTTCCTTTTTTTTTTTTCTTTTTTTAACTTTAAACCTCACAGCCGGCTATGTGGTGAGAACAGATGGGATGAATTACATATTTAATAGTCTTTGACATCACCTCAAACACCTTTTGTCCTGTAAATGGAACTTTACTATTTTTCCACTTATTGCAGTCATAACATTGCTGCATTTTATTAAAATGTTGCAGATAAACTAAAGAAACATATTAAAGAGTTTAAGTTGTCCATTACAAATTGACAAAGCAATATCAAAAAGAATGCTAAAAATTCTATTTTAAATGCCAATTTATTTTTTACTCTAGGAATAATGTGTTATCCTTCTTCAGTAGTTAAAAATTATCTTTTTTTTTTTTAAATTTTCTGACACTACAAGCATTTGTAAGTCGATGTTTATTTCAGGAATCTAATCACTGTCAAAGAAGCATGGTACAGAAGATGATGCCAGCAGATCCTTCCTGGCTTTCTGACAGAGTTGTTATTTGTAAGTAGAATTTGATCATGATGGATTAATCCATTAAATCATCAAATATTATTTGAATATCTACTATGTAATAGGCATGGACCTAAGTGTAAAATAGTCCTTAACCTGAAAAAGCTTTCATTTTATTGGGTAAGAAAGACAATAAACACCTAAGCAAATAAATATGTAAGCTCAAGTGGTTATAAGAACTAGGGGAAAAGAGGAGGATAAAGAGATTGTTGAAGAAATAATAATATGTATCTAAGGTGGTCAGAGATGCTTTCTCTGAAAAGGTGCTGTTTGAACAAAATCATTAAACAGAGGGATACTGAGCAATGTAGAACATATAGAGAATTTTTTTCCAAATGACACAACCATAATTGTATGTTACTTGTTATAGAAGGGTGAGAAGCTGTTGGAGGGCACCATACCTGCATTAAAATAAGCAAAGGGAAGAAGAAAAGCTTGGGTGGGAATAGAAAATTATATGGGATAATGTGAAGACATTGGCTTTTTTAATGAGTGTGTTTAGGCTTGAAGGTCAAAAGAAAAGTATAAGGGACTTAGTATAGAGTCTCTTGAAATAATGCAAGTTTGAAACGGTGGTCACCTAGACCAAGTGTTAAGCAATGGTGATTAGCAGCCATTGAATTCTGGAGGTAATTTTGAAGCTGAAACCTGTGAAAGATCTGATGGATCAAATGTGTATGGAAGAGAAAGAAGAGTGAAGAATCACCAGGAGGATTGTGTCCTCTTACAAGAATAAAGTTGCAATTTAATGAGATGAGTAAAAGAGGATGTGGTGGATTAAATAGTATCTTTCCCCAAATTCCTGTCAATACAGAATCTCAGAACGTAATCTTATTTTGAATCAGGGTGTTTTCAGATCCTTAAAAAAGATGTGGACGAGATGATCCTGGATTAGGGCAGGTCCCAAATCCAATGAGGATGTCCTTATAAGAGACAGGAAAGAACTCAGAGACACAAGGAGAAGAAGGCAATGTAAAGACAGAGCCAGAGATTGGAGTAATGTCTCTACAAGCCAAGGGGCACAAAGATTACTGGGGATTAACAGAAGCTAGGAGAAAGACGTGAAGTGGATTCATTTTCAGTGCCTCTGGAATAAACCAATACTGCCAACACCTGATTTCAGGTGTTGAACTGAGAGATTAAATTTCTGTTTTATTAAGCCACCAAGTTGGTGGTAATTTGTTATGGCTACCTAAATGAGAAGGAATAAAAGCCAAGAAGAGAGAATTTCAAGCCGAAGATCCTTCGCCAAATATTAACAAGTTAGGTAAGATGAATAATGGGAATTGAATATTGAGTTTAATGACGTAGAGATCACTGGTGACATTTTAAACAGTTACGTTCATGGAGTGTAAGGAAGCAAGTACTTAATTGACTTGGATTTCAAAGAAAATGAACAACAGTTAATTTTAAGTTCAGGTTTTGATGTTTAGAAAGTTGCTGAGTTTGGAAATAGGAGCAGAAAAACAGGATAGATGCTTCAGTTGGATATAGGTTCAAAACACAGAAGGATTGATTTTCCTAGTTCACCCTAATAAAAATATGTTGAAGTCATTCTAGTATTCTTAGTGAACCACAGATTTCATGAGAAATTTACATGTTGCCATTATTGCAACACAGTTAGAATAAATGTGGCTATGAATAAATAACAGTATAATATTAAAATGTCTTCTATTCTGGCTCTAAACAACAAAAAAGCTCAAGTATCCAAAATTTGACAGATCACTATATGACAGTTAATTTCTACAATACTGAACCTACAGAATTTTAAACACTATTGACAGCATCACATAAATGTGAATACCGTTGATTATAACAGGTTTTACATAGTTTTGTCAAAATTATTAGAAACATGGAAGACCTGTTTTCCTCATTTAGTTGTATCATAATTAAAAAATTATGTAATTTATGTAATAATAATGACAGACAATATTGACATGTATTCTTTAAGCACTAATAATGTTTGATTAATTTGTTATGCTTCTGATTGACTCCCTTTGTATACATTTTTATTATCTTTTTATGTTTTATTTTTTATCATTCATATTAAAATTACTTGAAACTATGTTTGTGGGAAAATTAAGTCGTATGTATTTTACTAAAATCTCCATAGAACTAATTTATTTTTGATAGATTTATAGCACATTAATTTTTTTCTTTTATTGAAATTGTCCTGATTTACTGACACTATACTGTTTTCATTGAGATAAGAAAATTTTGAACAAAATATTCTACCATGATTTTACTCATCATTGATTATTTGATCATTGACGGAGAATATTATTGACTATATGCTTTGTCATTGTCAATTTAAAGTTTGTTGCTATTGTATCTACAAAGTCAAAATGTCCCATGCCCATCTTTTAGCTCTCAATTTGTCTTGAATGTTTATTTTTGTGTCAGTTTTAAACAGAATTGCTTTTTATCATGTTCACCCATTTATTATTTGATTTTACTTTGTATTCTTTCTTGAAAGTATAAAATTCCTCAGTTCACTTTACTTCATTTTTTACCACCAGTAAAAATATGTTAACATTTTATTATTTTATTTATGTACATTACTCTGTAGAATTCTATTCAGTAACAGTTGCATATTTATGCCAATTTTGTGATAATAAGTATGTATGAAATGAAAAGCTAGGAGTAGATTTATGTTTAGAAAATACATAAGATAATTATGACATACCTTGTGAGATATTTTCAGCATTGCACTTTTACTCAGAAGTATATTACTAATTCAATTTTTTATATAATTAGTACCATTTTATTAATATGTATTATGTACTTTCTGTGTGTCTTGACAGATTAAAGAATAAATAATAGACAATAAACAATGAGTTAAAAATTGTTGGATATAAACAGGGAATTGATCAGGTGCAGTGGATCACACTTGTAATCCCAGTACTTTGGGAGGCCAAGGCAGGAGGATCACTCGAGCCCAGGTTGCAGTGAATTATAGTCATACTACTACACTCCAACCTGCACAACAGAACATGACCCTGTCAATTAAAAAAAAAGCAGACAGAGAGAAAATTAAAGGAGAAAATAAACTAGTATCATTTTCATTTTGGCAAGTAGACTTTGTTAAATTCTATAAAATTATAATGTACAAGAATTTGAAGCACTGGTATAGCATATGTACTGTTGTTAACCATTTTATTTGAATCTCTAATTTTAAAAAATTTTATAAGAGAAATAATTTACATTCCTGGCAAAAAGAATAACTTCTTCCATTTTTGATTAAGAGTTTGGTATTGAAATTCATGTGTTGCTTTTAGTTGAAGGAATTATATTTACACTCATTCACTGTACATACACAAAGGGAAACACAGCATATTAACTCCATACAGGGGACAGGCAAAATCTTTGTTGACCTATGTCCCTTCTTTCTAACAGAATGCTTTGCATGTTTTATCAGCTGATGACTAGTATTCATCTCCATATCCAAGATATTCCTTTACTTTAATTGGGTTCCACCCTCTCTGCCATCCTTCAAAAGTGCCTCCAGGAAAGTGGTGCTATTGTAGGACTAGCTCTTTTCTTAGGGATTATCATTCTGTATTGACTTTTGCCCCATTTTAATAGTTGTTTAGGTAAAGAGGGCAAATATAATAACAATTATTGCATCATAATGGGAACAGGAATCTTCTAGTTTATTTTGGGTAGTTTCTATTGCTACTATCATTTTACCAATCTTTTCTTTCTGCAATGCCTAACAAGCTGTTAAATTGATCTAATGATATTTTCACTTTAGATTTGATATTTTTAATCTCTATGTATTTTGTTGATTTCCTCTTTTATATCATCCACATTTTCATTTAAATTCTTGAGCATATTCATAACACATCCTTTGAAGTCCTTGTCTGTTAAGTTCATCATTTCTCATTTTTGGTTCTATTTCTATTGATTGAGTTTTCTCCTGGTAGTAATGGGATTTTCATGTCTTTTCATATAAGGAGTTATATTTTAAAAGATTCTGGCCACTGTAATTGTTATATTTTAAGTCTCTGAGTCTTGTGTTTTAAAGCATATTTAGTATTGGGGATTTGTTTATTTGCTTTTGTTAAGCAGTGACTTGAAAATATGTTTAATCATTTCAAGGATACATATTATTTCCATGACACAACTGTTGGTGTTAACCTGGATCACTGACAGAGGTAATGCTTGTCAGTTTTGTCCACTGAAAAGTTATTCTTGCTTTCTTTTTTCCTGTGTTCATTAGAAGCAAGTCACTATAAGTAGTCCATGCTTAAAGGGTAGAGAGTTACGTGACCTCCCATTGAGGGCAGATTATCTACATAAATTATTTTGAATACATTTTTGTTGGAGAATTTGTCTCTTTTCCAGCATTAAGTTATTTATATAAACATTTATTTATATCAATACGAACTCATGAATATTTATTTTAAACTCTGGGTTATTATTCAATACTATATTATGTATTGTCTAGCTCAAATATTTCCATCTTAGGCCATTGGAAGCTTTTTCCCCATTGGTTCCAGTGTTCGTTTGACTTAATCTTGTACTTGTGTTTGTGTGCTTGTGTGTTTGTTTTGTTTTTCCTTTTTTTTTTTTTTTTTTTTTTGAGCAATTCTTCACTTTTTGGCATTACAACATGCTTCAAAATAATATCGTATATTTTTGATCCTAGTCCTAGAATGAATTATTTTACTGGCTTATTGTATTAGTGAATGGTATTACAAATCATGATCTAGGTGACAGGAGTATTGCATTAATTTTTTTGCAGAAAAAATTATGAACATATGTTATTTAATTCATAGCAGTTCTTTTCACTATCTGTGCGCTAATTCTAACATTTTGGTCTTCTGTGTGTCTTTCCATATTGTATTTTTCTCTTTTTTTCCTACTTCATCTTTTATTCTTTTTTTCATATGATGAAACAATAGAGATGATAAATTATATTGATTCTAAATACTGTTTTGTTCCTTTTATAAATGATGTATTTTTAACAACTTGCAAATTATTGAGCAGTCAGCTTGAATTTAATGTTTGAATATGAAATTATTAGGAAAGTTCTGTTCTGGTGTTGATCTTAATTCAAGAGTATATATCTTTACCTGTGAAGTGATACTTAGTCCTATGACATGTCTCTTCTGGGATTTCATCAAAAAGTGTATTTTGTTTACCAAACCTCTATAATAATCATGTTTCAAACCTCAATTCTGCCTGTTAAGTAATATGAAATGGCTGAAATTTCTGCATAAATTCTTCAGCTTCTGTCTATTTATTTCTATCATTTTTCTTCAAGACTCATCCTTTGCATGCACATTTAAGAATCTCCAAAGGGCTTGAGAGAAATCTGAATGCAGAATTTCCGGATAACTGCTTCTTGGATGCTGCCTTTAAGATACATACACCCTGTATTTAAGCCCTTATGGTATTTCCAAACCTTGACCTCTAACTTTGAGCCAGTAAGACTGAATAAAGAAATAAGAGAGCAGGAAAGACATTATGTTAAAAGATGAGGAATTAGCATAACATCCAATTAATTTTCAAATACTGTGCTATTTTTCTTTCATATCATTTTCTTTTTATTTAACATTAAGAAGCAAGTATATGATGATAAAATATTTCCATAAATGTATTTAGATAATTGTTTTCAAATAAAAATAAAATTTATAGTTTTAAATATGTTGCCAGATAATTCTTAATATATTTGTTCTCATACACAAAATTTTACCGATAGAAAATATGCTAATTATACAAGTTATTATAGAATGAGTTAAATTTTTAAATTGTGAAAAAATCTGTGTATATACATATATGCATATATATACATATATGTATATAAAAATACATTATATAATAATTAAAATAGCAAGTAACATACTAAAATAATGTTATACATAAAATAATATATCAATAATATATAGTAGGGCAATACATTCAATTATATATGAATAAGAGTTTAATGTGTTAATTGCATATATCATGATAACATATAGGCAATAATATAAATATAATAAATACTAATATATCTATAAAATTTTATATAAACATTTTATTTGACCATTACTATAACCATATAATTGTGGGATAATTGGAAAACAAATAACAGAAATCATATTTTACAAATGATATAGCAATTAAATCTACTTTTTTCTCATTTAATACATGAAAATTTGCATTTTAGAATAGCTTTTATTGATTAAATAGTATATTTAAACATTAAGACAAGAAAAACGTAGTCACCTTTGATTATGAGCCTATGTGTTTTCATTTCTAATTGCCAGCTACTTAAGTAATGTTAATATAAGCAATGCCACTTTAACAACATTAAAGAGTTAATTTTCATATCACAAATTAGTTTATTTGCAGTCTACTATGCAAAAAAAAGATACAATACAAAATGATAGTAAAATGTTAATTTGAATCATCAATAAAAATTTTAACAAATGTCTTTTCCTTTCCGCTTATAAAAAGTAAAATATGTTAAACAGATATTATAGATTTGCTGCCAATTATTTTGTGATTTGACTATGAAAGACTAATGGAGTTACTGAATGTGAGAGGATAAAACTGTGGATGACATGGGTCTGTGAATATTTTTGTTTTCCACTTTAAGCATTTTATCATATATATGTTACACCTATTCTTCTTACAATGTAGACTAGTCCAATTGTTTTAAAATTATTTCACGCTTTTAAAATATTTTCTTTAATTTTAAGAAGTAAGCTTACTGTGAACTATATGTGAATATGAGACAGAGAAAAATATATAATGCATGAGAAATGATGTAATAAAGCCTATTTTACCCTTCTAAAACATACACATACACATATTTGTGCAAAATTTTAGAATAATAACATTAATACCCATTAGTAGACCTTGTGAAAATATTAGATACATAATTCTGAGATGTGCTTTAGAATAAATATAGATACAACAGAAGTGTTCTACTTCAACTGTTGAATAGTCAATTAACTGAATTGCTGGTGTTATTTTAAAATTTAGCATGTTCTCACTGTCTCCCTCATTAAAACCAGGAATCCTTGGTAGTGATCTTAGTATGAGATTCGAACTTTCAAATAATTTTTGGTGTTATTAATTCTAATTAATTATATTTTCTTGTTTAAAAGAAATGGCAAAATTATGTCATCTAACCATTATTATAATGTTTAGAGCAAAAATTCTTTTAAAATTGCTTACCAAATAACCTAGTAAAAATTATTGGTGTTGGCTTGTTAGATAGGATTAAAAAAATATATTAGTCATGTAACATAGACACAAACAACCATAAGAAAAAAACAAAATGAACCTAAAAGCAGCAGTCAAATCAGTCAAATATTCACAACAAATTAAAACAAAGAAAAAATAAACAAAATGCAGAATGAATGCAGTAGTGTGAAGGACTAACAGTGCAAAAATCAAACATTAAATACAGGAGAGGCATGATAAAATTTCTTTTGACCAATTCAACAAATTAGGGAATCAAACAATGTTGAATATGTTAGAAAGAGCAATTATTACTGCTGCTGAAAATATTAGAAAATAATTTAGATAGACAAATTATAAAGATAAGTTATATTAAATAAAAATAATACTGAATAGTACCAAAAATAAAAATGGAAAAAGAAAACCTTTAATTATATGTCAGGCAAAGAGCAATTAAAAGACCCTTATGCTTATATTTGCATATATTTGAGGTATATGAATACATGTTTTAAACTGTAGAATTACTCAAACTATAAAGCATTCACAATAAGAAATAACAAACTTTTCTGAAATATTTAATGAAAAAAATTAATAAAGAAACATCTACAGAGATTTGAGGAGGAAATTTTTTATTCAATAGTTTCTGTTTATTTAGGTCCGAGAGTGCATGTGCAAGATATTTTGAAGTCTGCAATGTCTGAGAAGGTTAAAGAGAATATATTTCTCTCAGATCATTTGTTAAAAATATAATTGATATATTGCAATTTACTAAGAAAGAGATAAAACAAAAATAAGGAAGACCATTTACACAAAATCCTGGTGAACCCTAAGGTAAATGAAAACATCTGTTAGGTGGATCAATGTTAGACCAACACACTTGTTTTTAAACCTAACTATGGCAATTTTTAGTGACTTAAGCAAGTTATTTAAATCCTCTACCTCTATTTTCTTCATGTTAACCAATGATGATAATGCTTGTTTTCAGAATTAAACAATTTTTTTTTCTGTAAAATCTATTGTCTGGACATAAAGTGTCTGCCATTAGACTGATCAAAATTGTAATGATGACATATCAGTCAAATGGGATATTTTGACTTGTGCTTTTTAAGATTTTACAACAAAGTGAAATATTCTTATATCTAAATAAATAGAAAGAAGGTACATAATTACATATGCAGTAAGATCCCAATTAATCTTAAAGAGAAAAATATAATTACACAAAAACTGAAAAAAAGTAATAATGTAGTATTTGCGACGGTTGTTCTTGAATAGAGGGACAGAGATTATTTTTGGTTTTGTTTTTGTTTTGAGACAGAGTTTAGCTCTCGTCACCCGGACCACAATGCAATGGCGTGATCTCTGCTCACTGTAAGCTCCATCTCCCGTTCAACCCATTCTCCTGCCTCAGCTTCCCAAGTAGCTGGAATTACAGGTGCTCGCCACCATGCCCAGCTAATTTTTGTATTTTTAATAGAGATGCGGTTTCACCATGCTGACAGAGATTATTTTCTTTAATTGCCTGTAGGTTCCAAAATTTAAAAATAACTTGTGTCATATGAAAATAAAAACCAAATAGTAATTTTTTATAAATGGGCAGAATATTCAAACAACAGGATTTCTACATTGAGTCATCTTCCCTATCTTCAAATCTGTACATTTTCCTCCATTCCCACCTTTATTCTGTATTATATATGTGTCTAGATCCATATATAACGTAAGAAACACCATCCTTAAAAAAAAAAAAAAATCCTTAATCCCGCATGAAATAGTTAATTGTTTTAACTTCTTTAATTACCTTGCAACATTTTATTAGGAATTTTTTCAGATAGCTTTATCATATGTGTGTGTAGGAGTAACTTTATATACTTTATTTTGAAGTAAGTTGCACATTTATTTAACTGTGATAGAATAACTATGATACATTTTGTACATAATTACAACCTATCCTTAACAATCCCCCCCAATAAAAAGAAGGAAACAATAAAGACCTGGTGAAAAATAATATTTAATTTAGTAAATAAATGAACAAGAAGAGAAATGAGATACAGCAACACTTAAAAGCAATTTCTACAAGCCAGCTATGGTGGCTCACTCCTGTAATCCCAGCTCTTTTGGAGGCCTAGGCTAGCGGATCATGAGGTCAGGAGTTCAAGAGCAGCCTAACCAAACCCCCAGCTCTACTAAAAATACAAAAATTAGCACGGGATGCTGGCACGTCCCTATAATCCTAGCTAGTCAGGAGGGTGAGGCAGGAGAATCGCTTGAACCCGGGAGGTGGAGGTTGCAGTGAGCTGAGATCTTGCCACTGTATTCCAGCCTGGGTGACAAAGCAGAGTGAGACTCCATCTTAAAACAAACTACAGAAGTAACACATTTATTTGTATTTATTTTTCTGTATTTAATTTGTAGTATCTTTTTGTCTATGACCCCTCACATAAATCAACTTAAATCCTGCACTTCCTTTTACAGGAACCTGTATTTCTTCCTCTCCATGAGCAGTTTCTGAAATCCTCAGTTACTGTGATCTTCCTTTTCTGGAGGCTTATAGATCCTGAAACTGTACCAATCAATCTACCATCTGATTTCATGTTACCTTGTCTTGTCCTTTGGTTTCTTGTATTGATTTTAAGTTGCTTCTTAGATGTCTCCTGTTTAAATTGTAAGTGCCTTCAATTGTCAGATACACAGCAGGAGCTTAAAAAAATTCTTAGTGATTCCAGAAGGACAAAACAAGTAGAAGAGTTAAAGAATGTTTTCAATCAACTAAAATTTTGCTGAACAGACAACAGTCAATTTATTGTACAATGATAACATTTTGAGTCAAAATTATACAACGAGTATGAAACATAGCTAAGACCATTTTTGTCTTTGGCTATATATGATCATTTTCCTATTCTTCCTTCAGCTAGGCAGAATTCACTTAAAGGCTGCCTTTTCCTGAAATGTCTCTCTATTAAACTGTAGCTAATCCTTCCTTTTCAAACCATCAAAACTGGATTCTTTCATGAGAAACAGATTATTTTAGTTTCAAAGACAAAGTGGTCAAATTAATTCAGATGTGAGTAACTGTGAAGATGGATCCATTCCAGCCGTACATTCTCCTTAGAAGAGATATTTGCAGTGGTGCCACATTATCACCATCCCAACTGATTGCATTTGCACAGTGTACTATGGTCTATCCTGAATACTCTTCCCCTTCATTTATTTTTAAATGTTTTTGATCAAATGAATGCACTTCTCTTGCCCTGTTTGTTTATATATAAAATGACAAGCTTATGTCTGATGAGGTTTAAGGTCTCTTTTAGCTCTAAAATTCTGAAATAAACTGGCTACATTATATTTAATGCTTGAGATATTCCAGAAATTTTGCTAAGTACTTATTATACAAGCAGGTATTATTACATCTATCCAATAAGGAAGATGAAATTCAGAAAAAAAAGAAAATTCTGTAATTGCAAATATCCTGTTTTTTTCATTAGATTACATTGAATTTTCTTAACTTTCACTCCAGGTTTCAAATCTGTGTGTGTGTGTGTGTGTGTATGCGATTATAGACAGTGGCTTACAAAAAAATTAAAGCCAGATTTAAATACAGCTAGTTCTGCTTTCCTGTGAAATGGCATTGAGTCTTTAAGTGGACAACTAAAAACCTCCATAGCGCTTCTCCTGTTGAAACTAGAGAAGTAAAAGAATAACTGAAAACTTAAAGTCACTTAACATCATTGTAAATTACTGTCAATTCCTTCTTTTTGGTGTATGAGGAAAGTCTGTATCTTGGCCTTATTTTTGTGTGTGTTTGGTTGTTTTGCATAGCCGTACAAGTTAAATCAGGACTTAATAATCAGAGATGGAACTCAAGTGGTGGGGAGCGGAGATGGAATTAATTTGCTCTACATAATATTAATTAACATAACAAAATACAAAATCAAATCTCCAGGCATCCTGAAGATAGGAAGGAGAATGAACAAAGTAATAAGCAAGTGAGGACACAAAACAACATTAGAATTTGGAACTTGTAATCAAACCCAGTAGAAAAGTAAATAAATAAATTTAAGAACAGAAGTAAATACTGTTCCCATGAGTATATACAGACTTAAGTTTAGGTTATCTAAAGTCCCAGTTAGTGAAGCACAGTACACAAGCAAGTGCATGGAATCCTGAAATGACCATGCATATGGATGGAAGCTCTTTACTGTTGTGTATTTAGCAGATTATTTTTTGATCCCTGCCATATTTTTTGGCAGGTGGTGGCTGGGATAAGGTTAAATAAATAAAGCAAAATAAAATATATTATTTTATTATATATAGGAATATTATATGTTTATATAAATGTATATATAGACAGAAAAATGGAGCTAATGATTTTTTTTTTGTTTTAATGTATCTAAGATTCATCATGAAAGCTAGTAAAACATTCATATTTGAAGGTTCCACCATCTGGAAATTCTGATTTAATAGATGTAAGTTTAGTTTCAGGAATCTGTGCTACAACAATAAACAGATAGGTTATAAGAAGGTATATTTTTAAAAATTGCACTTTAAAATAATTAGAGATGAAAGTCTAACTAGAGTCAAACTTGCATTTTTAAAAAATTATATATTTTTCTTTAACTTAATAAATTGATTCTCCAATATGTAATTACACTTATGTTATTAAAAAATAATTATGTTGACTCATGCTTTTCAGTTTCTTGGGCTCTGGTGAGTTAGGAATTTTGATTCTGACAGTTAGATTTATTTGTATTATTTAGAATAATACTTTGTTGGAAATTTATTGTAACCCACTGAGACTGAGTTTTAAAATGTTTCTGAATATAATATTTTTAATTATCACTAGTAATATTAAAATGATTATAATTTATTTAGTACACATTTTAGTAAACACTGTGCTTGGAACATTATATGTTATTTTTACTTTCTCCACAAATCTTTTCTAGAAATCAGAATTCTAAAGCTATTGACTCTAAATTCATGCTTCTTTATTTTTACAGGTTTTTAAACTTCATTTTTACATATATGCCAGCCAGTTAGATGATATTCCCACTTATTTATTAGTTTCTTCCATGAGATTATTTGATATTAAGTAATTTAATTATTATAAAAGTAGATGATAAAATATCAGTAAAATTATTATAATTTACTTACACATGTTAAATTGATTTTTTAAGTGTTTAAACGCCATTCTGTGAAGATAAACTGAATTATTTTGTGTTACATTGATAATTCATTACTTGGAATCACTTGGTAAAGCAGATTTTTTTCCTCCTTATTTATTTTGTTTATATTTAAGATTTATATTAGGCAATTATTAAATAAATCTAAGACTCAAAACATTATAACACTATAATTACATTCTGCATAATAAGCAACACTTTAACTACATTCTACAATGTTTTTAAAAAGTTTTTTTAAGAGAAAGATTACAAAGATACCAAATGTTACAAGGATTGTCTAAATCAACCAACATCATTTGCTTCAAAATCATGAAAATCTAGCCATACGTATATTATAAATCATTTTGAAAACGTTCATGCACATTTTAGTTGATTTTATTTGCATGTAGTACCTAACTGGTGGTCTCTGTTCTGCAAGTATAGGCAGCACTATATCTATTCTGTCTACTAACCTTAAAGATATAAGTTGTAGTAAAAAGACATCTTAAATAAATAAGTAGAATATACTATTGATCTGTGTGGTCTCTAGCAAATTATTAAAGAGATCTCAAATATGTAAATGTCTTTAACAGCTTTATTGAGGTACAATTGATATATCATAAAAACTGTATACTTTTAATGTATATAATTTTGAGTTTGGATGTATGCATGTGATGTTGGTGCCATCATCACTACAGAAATAATTAACATTTCCATCACCTCCAGAGTTTCCTGTCTCTATGTGGATTTTTGTTTTGTTTCTGGATGTGTGTGTGTGTGATTTTGTTTTGTTTGTTTTTTAGTGGAAAGAACACTTAACGAGTTCTACTATCCAAACAAATTTATAAGTAAATAGTAACATAATGTTAACTAAAGGCAGTTGGTTGTACAACAGATCCCTAGAACTTTTTCATCTTGTAGAACTGAAATTTTATATCCAACAAGCAACAACTCCCTGTTTCCCCCCTGCCCAGCCCCTAGCAACCATCATCCTATTTTCTGCTTCTCTATTTTGTATACTTCATATAAGTGTCATTTTACAGTGTTGGTCCATCTATCACTCACTTATTTCAGCCAGCATAATATCCTCCAGTTTCATCCATGCTGTTGTTTTATATCTGTGGAATGGTCGGACACAGAGAGTTAACATTTTCAACCTTATATTATTTGAAAAGTTTTTAAAAAATAAATTCAGCGTATAATGATAATAAGTACTCATATAATAAATTGATTGCAATGCCAGAGTAATAGGACTTGACATAATGGCCTTATAAGTAGTATCATATTAAATTTGGTTCATAAGGGAAAGCAAAGGATTGTCCAAAAACAGGTGGAAATCAAGTAAATACATCTCACACATAGGCAGCAGTACTGTTTTATAATGTGTCATTAAGGGACACATTAACTCTCTTAAGTAATATATTGCTAGATCTGGGACTCATTCTTTAATCTCCAAAGTGCCTTAAATACATATAAATATATAATGCATTGAAAATGATACTTTTAATATTTGGATCATCCCCCTCCCTCAAATTTATTATATCTATAATAGTTAACTCATATATAAGTCACATATGTATACAGTTTATCTAAAATAAAGCACATGCCCATTGCATTTAAGGTAATAGAAAAGTTTATGCTTTGTTTGTTGTACAAATTAATTCCAATTAATCTAAGAAATGAAGATGCTTCAATTAAAAAATGGAAAATTTTGTCCACAAGTCTTAGAACTTTGGCATAAAACTGTGTTCACCTATGTGAGTGACATGCCTATACCTCTTCCTTGCAGAAGACTAATATTTTGTGTCATTCATAATTGAGAGCTGACAGAAAGAATTTCTGAGGTGACATACAATCATGGCAATGCTTCCCATACTACTTGTTATACCTGTCCTGAAACAGACATTTTGTGAGACTCTCTGAAAATATTTTAAAGATTTGAGAAATGAGTTTTGAAGTAAATTCTGATGTGTATATATATATATATATGTATACATATATATATATGTATATATATATATGTACATATATATATGTATGAACTAAAATAGGTATTACATTATTGAAATCATGTTTACAAATTAAAAAAATATATATATATGGTACCTGTAACTTAAACCTGCATATAAGTAAGTCATATTTGAAAGCGCTAGTAGAGTTTAAAATTTACGTATGCTCTATGCCTATTATGTTAACTTGTTTTCCTTCAATACTTGCAAATCAACCTTCATATGAATTTAAAAAGGAAAAATTAATAGACTCACAGGTATTTTTTTGTATAACTCAATCAGCATTCTCAGGATTCTTTGGCATAAGTCATAATTACATCCCATTTTCTCCCCAGTATTAAATTCCCTGAGGCCAGGTTCCTTTCAGCCCTCTATCTCCAGTGCCTACACATTGCCTGATACACATGGCATATATTCCAACATGAATAAGACACCGTTCTAGAAATGAAGAAGCTCAAAGGTGAGCAAAAAACGCATATATAAACAAATCGTTTTGGTATGTTTTATCTTCCTTCTCATTGGTTTCAAAGAACATCTTTGTTTCTGCCTTTAAAGCAGTGTCTAGAAGGAAATTTATAGCACTAAATGTCCACCAGAGAAGAGAGGAAAGATATAAAATCGACATCCTAATGTCATGATTACAAGAACTGGAGGAGCAAGATCAAACAAATTCAAAAGCTAGCAGAAGGCAAGAAATAAGTAAAATCAAAGCAGAACTGAAGGAGATAGAGACAGAAAAAAAAAAAAAAACCTTCAAAACATCAATAAATCAAGGAGCTGATTTTATTTGTTAAAGATCAACAAAATAGACCAGTAGCCAGACTAATAAAAAAGAAAAGAGAGAAGAATCAAATAGATGCAATAAAAAATGAAAAAGGGGATGATATCACCACCAATTCCACAGAAATACAAACTACCATCAGAGATTACTACAAACACCTCTATGCAAATAAACCAGTAAACCTAGAAGAAATGGATAAATTCAAGGACACTTACACCCTCCCAAAGCTAAACCAAGAAGAAGTTGAATACCTGAATAGACCAATAACAAGGTCTGATGTTGAGGCAGCAATTAACAACCCACCAACCAAAAAAAGTCCAGGACCAAATGGGTTCACAGGTGAATTCTACTACAGGTACAAAGAAGAGCTGGTATCATTCCTTCTGAAACTATTCCAAACATACAAAAAAAAAAAAAAAAGGAATCCTCCCTAATTCATTTTATGAGACCAACCTCATCCTGATACCAAATCCTGGCAGAGATGCAACCAAAAAAGAAAATGTCAGGTCAATATCCATTATGAATGTTGATGTGAAAATCTTCAATATAATACTGGCAAACTGAATGCAACAGCAGATCAAAATCTTATCCATCACAATCAAGTTGGCTTCATCCCAGGGATGCAAGACTGGTTCAATACCCGCAAATCTATAAACGTAATCCATCACCTAAATAGAACCAAAGACAAAAACGACATGATCATCTCAATAGATGCAGAGAAGGCCTTTGACAAAATTCAACAGTCCTTTTTGCTAAAACTCTCAATAAACTAGGTATCAATGGATCATATCTCAAAATAATAAGAGCTATTTAGGACAAACCCACAGCCAATATCATACTAAATGGGCAAAAACTAGAAGCACTCCTTTGAAAATGGGCAGAAGACAAGGATGCCCTCTCTCACTACTCCTATTCAACATAGTATTGAAGTTCTGGCTATGGCCATCAAGCAAGAGAAAAAAATAAAGGGTATTCAAAGAGGAAAAGAGGATGTCAAATTGTCCCTGTTTGCAGATGACATGATTGTATATGTAGAAAACCCCATCATCTTAGCCCAAAATCTCCTTAAGATGATAAGCAACTTCAGCAAACTCTCAGGGTAAAAATCAATGTGTAAAAATCATAAGTATTCCTGTACATCAATAACAGACAAACAGAGAGCCAAATCATGAGTGAACTCCCATTCAAAATTGCTCCAAAGAGAATAAAACACCTAGGAATACAACTAACAAGGAATGTGAAACAACTGTTCAAGGAAATAAAAGAAGACACAAACAGATGGAAAAACATTTCATGCTCATGTTTAGGAAGAATCAATATTGCGAAAATGGCTATACTGCCCAAATAATTTATAGCTTCAATTCTACCCCCATCAGTTACCAATGACTTTCTCCACAGAATTGGAATAAACCACCTTAAACTTCATATGGAACCAAAAAGAGCCCACATAGCCAAGACAATCCTAAGAAGAAAAAAAAAAAAAAAAAAAAAAAAACAGGAGGCATCAAACTACCTGACTTCAAACTATATTACAAGTCTACTGTAATCAATACAGCATGGTACTGGTCCTGAAACAGAGATATAGATCAATGAAACAGAGCAGAGGCCTTAGAAAGAATGCCACACAACAACAACCATCTGATTTTTGACAAACCTGACAAAAACAAGCAGTAGGGAAGGATTCCCTATTTAATAAATGGTGACAGGAAAACTGGATAGCCATATGCGGAAAGCTGAAACTGGATCCCTTCCTTACACCTCATATAAAAATTAACTCTAAATGGATTAAAGATTTAAACATGAGACCTAACATCATAAAAACCCTTGAAGAAAACCTAGCGACACCATTCAAGGCATAGGCATGGGCAAGGACTTCTGACTAAAATACCAAAAGCAATGACAACAAAAGCCAAAATAGACAAATGGGATCTAATTAAACTTAAGATCTTCTGCACAGCAAAATAAATTATCAATAGAGTGAACCAGCAACCAACAGAATGGTAAAAAAATTTTGCAGTCTACCCATATGACAAAGGGCTAATATCCAGAATCTACAGAGAACAACTTAAACAAATTTACAAGAAGAAAAAAACAAACAATCCCATCAAAAAGTGGGCAAAGGATATTACAGACACTTTTTAAAAGAAGCCATGTATGCAGTCAACAAACATATGAAAAAAATCTCATCATCACTGGTCATTAGAAAAATGCAAATCTAAACCACATTGTGATACCACCTCATGCCAGTTGGAATGTTGATCATTAAAAAATCAGGAGACAACAGATGCTAGAGAGGATGTGGAGAAATAGTAATACTTTTACACTGTTGATGGGAGTGTAAATTAATTCAGCCATTGTGGAAGATAGCGTGGCGATTCCTCAAGGATGTAGAAATAGAAATACAGTTTGACCCAGCAATCCTATTACTAAGTATATACCCAAAGGATTATAAACCATTCTATTATAAAGATACACGCACATTTATGTTTATTGTGGCACTGTTTGCAATGGCAAACACCTGGAACCAACCCAAATGCCCATCAATAATAGACTGGATAAAGAAAATGTGGCATGTATACACCATGGAATACTATGCAGCCATAAAAAAAGGATGAGTTCATGTCCTTTGCAGGGAGATGGATGAAACTGGAAACCAACATTTCAGGAGACTAACACAAGAACAGAAAACCAAACACCGCATGTTCTCACTCATAAGTGGGTGTTGAGCAATGAGAACACACAGACCCAGGGAGGGGAACATCACACACTGGGGCCTGGGGGGTAGGGACTAGGGGAGGAATAGTAGTGGGTGGGGGTATTGGGGAGGGATAGCATTAGGAGAAATACCTAATGTAAATGATGGGGTGATGGATGCAGCAAACCACAACCATGTGTATACCTACGTAACAAACCTGCACGATCTGCACATGTACCCCAGAACTTAAGGTATAATATATAAGTTAAAAAAACTTGTTTTAATAAAATATGATAAGGGTTAAATCAGTATCAAAACAGAGTACAGTGGTAGCATAAAAGGGGTAGCCATATATTTTAGTTACAGGAAAAGTTTCCCAATCCAGACCCCAAGAGAGGGTTCTTGAATCTCATGCAAGGGCAAGTCTTCAGTGCAAAGTGAAAGCAAGTTTATTAAGAAAGTAAAAGAATGAAAGAATGGATTAAGAAAGTAAAAGAATGAAAGAATGGCTACTTCATAGCCAGAGAAGCCTTGAGGTCTGCTGGTTGCCCATTTTTATGGTTATTTCTTGATACTATAGTTAACAAGGGGTGGATTATTCATGCCTCCCCTTTTTAGATTATGTAGGGCAACTTCCTGACATTGCCATGGCATTTGTAAACTGCCACGGTGCTCACGGGAGTGCAGCAGTGACGACGACCAGAGGTCACTCTTGTGGCCATCTCGGTTTGGCTAGGTTTTAGCTGACTTCTCTACTGCAACCTGTTTTATCAGCAAGGTCTTTATGAACTGTATTTTGTGCTGACCTCCTATCTCATCCTGTGACTTCGAATGTCTTAAACTTCTGAGAATGCAGCCCAGTAGGTTTCAGCCTCATTGTACTCAGCTCCTATTTAAGATGAAGTTGTTCTGGTTCAAACACCTCTGATATTTCCAATTAAAAACAAAAATCTCAGAATGTAGAACAGAGTGATGATTTTTGTCTCCTTTGATTCCATGGAGTTAATTTTTGCATGTATCTCAGATAGTTAATTGAATGTATGGTAAATAGGACACATTTGATTTATTTGGGTCCAGGGATAACAGAGATATAAGGATGGTTTCTCTGTAATTTATATTGGGAAGAAAGCAAACGATGATCTTACTGGAATCACTACTTTTTAAATTTAATCATGTGATATTATTGAAATGAATTTCAGTATCATTCCACAGAGGCTGCAGCTCATGGAGGGTATGGTGAGCGGGCTTTTTGTAGTCCCCTTTTCTCCCATAGAGCAGTTTAGAAGCTTTCCTTAGTACTATTCCAATATTTAGGAAGAGAAAGAGATAAAGATACTCCCTGGGATGAAAATAAACTGAACAGGTTCCCTGAAGTCTCTCTTGTACCTCTCCTGTAATCCAAAACCACAATAGCCTTCACACAGAGTAATACAAATGCAAATTATGATGAGCTCCTCTCTTTTCAGCAAAACATTGTATAGCAACAGAAAATCAGAAGAATGGTTAGCTAGACTGAAGAAACCCTTTCAAGGTTACAGACTTTCTCGTTTCAATTCTATTTAATTCTCTATTTTTCCTGGCAAGTACTATCTCTCTTTCAGAGAAAAGTATTTTCCTTCTCCTTCTTTAATCAGACTTTTTAATATATTTGAAAGCAGTCTGCCTTTGGGAAGAAATATATATGTGTGTATGTATATAAATTATCTATCTATCTATCTATCTGTCTATCTATCTATCTATCTATTTATAAGAGAGAGAGAGAGAGACAGAGACAGAGACAGAGACAAAGAGAGACAGATTGTAGAGATCCTGAGAGTTTAAGAGAAAAAGGAATGACACTTTCAGCTAGTAACCGGAGCAACAGCTTTGCTCTTTCTAATGTTATGGTATTTGAAATTGTATTCAATTTATTTCTGTAAACAAAAAAACAGGAAGAAACCAGATTTTAAAATTTTATTAAAATGCTATTATATATACAAACCATTTTTAAAAAATATTTGTCTGTAAGGTTTGAACACAAATTGTGTTTATTAATGGAATGTATTTTCATTGTATAAATAGAGTCTTCAAGCAGTAAAGTTCTTCTCGTTATGGTTCCCCTGAATAGTGGATTTTCCAGTCCATGTAAAGTATCTTTTAAAAATTTATATATTTATATATATCAGAAAAAATACTAGACATAACAATTTATAGGTGTATCAACATTTGCCCTCTAGACTATATTATAGTTATAGTCAATCGTCAATACCAGGTCCCATGATATGCAATGAGTATAGAGAGGTGAATAAAACAGCCCTTAATTTCAATGGGTTTATAATCTGATGCAAGGAAGGGCCACATATACATATCACTCCAACATAGCATGATGCAAATATGCATCCAGAAAACAAATTAAGTCAGGAAGAGATTGTTTCCAGCAATAGTTAAACTCACTGAGTTTAATCTAAGCTAAGTATTAAAAGGCGATGGTACATGGAGAATAAGACTGTGTAGCCATTACAATTTGAAAATGTTACAAATGAATGCCATAAACTCTAATTTTTTTTTTTATTTTTCATACTATGTTATGTTGACTATATTCTTCCATTGGCTAGTTTAAGCTGCTAGTAGTTCTCAGCAGACTATTTTTAAATAACACAAGGAAATGGAAATCATGAGAAATAACTAGGTAATGAGGCTAGTTTGTCAGAGGGAGTGCTAAGATCATGGAGCAGGACTTCAGCTGCTTTCATTTCTGGTAGAGAAAGTAGCAAGGCAACTTTGTTCTGGCTTAAGAATGAGAAAAGTCATATTACCTACAAAAACCATGCTTTTAAGCCTATCAGAGAACTAAACATTCCGAAGTGATGAAGCATCTGTGAAAAAAAAGAACTTTCTTGCTGCTTTTGTCCATGGCAAAATAGCAGGAGAAAAGAAAGCTGCTATAAGTGAAAGAAGGAAGATAGAACATTTTTCCAAAATTTTAAAGGCCAAGTTTGAGTTGGCATAATGGTTTATAATACCTAGGAACCCAGACACAAGAGAGTCAATACCCACTCATCAATTCTTTCTAAGGCTTTTCCTGAGTGCTCACAAGATCAGGACAGGAGAACCGAGAAAAGCCCTTTGGGTTGCCTAGAATGTCATACAACAGTGGCCTCTCATAGCCAGGGGAAGGCAAGAAAACTCCAAAATGTGAGAGAGGTGTAAAAAAATAAAGAAACTCTCTTGGCCTATCAGTGAGCTGGGGACAACCACCGTTTAACCTGTGGAAAGGCATCAGAGAAGACAGAGGCAGGGTCTTTCTTACAGTGAGCATGAAGCAGATTCTGCCTGTGGCTGGGACTGGAGGCAAAGTGCTGAGAGAAACCTCAGTCCCAGCTCAAGGCACAACTTACAAAAGCCTGCGGAAACATGAGGATGTGGTGTGAAAATGAAGGAGAGTATCTTTCAAGAACTGACCTGTTGTGACCAGGATAGTCATAAGAGCTGAGTGAAATTTTCCAGAGACACAGGTATGTGGGATCTATAAAGGTTAAAAGCAGGGCAGGAGAAAGGGGCAAACCGTAAGCCCTCAGATCTCAAACCTTGCGAAAAGATAATTTCCGGTTTCACATTTTAATTATTTGAAGGCTGTAATAAACTGAATCTAGCTAGAGCAACAATACAGTGAAAACCCAGCTCATCTGCAGACTGTATTGACATTAGCAGCCTGACAACAAAAAGGATGTGACCCTCTTGTGGACATAAATATAACTTTCTCTTTCTCCAATGTTTCTTTATACGTAATATCTGATGTTCAATTATAAATTGTGAGACATACATAGAAGCAAAACAGTGGAACTCATTTTCCAGATCAAATTAGTTAATAAAACAAGATGTGGCTTAGATATTGGAATTATTATTGAAATAATAGCAGTAGCAGCTATTTAAAAGGCTAAAGGATCTAGTAAAAAATGTACAACATGGCACATGAACTGACAAGAAATCATAGAAGATGGCAAGTTTCAAAGGAGATAAACGTTGGTGCTGGAATTAAAATACAAATGGAGGTTTCTTGCCATAGGTTTATTAACAAGTAGATCCAGCAAAGGAGCAAATTAATGAACATATAGACTGATCAATAAAAAATGTTGATACACTAAAGAGTAAAACGAAACAAACCAGCAAACAAAAAGATTGAGATTTGTGGAACAATAGCAAATGGTCTAACATATGATATATGCATATTTGGTATCTGAGGAGAAGAGAAAGCGAATAAAGCCAAAATGAATATTTGAAGGTATAATTTTCAATAATTTCCCAAACTGATGGAAGACATCAAATCACAGTTACAAAAACTTGACAGTTATCCAGCAGAAAGGAGAAAGAGAAAGTGATATCTAGAAAAAAATCATAGTCAACTTGGTAAAAGCTGACAATGAAAAAAAGATGTTGAAATCAGTCAGAAAAAAAATCACATATTAAAAAACGATAATCAAAGGGTGATTGAACTCACATTAGAAAGAATAAAGATTAATATAAAATGGAATAATATATTTAAAGTACTTAATTGAAAAAAATTCTTTGATATCCAGAAAAATAGCCTCCCCCTGCCAAAAAAAAAAAAAAAATAGTGAAATAAAAACATTTAAAAAGTCGGAAAGAATTTGTAACCAGCAGACTTTTAAGATGAAAAATGTTAAAATAAAACTTTTAGGCTTAAGAAAATAAAAAATAAGAATAAAACTCCATTATGAGCAAAGAGGTGAGAAAGACCTGAAGGGGCACAAATATAAGTGGGTTTATATTAGTAGCCTTTTAAAGTTTTTTAGTACATACACACACATGCACACACATATATACATATTTATGTGTATATAGCTTATATATTTATTTAAAAGACTAGTGACTACTTAAATACAAAATCGAAATAATGTATTGTGGGATATGAGGGCTTATCAAGAAAATATTTGACAATAAAAGCAAAAAACAATAGTTAAGAATTTACTATCCTAAAATTCCTAATTGTTCAAGAAATAATAGAATATGCCAAAGTTATAAAGAGCCATATTGATATATCTATAACAACTACTAAAATACACACACAAATATACATAAAGACACAAAAAGGCATAATTAAAATAATATAAGGATGGAAAACAGGAAACTAAAAATATCAATTCATCTAAAGGAGGCAGAGAAGGACACATGGAGAAACCAAAAATTTAAAACAAATGAAAATACGAGAACTTACATATCACAAAAATTGTATTAAATATAAATAACCTGAAAACAATAATTAAAAGAATCAGATGGCAATTAGCCCCCTAAAGCATGACCCAACTACATCCAATTTACAAAAAGAAAAAAAACACTCAAAATAAGACACTTTTGGCAGAGTGCAGTAGCTCACATCTCTAATCCCAGCAGTTTGGGAGGCTGAGGTGGGCGGATCACCTGTGGTCAGGAGTTCAAGACCAGCCTGGTCGTAAACCCTGTCTTCACTAAACATACAAAAATTAGCCGAGTGTGGTGGTGCATGCCTGTAATCCCAGCTACTTGGGAGGCTGAGGCAGGAGAATTGCTTGAACCCAGAAGGCAGAGGTTGCAGTGACCTGAGATTGCACCACTGCACTCCAGCCTGGGTGACAGAGCAAGACTCCATCTCAATAAATAAATAAATAAATAAATAAATAAATAAATAAAAAGACACTTTTTTGTTTTGCTTTTTGTCTTGAGACAGCCTCACTCTGTCGCCCAGGCTGAAGTGCAGAGTACAGTGGTGGGATTATAGCTCCCTTTAGCCTTGAACTCCTGGCCTCAAGCTATCCTCCTCCTGCTTCAGCCTTCCAAAGTGCTAAAAGTACGGGCATTAGCCACCCTGCCCACCCAGATAGTTTAAAATAAGTGGATACAACATGATATATAAATACTAACCATGAGAAGGTTGTGGCAATTTTAATATCAAACACAATAGACTGAGAGGAAGAGAATCACTACAAATGAATAAGGATTTTTATAAAAACACAAGTCAATTCACCAGGAATAAATTCCAATCTTAAATATATACCCTCATAATAAAAAAGCTAAAAGTAATGAAATTACAGGGAAAAACAGATACATACACAATTACAATCTCTCAGTAATTCACAGCACATCCATGAATAGTGGCATACAGATTCTGCTCATATTCATATACAACACTCATCAGGTTAGACCACCTGATAAGACACAGAATTTTTCTCAATAAATTTTTAAAAATTTAGATTATGAATAAAATACAAAACTGTAATACACTTTACTCATGATATTCGTCTGTGAAGGCGGATATAGGAAATGATACTTACAAATTTCTATATGTGAATTTAAGTTGCCTCTATCTTTTAGAAAACATGTACATTATTTTTATATTAAAGTACTAAGATTACTTGATCCTGTAATCAATGCAAAATAAAATGCTATTATTAAAATGTGTCAAATATTTTAAGTTGAAAAAAACTGCAATATACGTCAACATAGACATGACTATAGTGTTATCATATCCATACTATAAATTGTGTGCTTTACAAAGGAATTAAGAAGTTCTATATGTTTGCAAGGAAAATTGTTTATATATTATTACCGTTGTAGAGCTGATTGTGTGCATCTTTTCCCAACGCTGCAGCTTGAAGTCAGTATATTACTCATGTAGTAAGGTTATATTTCTTTCTTTTAAAAATAAAGTCATAATCTTAGTTTAAATAACAACAAATAAAAAAATGAAGGAGGCAAAGGTGATATCACTGGTAATGTCAGATGTGGCTTGGAAAAATATTGGATAAATATAATCTTTGGGTAAATAATTTAAATAGATACTTTTTTATTGTTTAATTCATAACAATGAGCACATTAATATTTTGTAAAATGAATAATAATTTTAAAAATGTTTTACTATATTTGAATATTTCAAAAGGATATATTTTATCATATATAATTATGTTATATATATATATGTATACACACAATAATATATGCATACTTAACCTTATATAATTTAAACAAATATTCATGTAGGTATGTTTAGTACAATGAGCATATGGGGATCCACTAGAGATTATCAATAATTTGCATCACCCTATGTACCCACTATCTAGAGTTTTGTATTGTTTATTATTACTTTAATTTTTTATTACATGTACTATATAAAACATGTTAAGTGTATAAACAATGTACCATGTCTTAGATTTTGAATAAAAATGGTATCATACTATAGTGTTCTTATATGCCTTATATACTGTATGACATATATATTCTTATATAATATATATATATACACTCACATAGTATATACTATTATACATATATACTATATATGCTTCTTTACCATGTATAGTCACATATATAACAGATACACACACATACACACACACACTTATATACTGTAGAGTTCCCCATATATACCCATGCTTTTGCATGCAGCTGTAGTTTATTGTAACACATATATATGAATTAATACTCCTTAACCTATTGATTTGAAATGATGAACACTGGGGTTATTTCCAATGTTTGGTTCTTGCAAATATTAGTGTTATAGTTGATTGTGGGGAGTAAATATTGAACTTACAGTATTATTAAGATGGTTGCACCAATTTTGTAAATCAGTATGTAGGAGCTCCAGTGAATGAAAATCCTCTTACAGACTTTCTATTATCAAACTATGTGTTTTGTGGCAATCTACTTTGCATAATTTATAAATTTTTGGTTTTCTAATTATTAATAATGCATCTATTGGGCACAATTAATACATTTTTGTTTTTCTCATTAACAATAAATCTTTTTAAAAGCATATTGGTTGGTTATATATAATGTTCCATTGTATAATGTCCATATTAATTTTATTGGTTTTAATTTAATTTTTTTCTTTTCTTAATGATATATAGGAGTTCTATATATTTTATACTAAATCTTTGTCAGCTCTATTCTGTCTTTCATCTCTAATTTGTAAATCTTAAACAGTTCTTAATTTTAAGTTAGTTACGTATTTTTTTGTAAAGTGTGAATTTTTACCGAATGTAAGAAATTCTCTACTACAAAGTTAGAAACTATTCTCATGTTCTCCTATATATTCTTCTGGAAATGTTAAAGTTTCACTTTTTCAAATTTAAGTTCTTAATCCATCTGGAATTGATTTGTATATTTGAATCATTTTAGGGAACTAATTTACTATTTTTTAAAATAGTATTATATATGCAAGGTACTGTCCCAGGATCATTTGGCAAATAATCTCTAGTTTCTCTACCATTTTGCCTTTGTTGATCAATCCTATATAATCATATCCTAGTCTCATGCTTTCTATACACCCAGTTGGATAATTTGTTCATCAGAGTTTCAGTACAACAGTCTTCAATTTACTATAGCTTCATACATAGAATTCTCAAAAAAAAATTGTACATATTTTTGCTTTTCTAGAAACTGCTCTTCCATATAAATTTGAAAACCCATTTACCATAGTTTTTTTAAAAAATCCTATTAAACCGATCGATCCAAGATGGCCATTTAGGAACAGCTCAGGGTTGCAGCTCCCAGGGAAAGCGCAGAGGGTGAGTGGACGCCGCAATTTTATTGCCCACAGACTAGGCAATTCCCAGGCGGATGTGATCCACGGGTCACCAGAGCAGCTATTTCGGCCAGCGCGGCTGTGCAGGCCGGTGCCGTTGCTTTGCCCCGCGCGGCCGCTTTGTCGGCACCCCGAAGCAGCGGTTCTCCGTACAAAATACACTGGTCCGGGTGCCCCTTTGGCTGGCGATTGGAGCCACAGGAAGTCGCACATTCCTCTGTTCAAAAAGCGGACGGAGCAGGGAACCACAACAGTAGATTCCAGGACAAAAAAAGCGCCACGAATCTCAGTGCCGCTGTTTAAGCCAGCGCAGTGACTTGCCGCAGGGGAAAAAACTCAGACCCGGTGCCTGTTCAACAGGCGACTGGAACACCAACTTAAAAAAAAAAAAAAAAAAAAGGCTCTGAGGCAGGGAGCCAGGCGATCAGGCTCGGCTGGTCCCACCCCCACAAAAGAACAGCAATCAGAAACTCTCTGGATTGAGAGTTTCACAGCAAGCGCAGCTGAACCCGGGACAGTCCAGCTCTGTGGGGGAGGGGCGTCCGCCATTACCAAGGCAGCCCATCACTATGGAGGTAGTCAGCCAATGCTGAGGCAGCCCGACATTGCCAAGGCAACCCACCACTGCAGAGAGACTCCACCCCAACAGGGGCAGGCCACCATTGCCAAGGCAGGTCTAACTACACCCATATAAACAGGACTGCAGGGAAGTTCACTTGGCAGCTGGGCGGAGCCCACAGCAGCTCAGCAAAGCCTCTACAAGCAGACAGTGACTAGGCTGCCTCCTTGCTGGGCAGGGCAGCTCTGAAGGAAAAAAAAAAAAAGAAGGCGGCAGTGTAACGGAAACTCATAAAGCCCTAAATCCCTGGGACAGAGCACCTGGGAACAAAAAGTGGTTTATGAGTTCTGCTGCAGCAGACCTAAATGTACCTGCCCAGCAGCTCTGAATGAACAATGGAGCTCACAGCTCAGCATTTGAGCTCCTATAAAGAAGAGACCGTCTCTTCAAGCAGCTCCCTGACCCCTGTATATCCAAAGAGCCACTTCATAAAGGAGAGATCAGATTGACACTTGGCGGGTATCCTTCTGGGACAAAGATAGCAGAAGAAGAAAACTGGTAACAACCCTTACTGTTCAGCAGCTGCTGCAGGTGATCCCCAGGCAAGCAGGGCCTAGAGTGGACCTCAGCAGACCTACAGCAGAGGGGCCAGACTGTCAGAAGGAAAACCAAGAAACAGAAATAACCTCATCATCAACAAACAGAATATCCACTCAGAGGCCCAATCTGAAAGCCAGCAACTACAAAGACGACAGGTAGATAAATCCATAAAGATGGGAAGAAACCAGTGCAAAAAGGATGAAAACACCTGACACCAGAACACCTCGCCTCCTAAAAGGGATCACAACTCCTCACCAGCAAGGGAACAAGGTTGGATGGAGAATGAGTGTGATGAAATGACAGAATCAGACTTCAGAAGGTGGGTAGTAAGAAATTTCTGTGAACTAAAAGAACATGTTCTAACCCAATACAAAGAAACTAAGAAAGTTGAAAAAAGATTTGACGAAATGCTAATGAGAATGGACAAAATAGAAAGGAATATAAGTGAATTGATGGAGCTGAAAAATACAACACGAGAACTTCGCAAAGCATGCACGAGTATTAACAGCTGAATTGACCAAGCAGAAGAAAGGATATCAGAGGTCTAAGATCAACTCAATGAAATAAAACGGGAAGGCAAGAATGAAGAAAAAAGAGTAAAAAGGAACGAACAAAGTCTCCAAGAAATGTGGGACTATGTGAAAAAACCTGATCTACGTTTGATAGGCGTACGTGAATGTGACAAAGAGAATCAATCCAAGCTGGAAAATACTCTTCAGGATATTATCCAGGAAAACTTCCCCAACCTAGCAAGGCAGGCAAACATTCAAGTCCAGGAAATACAGAGAACACCACAAAGATATTCGTCAAGAAGAGCAACCCCAAGGCACGTAATCGTCAGATTCACAAGGGTTGAAATGAAGGAGAAAATACTAAGGGCAGCCAGAGAGAAAGGTCAGGTTACCCACAAAGGGAAGCCCATCAGACTCACAGCAGATCTCTCAGCAGAAACCCTACAAGCCAGAAGACAGTGGGGGCCAATATTCAACATCCTTAAAGAAAAGAACTTTCAACCCAGAATCTCCTATTCAGCCAAACTAAGCTCCAAAAGTGAAGGAAAAATAAAATCCTTAGTGAACATGCAAGTACTCAGAGATTTTGTCACCACCAGGCCAGCTTTACAAGAGATCCTGAAAGAGGCTCTACACATATAAAGGAACAACCAGTACTAGCCACTCCAAAAACATGCCAAATGGTAAAGAGAATCAACACAATGAAGAATCTGCATCAACTATTGGGCAAAACAGCCAGCTAGCACCAAAATGACAGTATCAAATGCACACATAACAATATTAACCCTAAATGTAAATGGACTAAATGCCCCAATTAAAAGACACAGACTGGCAAATTGGATAAAAAGCCAAAACCCATCAGTGTGCTGTATCCAGGAAATCCATCTCACATGCAAGGATACACAAAGGCTCAAAATAAAGGGATAGAGGAAGATTTACCAAGCAAATGGAGAGCAAAAAAAATCAGGAGTTGCAATTCTCATCTCTGATAAATTAGGCTTTAAAGCAACAAAGATCAAAAGAGACAAAGGAGGACATTACATAATGGTAAAAGGATCAATGCAACAAGAAGAGCTAACGATCCTAAATATATATGCACCCAATACAGGAGCACCCAGATACATAAGGGAAGTTTTTAATGACTTACAAAGAGACTTAGACTCCCACATAATTATAGTGGGAGACTTTAACACCCCATTGTCAATATTAGACAGATCAACCAGACAGAAAATTAACAAGGATATCCAGGACTTGAACTCAGACCTGGACCAAGCAAACCTAATAGACATTTACAGAACTCTCCACCCCAAATCCACAGAACAAACATTCTTCTCAGCACCACATCACACATACTCTAAAATTGACCACATAATTGGTTGTAAATCACTCCTCAGCACATGCAAAAGAATGGAATCATAACAAACAGCCTCTCAGACCACAGTGCAATCAAGTTAGAACTCAGAATTCAAAAACTAATCCAGAACCGCACAGCTTCAGGGAAACTGAACAACTTGCTCTTGAATGTTGACCGGTTAAACAATGAAATGAAGACAGAAATAAAGATGTTCTTCGAAAACAACAAGAATGAAGACACAACATACTAGAATCTCTGGGACACATTTAAAGCAGTCTCTAGAGGAAAATATATAGCAATAAGTGCCAACATGAGAAGCAAGGAGAGATCAAAAATTGACACCCTATCATCAAAACTGAAAGAGCTAGAGGAGCAAGATCAAATAACTCAAAGTCTAGCAGAAAACAAGAAATAGCTAAGATCAGAGCACAACCGAAGGAGATAGAAACACAAAAAACCCTTCAAAAAATCAATAAATCCAGGAGCTGGTTTTTTGAAAAGATCAACAAAATAGACCACTAGCCAGATTAATACAAAAGAAAACAGAGAATAACCAAATTGATGCAATAAAAAACGATAAAGGGGATATCACCACAGATTCCACAGAAATTCAAACCATCATCAGAGATTATTATGAACAACTCTATGCACATAAACTAGTAAACCTGGAAGAAATGGATAAATTCCTGGACACTTGCCTCCTCCCAAGCCTAAACCAGGAAGAAGCTGAAACCCTGAACAGACCCATAACAAGGTCTGAAGTTGAGGCAGCAATTAAGAGCTTACCGCCCAAAAAAAGCCCAGGTCCAGATGGGTTCACAGCCGAATTCTACCAGACATACAAAGTGGAGCTGGTACCATTCCCTCTGAAACTATTCCAAACAATACAAAAAGAGGGAATTCTTCCCAAATCATTTTATGGCACCAACATCACCCTGATTCCAAAACCTGGCAGAGATGCAACAAGAAAAGAAAACTTCAGGCCAATATCCATGATGAACATAGATGCAAAAATCTTCAATAAAATACTGACAAGCTGATTGCAACAGCACATCAAAAAGCTTATCCACCATGACCAAGTAGGCTTCATCCCGGAGATGCAAGGCTGGTTCAACATACGCAAGTCTATAAACATAATTCACCACATAAACAGAACCAAAAACAAAAACCACATGATTATCTCAATTGATGTAGAGAAGGCCTTTGACAAAATTCAGTAGCCCTTTATGCTAAAAACCCTCAATAAGCTAGTTATTGATGGAATGTATCTCAAAATAATAAAAGCTATTTATGACAAACCAACAGCCAATATCATACTGAATGGGCAAAAACTGGAAGCATTCCCCTTGAAATGTGGCACTAGACAAGGATGCCCTCTCTCACCACTCCTATTCAATATAGTACTAGAAGTTCTAGCCAGAGCAATCAGGCAAGAAAAAGAAATAAAGCGTATTCAAATAGGAAAGGAAGAAGTCAAATTGTCTCTATTTGCAGACGACATGATTGTATAACTAGAAGACCCCATCGTCTCAGCCCCAAATCTCCTGAAACTGATAAGCAAGTTCAGCAAAGTCTCAGGATACAAAATCAATGTGCAAAAATCACATGCATTCCTATACACCAATAACAGATTTAAAGAGAGCCAAATCAAGAACAAACTTCCATTCACAATTGCCACAAAGAGAATAAAATACCTAGAAATACAACTAACAACGAACGTAAAGGACCTCTTCAAGGAGAACTACAAGCCACTGCTCAACGAAATAAGAGAGGACACAAACAGATGGAGAAACATTCCATGTTCATGGTTAAGGAAGAATCAATATCGTAAAAATGGCCCATACTACCCAAAGTAATTTACAGATTCAATGCTATCCCCATCAAGCTACCAATGACCTTCTTCACAGAACTGGAAAAAACCACCTTAAACTTCACATGGAACCAAAAGAGAGCCCACATAGCCAAGTCAATTCTAAGCAAAAAGAACAAAGCAGGAGGCATCACATTACCAGACTTCAAACTATACTACAAGTCTACAGTAATCAAAACAGCATGGTACTGGTACCAAAACAGAGATATAGACCAATGGAACAGAACAGAGGTCTCGGAGGCAATACAACATATCTACAACCATCTGATCTTTGACAAATCAGACAAAAACAAGCAATGGGGAAAGGATTCCCTGTTTAATAAATGGTGTTGGGAAAACTGGCTAGCCATGTGCAGAAAGCAGAAACTGGACTCCTTCCTGACACCTAACACTAAAATTAACTCCAGATGGATTAAAGACTTAAACATAAGACCTAACACCATAAAAACCCTAGAAGAAAATCTAGGCAAAACCATTCAGGACTTAGGTGTAGGCAAGGACTTGATGACCAAAATACCAAAAGCATTGACAACAAAAGCCAAAATAGACAAATGGGACCTAATCAAACTCCACAGCTTCTGCACAGCAAAAGAAACAGTCATTATAGTGAATAAGCAACCAACAGAATGGGAAAAAAATTTTGCAGTTTACCCATCTGACAAAGGGCTGATATCCGTAATTTACAAAGAACTAAAGCAGATTTACAAGAAAAAAACTAACAAGCCCATTCAAAAGTGGGCAAATGATATGAACAGATACTTTACAAAAGAAGAGATACATGAGGCCAACAAACATATGAAAAAATGCTCATCATCACTGGTCATCAGAGAAATGCAAATCAAAATAACACTGAGATACCATCTCACGCCAGTTAGAATGGCTATCATTAAAAAATCTGGAGACAACAGATGCTGGAGAGGATGTGGAGAAGTAGGAACACTTTTACACTGTTGGTGGGAGTGTAAATTAGTTCAACCATTGTGGAAGACAGTGTGGCAATTCCTCAAGGACCTAGAAATAGAAATTCCATTTGACCCAGCAATCCCATTACTGGGTATATATCCAAAGGATTACAAATTGTTCTACTATAAGGACACGTGCACACAAAGTTCATTGCAGCACTGTTTACAATAGCAAAGACCTGAAACCAACCCAAATTCCCATCGATGATAGACTGTACAGGGAAAATGTGGCATATATACACCATGGAATATTATGCAGCCATCAAAAACGATGAGTTTCTGTCCTTTGTAGGGACATGGATGAACCTGGAAACCATCATTCTCAGCAAACTGACACAAGAGCAGAAGATCAAATACCACATGTTCTCACTCATAGGCGGGTGTTGAACAATGAGAACACTTGGACACAGGGAGGTGAGCAGTACACACTGGGATCAGTTGGGGGGAAATAGGGGAGGGACGGTGGGGGGTGGGGAGCTGGGGAGAGATAGCAAGGGGAGAGATGCCAGATGTAGGTGATGGGGAGGAAGGCAGCAAATCACACTGCCACGTGTGTTCCTATGCAACAATCTTGCATGTTCTTCACATGTACCCCAAAACCTAAAATGCAATAAAATAAATACATGGGGGGGGAAAAAAAATCTTATTAAACCTTTCTTAAAATTCAATGAATCCTTTAATCAGTTTAAAAAGAATTAACCTATTTGCAATACTAAAATTCTCTTTCCTAATAATATGAGCTAAGCTTTCCAGTTTTAAAACTTTGTAAAGACCTTAACTGTTAAATATTTTAGTTGTTATGTTTACTTTTCCATTTATTCATATCTGTCTAATAATATGGATAGACTTTCTAAAACTGGTAAGTTTTAAAAATCCACACCTTGTTGCTGCAATGTGAAATTGCAACTGATTTTTTTATGTAATGTTTCTTATAACTAGTCACACTGATAAATTCTTATTATTCAAATAATGAGCTTATATATAGCTTTTGAATTTTCCAGTTAGAATGATAGCTTTATTTCTCTCCCTATGATTATTTGCTTTTTATTTCTTTTCCTTGTTATACTTCTTTGGCTGGAACTTGAGTACAACGTAGACTAGAACCTGAAATAGCATCAACTGTGCTACATTCCATGTTTTCAAATAAATTATTTTCAAAGATTCTCAATTAAGAATGATGTTTGCCATTAATTTTTAAAAGATATTATTTATTACATTTAAGGCTATTATGTAATATATTGAATGTTATGAAATCATTTTTATATATATGAGGTGATCATATCATTTTTCTCCTAAGCTATTAATATGATAATGGCATTTATAACTTTCTAATGTTATAGTACTCTTGGATTCCTTTTATAATCTCAATTTTGTCATGATGTATTAAATATTTTTAAATATTTAAAATTTTATTTTGAAAACACTGCTACATTCCAGTTGCTAATGTTTTTAAGGATGTATTTATTTATTATTTATTTATTATTATGACTGAGATAGAGTTTCAATTTTTCCTTAACACACCTGCAGTTTATTTCATGTGGTTAAAATTCACTTCAGAAGATGAGTTGAATTATATGCACTCTCTTTACCAGTTTCCTAAAGGAGTTTGTATAATAGTCCATTCTTTGAGATTTTGGTGAGATGTGCCTATTGATCAACACCCAGTGTTTTATTTATTAGAATCTGTTAAACTATGGTTTCCTTTATTTTCTTTTGAATCAATTTTATATTTTATTTGTTCTAGACATTTGAACATTTGATCCATGGCTCATATGCATTCGCATATACTTTTTTATGTTCTTGCATGGTTTTATCACTTCCCTTTTTGTAAATGTTTTCATTTGTGTTTACTTCTTCCTTCCCCAGTTATCTTAATCAATCTTGCTCGATATTTAGCATTTTATTAGCATTTTTCAGAGAAGCAAGGTTTAGCTCTGTTTATCCTCTATTGTATCTGTTTCCTTGATTGCTGTTATTCATGCTAGTTGTCCATCTATTACCTCTTAGCTCCTAATCTAGTCTTCATTGTCCTACTTGTAATACTGCAAGATCAAAGCTGTCTCAAAGCCCTATGAATGGGGGCACAGAAAAAATTCTATAGATGAAAGAGGCATTATCTTGCAGATTCTGGCGTGCCTTCTTGCTACCGGTGCTAGCAGGTGTTTGGTTGATGTGCAGGATACCCAGTTTCTCTAACCCCCAGCAAGTTTAGCAGTACTCATGTGGGCAGCTTCACTATAAGTTCCATGGGTGCCCTCTGTATTGAGTTCAGCAGCCCTCCTCCTACCCTACTCCACTTCACCTGGCCACATTACACAGGTGACTTCCTAACAAGTTTGAAAGACCCCTTCCTTATGTGTTTCATTAACATCTCGGATGTGGCTCCCTGACCAATGCATAAGCTCACAGACTGTAGGCCAACCAGGCCTGGGGCAATCTGACAAACTTCTCTGCTTTCCAGAGATGGCTCCAAGCCCACCTTCTCCAATAGAGACTGAATTCCAGCCTTAAGAGGGGGATGCTCTACCATGATTCCCCCCTCCTTGGGCTCACTCTCACAGCCCTAAAGTATTCTCATAGTTCTCTTCTTACTCCCTAGTAGTAATTAATTATTTGTAAATAGTTAATAATTCTTTATGACTTACAACACTTGTGTGCTGTGTCTCAGAAAACATTGTATTATCCACTCACTGCTTTCTTTTAGTTTTTATAATTAGTTTTTTAGCATCTAAATTTGAAAAATCATTTCTTTTTTTTTTTTTTAGCTTTTTTGTCTTTTGTAAACATTTAAGGTTACAAGGATCTGAGTGCTGATTACTGCCTCACATCTATTTTGAAATAAACATTTTGAAGTTTTCTAAAATGACTTACTGTTTTTCCCGTTAATAATTTGCCTTTGATACCCAAGTTTTTATTAGTACATGGGTTTTAATTTCCATGGTCAATTTTAATTCTAATTTCACCAATATCATAATTTTAGAAATGTCCTGATATTTGGAGAAAGTGATTTTTTAAACCGAATAATATAACTTTATAATACACACACCCTATGTGTGGTATACCTAGTGTGGTGCATGTGTTTATGTGTGTCTGGTATAAACAAGCAAACTAGATGTTGTAAATGCTGACAAGTTCTCTGATGAAATTAAAATTACGGAATAACGTAGAAAGTGATAGGAAGAGGTGGTTTATCATAGGTTGAATGGGCAAAAATAGTTTCTTGTATGCAATTACATTTGCACTGGTCAGGGATATCTTGAATTTTGATTCCAGTAATAGTGGAAGAAGCCCAGACTTGTTGCTGTGTGTGATGACTCGTTTAACCAGCTGAAAGCAAAATCCTTGAACATATCTTTTCTACTCCTGGAGCGCTGTTCTTCTCCACCTTCACTTGTTTATTTTCCTGTTGTGTTAATATTCGCTTCTTCCTCTTTGGTTATAGTCACTAGGTTACCTTCTCTATGATTCAAGTGCCCCATTTGTAGGAGAGAAAGGTGTGTCTGCTCTGTATCACCCAAATGGAAGTGATATAATAAATAAAAATAAATGTGAACCTCAATAAATTCTCCAAAGTCTCCACTCAAGAATCAACTTCTTTTACCCGACCAGGCAGGTTGGCTCATGCCAGTAATCCCAACATTTTGGGAGGCCAAGGCAGGAAGATTCCTCGAGGCCAGGAGCTTGAGACCAGCCTGGCATATATAGTGTGACCCCGTCTCTATAAATATTAAAAAGATATATGGCTTGGCATGTCTGTGTGTAACTGTAGTCCTAGCTACTCAGGAGACTAAGGAGAGAGAATCACTTGAGCCCAGGAATTTAAAGCTGCAGTGTGCCATGATTGGGCCACTGCACTTTAGCTTGAGTGATAGAGCAAAACCCAACTCTAAAAAAATACATATATAACAATAATTATATCTACCAATCTCTAGGGCCCTGGAATCACATCTATTTTTTTTCTTAATCTTCAGTCCATGTCTGTGCATACTTTAGACTCTGAATTCTTCTTCAATATGATCTCTTTCAACTGCCATCTTTTGTGGAATCACCATAGTTTTCATTCAAGCAGGGATAGATTAAAAACAATAATTCTGTCTGGGCATGGTGCCTCACTCCTGTAATCCCAGTACTTTGGGAAGCCAAGGCAGGCATATTGCTTGAGCTTAGGAGTTTGAGACCAGCCTCGGTAACATGGTGAAACACCATGACTACCAGAAACAGAAAAATTAGTGGGGCATGTTGTTATGTGCCTGTGGTCCCAGCTGCTTGGGAAGCTGAGGTTAGGAGGACCGCTTGAACCCGGGAGGTTGAGGCTGCAGTCAGCCATGATAGCACCGCTGCACTCCACCCTGGGTGACAGGATGAGACTCTGAGCCAAAAAAAAAAAAAAAAAAAAAAAAAAAAAAAAAAAAAAATCTTCTGCATTTAAATAGAAAGAGAAGACAGTCATATGTACTCAGTGTGTCTTTTCTATTTCATTAGTTCTTTGCTTAAATCTACATGCAAATCTTATAAAGTTAAAATAGTACTTTAATGTATTTTCTAATCAAAAGAAGACATGTAAAGAGAATAGACTTAATAACAATGCTTATTTTACTTTGAATTGTATTATTAACTTTATTCCGAAATTTGGTTGTTTAATAACCTATAGTAGACTTTTACAGACTTATGATTTTTTTTTCTTTTATAATATCAAATAACCAATAAATGTTCTTGAATTGAGTATGTTGTTTCCTTCCCATCACTGTTATTGTACTGGCTTTCACCATTTTAGTCCCATCATTTTTATATATATTTATAAAGGACACTTTGAATGCTAATTTGTTTTCAATCCAAGGTGAAACCTAGTCTAATGTGGCATGATTTACAAGCAAAATTTTTATTCTTTCCAGTCCATCATTCTGGACATTGATGAAAGCATAAAACTCTGAGTTTAAGATTAATCCTGTAGGACATTAGTTGTATCCTCTTCCTCCCATCTGACCCCTGTTTATTGCTTTCTGATTACAATTTGCTGACATAATAGCTATGTAATCTAAGCTATATTTTCCAAGTACATTGATAAGAATATTAAACTTAAATATACTATGCACTAAGGACTCAAAATCCTTGCTAATGTTACATTAATGTTAGCACATCACAGCGGTATTTATGAATACCCCAAATCCCTTGGAACTTTACTTGGCAGTAACTCAAGGTAAAATAGTAAGGAAGTTACCAACCATCTGTCAGTACAGCTGGATGAGGGTAACAAGTTCATAACAATGGGAAAATAAATTCAAATGGCTATAGGATACCATTTTAAAAATATATAAATACTTGCTTCACGATATTCACAAATATCTATTTTCCTCTATTGCTGGTTAATAATTTCAGTGAATAACCTGAGAATATTATTACTACAGTAGTAAAATGTTTTCCTATGCTTACCTTTCAAGAGCAAATGTGCAATTTTAATATTGAATAGGCATTATTGCTATTTCACAAGTATTGACAAGTAAATAATTTCCTCACACGTATAAGTAGAATAATATTTTAAAACCTTGTATAAAATTACTTGCCTGGTTACTCCTTAAAAGAATTGATATGGACTAAAATGATTGACAAAAAGATGGTTACAAAGTAAGCAGTAAATTTTCCCAAATACTCACCAGTAGAACTTCCATACCTCTATACCATTCAAAGAGTTTAAAAAATTGCAACCCTTTATTCTACATGTGTTAGACTTGTCTTGAGTCTTATTGGTATCAGAATTAATTGCAGGAAAAGAAAATACTAGCAGAAAAAGATATAATGAAAGTAAGTTGGGGCTTACAAATCATCAGATTGACCAAAGGAATTGAAGCTATCACTGAATATGAATTTCAAGATCTCATTACTACAACAACAAAATAAAGATCAGGAATCTGATTCTACTGTGTCCACTTTGCAACAGATAGTTTTCACTTTCACAGAGAATGTATCAAAATTATTCTGGGATTTTTTTTATTGGTTTGCTACATATTTTCTATAGCGTATGTTTATGAGACAAGTCTATATTCGTTTGTGTGAGGGAGTTTCTCAAAGAGAGAATCTTTTCAACAGCAGGATTCCTGAAATGTAAGAAACAAATCAACTCACTTAGAGAAGCTAAAAGTGAAAATAATGGTAAGACTTGTTGAAGTATGATTTTACCATATGCCATTCACTATCCTCTTGACTGCCTTGTGAACCGTGGAACAAAATGTAGCTCAATGAGCAAGTCATTGTAGTTACCAGAGATGAAAAATTCATAGGAAAAAGATTATGGAAGAAAGTACACAATAAGTTGATGATTTATTACTTATTTCACATGCATCATATCTTCCTGATTTTTTGCATATCTTATAATTTTTGCCTGTTTGACATTCTGAGTGATGCATTTGAGAGAGTACCCATTTTGTTTTGTTTTGTTTCGTTTTACTTTTAAAGTTGTTGAGTTCCATAATAGCAGGATTTAAAAGTACTAAAGTTCATCTTGATTTTCTCTGACTCAGTTTAATGCTTTTATATTCTTTTTATTTCATTGCCTTTCTCTCATGAGTATTAGGGAATGGTAGTCTAGGGCTTAATCTTTATTTTAATGTGTCACCATTCAGAACTCTCATCTAACAGTGTTGAAGTGCTCAGCAAGATCTTGTTAATCTGGTTTGGGGGAAACTCCAAAATATACTGGCACAACAAAATCCCAGTACTTTTGATCATCCCAATTCCTGCATCAAATATTCTCTGTGATACCCGGGAGGCCTTGTCCTTGACATGTACAGCTGAGTCATTACCAAAGACTCAAAAAGAATCCCCAAGCAAACTTCTGGAGATACTTCTTAATAATGCCCTGTTACTCCTGGATTCAAGAGATTCTTCTGCCTCAGCCTCCCGTATAGCTGGGATTTTAGACTTGCGCCACCACACCCAGCTAATTTTGTATTTTTAGTAGAGACAGGTTTTCTCCATGTTGGTCAGGCTGGACTCAAACTCCTGACCTCAGGTGATCTGCCTGCCTCAGCCTCTCAAATTGCTGGGATTACAGGCATGAACCACTGTGCCCAGCCCAGCAGAAACTCTTAGAACACTTTTCTAGAGATTCAGCATTCTAAGAAAGAATATGAACATTAATTGTATATTTCATAATTATATTTAGTCATTAATATCAATATAAAATAGGGAAATAGTAATGATCACACTCTACAATTTTAATTATTTTATAACTTAGAATAACAGTAATGTAGAAATGGATATCATATTTAAGTCCTTATTGAATATAGTATTTGAGATGGCAAAAATTACAAAATGTGAGTATTCAGTGATAGATCAGAGAACACGGTGACAAAATGGAGGGAAAGCCTCTAGTTGCTACAAATGTAAACTACTTTGTTCTGAGTTCTCTTCCATTCAGTGTAGAATAAAAAAGAGAGATAGAATCATAATGGCTTACATATCTCTAATTAGCTCATAAAATGATAATATACCTTTAAAAATGTTAATGTCTTCCTATCATACTATTTGCAACTTTAGGTCACAAGCATCAAATAATTGCTTGTTTTGTTAGCTAAGATAAAATAGGTGTGTATTGTTAAGTAACAAGGTCAGCTTGAAGAATCAAAGGACAGGAAAAGATTTGGGCTTTTGAAATAGAGGCATAGAATGACAAATTCTAGGAAAAAGAAAATTTTCTCTTGACCTCTTTTCTCTGCTCCACTGTTTATCTATATTATTATCTTTCCTCCAGTAAAAGGAATGATAAGGGGAATGTTTAGGGTTAATAATGTAATCTAGTATTAGTAAGACAGTGTAAACTACTATAACAAATATTCCTTGAGACATATAATGGCTCAAACATACTAGAGGTTTATTTCTTATTCTTGTAAAGTCAAAAATGAGATGTTATTCCAGAATTCAAGATCTCTTTGTCTTGCCACTCTGTTGTATTCCGAATTAGTTTTCCAATAAACATGATACTCTCCTACAACCAGATGGTAGGAAGCAAGAGAACAGAAGCATGGGAAGCATGCACGAGTGAATCCTGGAAGTGATGCAAATAACTTCCACTTCTGGTCCAGTGCTAGGTCATAGTTAAATGTAAGGGGTTGGGGATTTTATTCAGACATATGCCCAGAACCACGTGGAATGCATTGCATGAATATATAAGAAGACTCTGTCAGAAAACCTAATAAAGTAAGGAGTCAAGGAACTCTACCTAAATTTTTTTTTTAAAATGAGGTTTAATTGTGTTCTTTGAAAACATTATGAGTGATAACCAAAACAAATTAAAAATGGAAACTGAGGAAAAACTCCTATTTTATTATCTGTATCAATAACAAATGTCAGTCTGAATTATCCTCCCTCCTTTAAAAAAGTTGTTCTTTATATAAAGCGGAGGAATAAAAACAGAAAATGCCAAAGAGTTTCCCTTTGGGAATTGGGACTTGATAATGTGGGCATGTACTGGGAAGCTGGGGTTTGGAATGTTTTGTCTGTTTGCTTGTTTTTAAATAAATATTTCTACATTATTTATTTTATGCTATGCGTATGATAAAAATGCAAATGAAAATGAAATATTAAAGAATGCATTCGTTTTCTGTTGCTGCTGTAAGAATTTCCATAACTCAATTATCTGAAACAACACAAATTTATTGTTTTACATTTCTGCAGCATATAATTACAACTTGTGTCTCCACAGAGGTTGCATTTCCTTGTCAGCTGACAAATGAAGGCTGTTGTCATCTTCTGGGCACCACCCTTACTCCCTGACTCGTGTTTACCTTCCTCCTTCTTAAAAGATAGCAAGGGCAGATTGAGTCCTTTCCATACTTTGAAACTCTTTTTCGTTTCTTCTCTCTGATCCACACTTTGCTTTCCTCATCACTTTCAGGGAGCCACATGATTAGGTTGTACCCACCTGGTTAGTCCAAATATCTCAGGTTCATATCTTAATTACATCTGCAAAGTCCCTTCTGCCATAGAGTAACTTATTCACAGGTTCTAGGGATTAGAGTGTGGTATCTTTGGGAGAGTATTATGCAGCCCATTATAGAGAAATGTGTCTATCTACTCTTTTGAAATTCACTCATTAAAGACATTTCTTCTAACTTAAAAAAATATATACCAACAAAATATAAGATTAAACAAATTAAATGATTAAGAGAAATTAGGAGATTAAGAATAAGAGAATTACAACTCAGAACAGACTATGAAAATTTTTAAAACGTCATAAAATTAATAGGTAACAAAAACTAATTGAAAGATTAACACTAAACAGGATAAGAATATTAAACAATAAAAATCATAAATGGACTAGAATATTTAAACCAAATATACATAAAGTTAATTTTTTTCCAATTTGTAGTCTTTTATGTGCCCCTCCCACCCTTCCCCCTGAAAGCCCAAAGTTCATTGTGCAGTCTTATAACTTTGCATCTTGATAGCTTAGGTCCCACTTATGAGGTGAGAACATTTGATGTTTGATTTTCGATTCCTTAGTTACTTCACTTAGAATAATAGTCTCCAATTCTTTCCATGCTGCTGTGAATGCCATGCCATTATTATCTTTCTTTTTTTGTCTGAGTAGTATTCCATCATATAATATATATATATGTATATATTATATATATATGTGTGTATATATAGAGAGAGAAAGTTAAACATTTTAAAAATGTTTTCTTACTAAAAAATAAAAAATTACAAAAAAAGAAATAAAATGAAGTTTTATAAAATAAGCATGGAATATTAATTCTGAAAGATCAGAAAAATTTAAATACTGTAATCACAAACACTAAAATATCTCAATGACCAATTTGTAACAAATAACAATACAAGCCTTACCTTCTTATACTCATCAAAGCTGCTGCTCCAAACAGAGAAACAAATGTCTTTTTTGAGACATTTTTCCTGCTAGTTAAAAATAGAGACAAATCAAAGAGGTTTGACAAGATTGTTTGTAGTCCTGCAAAATGGAAAGTTATCTTAAATGCTGAAGGGTCCATGTAATCAGAGAATCAGGAACATATTAGCTCCATTGCTGGAAATTTGCCTGAGCAATTAATGAGCTCTAGAAAATGGATGAATCATTTCAGCAATAAAGGATCTTCTTGTTGCTTTATCTTGGACAGATTAATAAACAATGGAAATTACAATGTCATGATAAAATTATATTATTGAGCTAAATGATTCTGCTTAACTTCTTTATCAATATAACCTCTAGTTTATCTAAAAATCATCAGGTTATTTAAATATCTTTTTAAAAGAGGAAGAACATTTCAAAATGCACTTTTCCCCTATATTTTTCAATTTTACTATTAATTTTACAATTATATTAATAAAGGTTTTAGAGAAGTTTTGACTATTAGGGCAGATGTGTAGCAACCCTTACATTTTACCATATGATATTCAATATTTAAGAGATTTTTTGTGTGTTTTAATCAGTAGTTCTTTAGGATCATAAGCATCAAAAATATTATGAATATAATAACCAATTTTCCTTTGTAACTTTAAATGCATGCTGTAAATCTAGTGAATTTTTCTATAATCTTGAGTGTTTTCAAAATTAATAGTACTCAATTGCTTTTGTTTTCTGACTGATATTCAATTAGCTTATATTTGAAAGATTAAATTCCACTGAACAATTACTACCATTTGCAAACTCAGTTAATTAAATTTTCTTAAAACATTTTAAACTGCTAAGTTAAATTCTAAAATAGGTGAGTCTCAAAGGCATTTCAAAGATCTTAAAACACAGACCAATTGCACTCAGATGTGGGGCAAAAATAATATTTGCTGATATAATTGAGTACCCTACTTATATGTAATCTGAAACCAAACTTGAATGATTTTTGCTTTATCTTTATTATACTTATACTATTGTACATTAGAAAATCATTGTATCAGTCATGGACAGGTTGTAAAAGATAAAAAAAAAAAACAATCTGGGATATTTAAGATACAGAGGTTTTAATTAAGGAACAACTTACGAAAGTAAGAACAGGGTTAAATGGACAGAAAGTGAAAACTCTAGTACCCAGAAACTTAAACAGCTGTAAGCCCATACTACTCTTAGGGCTGAAGAAGCAAGGGAAGGAAACACTAATAATAAGTAGTCCTGTGAGAGCTAGGAGGTGTTAAGAATGGGCTTCACCATGAGAGCTGTAGTTGAAAGTAAGCAAAGTTTGAGATCTAGACACGAGAGCTCTATATTAGATTGATCATCATGACTGCTGTTATATACAGAGTAACACACTTCTATAACATTTTAGTGAGATAGCTGGAAAAGATATTTTTATCAACTCAAGTGTTTTCATTAACATTTCCTACACATTCTGCAGATAGATGTTTTGCATTATAGACACAAAAATATGTTTATATATAATACTTCAACTTTTAAAGTATTAAATTTGATATATAAATTGGATGAATACCTATTTAGATTTGAATTCTTCACCTGGGGCTTCAATTATGCCCCTTCATCATTTGTTTGAAATAGGGTCTTGCTGTGTTGCCCAGGCTGGAGTATAGTGGTGTTATGACTGCTCGTGCTTGGCCTCTCTGTCTGATCTCAAGCGATGTTTCATCTTATCCTCTAGAGTAGCTGGGACTATAGCTGCATACCACCACGCCTGGCTAATTTTTTTGTATTTTGCAGAGATGGGTTTTACCATGTTGCCCAGATTGCTCTTAACCTCCTGGGCTCAGGTCATCCACCCATCTAGGCCTCCCAAAGTGCTGGGACTACAGACATGAGCCATCGTGCCCAGCTGCCCACTAGTTTTTTTTATAACCCATGCATTGCATTAATCACCAGTCTATTTTCATTCTCAGAGACCACATTACTCTTCTGGGGCTCTTTAATTTTATTGAACCTTCACCATAGAATCGGAATTCTTTTATCATCTTCTTTGTACATTTTCATAGTTTTGCTCTCAGGATTTGGAGAAATTAACTTTGGGATCAAGCATTGGCCACTGACTCCCTGATTTTGAGCTGAAAGCAGCTCAGTGATTATTTAGCTGAGTTTCCTTAAGAGCAGGTGGACCTAATTGTCAAACCATTCATCACCCTGCACTGGTTTGAATAGTGACTTCCAGAAGGTATGCTCACTTACTCAACACAGAAACTGTGGATGCGACTGTATTTGGAAAAAAATTTGCAGATGTAATAAATTAAGAATTTCTAAATGAGATTATCCTGCATTATTTGAGTGGTCCCTAAATCCAAGGACAAGGGTACTTCTAAGGACCCAACAATGATTTCATTGAAATAGAATTTAACATTACTCCTCAGCCACTTTGGGCTCCTTGTGCCTTTAATTAACAGACAGAAGATGAAGTGACAGAGAGAAGACCATTGGAAAACCAAGTCAAAGATTAGAGTCATACAGCCCCAAGGAATGGTGACAGCCATCAGAAGCTGGGAGATGCAACAAAGGATTCTAGAAAAAGCGTGGCCATGAATAAACCTTGCTTTCAGACCTCTAGCTGACAGAATTGTGAAGAATAAACTTCTGTCGTATTAAGCCACACAGTTGTGGTAGTTTATTGTGGACACCCTAGGGAACAGGTACATATTGTCTTTAAATTTTACATTCAGAAGCCAATCCTATCTTCTGAAATTATAGTCATCGTTATACTCAGCAAGCTCAAATCGTTTAGATTCAATTTTGCTTACTAAACTACAGACAAATTCTTCATCTGGTTGTATAAGCATTCTTAATAGATACAAACCTTTTATATTCCACACACAGATCGTTCACTGTTCCTTGAAAATACCCCACGGTTTCCTGAGACTGTGATGTTCTTTCTATTTAAAAAAAAATGCTCATTCTTTTAATTCCCTCTCAGAATATTGATATCTCACCTATTTTTTTGTAATCTTAATAGCCATCTGTCATGGCTTGAGTCAGAAGCAGTCTCTGAAATGAGGATATATGTGCTTGTGATTCATTAAGAAAATGCTCCCAAAGGAAAAAAAGTAAAGAAATGAACGAAGCAAGTCAGGGAAGAAGACTTCAGAGAAGGTGACTTTACACCAAATTCCTACAGAAGAAAGGCTTCAGGATAGGGGAACACTGGTGTGTAGGTTACTCTCAGCATTGTCCTGTGAGGGCAGGAGAGTGGGGCTCACCTATTCTCAACTGTGTCAATTACTTCCGGTTTTCAGTAGAAGCAGGCAAAGTGGGGTTACTGGGCCTTCCAAAGGCAGAGGGAGTCCTCTGAAGAATTGCAGCTGCAGGCCAACAGGTGCACTGTTCGTCAAAGCAGAATACCTGTGTCATCCTCTATACAGTATTGCATACTTGGAGGCTTTTCTAATCTCAGCTCTCTTCCAAACCTGCTCTGAACTTCACCCTACCAACTGATTATAATAGTCACAAAAGTTTATATATAACTCTGAAGATTGTAAAAGGTTTCTAGATTCAGCAACAGAGAAATTTGTGCTCTAATTGCAGGTAAATTTTCTAAGTTCAATCACAGAAGATTGTTATCTTCTCTTAGTTATGCCTTATATAAATCTTTCCAGTTGTACATCTTTTCCTCTACTGAAGGATACTTGTATGTGTCTTGCCTCCTTTATGTTCATGCTAAATTAAGTCCCTGATATGAAAGAGAATTTTTTAACACCTTATCTTTACATACTTTCAAGAAACTGAGTGTTCCTTGTATAATAGAATCTCAAATATATTAATCATGTTTTATTTAATTAAATCAAAATTTTATACATCTGGCGTATAGCCTCATATAATTTTGTTTTGTTATTTTTAGCATAATTGTTTATTTTATTCATAAAATAGTTATTTTTCTTGGCACTTGTACCAATTTTAGTCTACTTACTATAAGATAATTAACAGAGTATTTGGTAACTAGTATATGTCAGATTTTTCTGGACTCACATTATAAGACGTTATATTATAAAATATATATTAAATAAAATATATATTGATGGAAAGAAGAGTATGGTCTGGCAATGATTGATTCAGGATAAGTGATATTGTAGGGCAAAAAATTTCAGTCTCTTGGTATAGCATAGTTTATTGGAATTGTATTCAACACTACCTATTGTCATATGCATGCATTCTTAGATTTACTTAATACATTTTAACTGGCTTCTTGTTCACTTGTCAAATTTAAAAATGCTAATCACTATAATTGATCTATAATACATTGTTCATACAATATATAATATATATTAATATCCCCACATTATGGGAGAAAAAATAGTGAAACAGATTTATGTACACATAATCCTCAAACTTATTAGCTATATGTCCTTGGACGTAACATCTCCTTGCTTTAGTTTCCTGACTTGTAAAATAGATTGCAAAATATCTTTCTCATAGGATTGTGTTATAATTAAGTGTGTATTTTCAGACAAAGCACCTAGGAAAGACTCTGACATGTAATGCCTAGCAAGGTAGGCCATTTTTACTTCTTACATTAAGATAATAACAGAGAAAAAGGTCATTTTCATTGTCCAGATAGAGAAGACATTGCTTAACCATGTTAATGAACATATTACTTTGAGTCTGTATTGACTTTACACATAAAAAATTTGGTGGAATAACTTTTTTTCTGTATTCCTAGGTCATATTTAATTTTTTTAAATTAAACTTTCTTTTTAAGGTAATTGTAGTATCACAACTAGGATACTGACATTGATACCACCAAGATAGACGGAAAGAATTTCCATCACCATGAGGATCCCTCATGTTGCCCGTTAATAGTCAGGCAACTTCCCTCCCAACCCACCTTCCTTCCTTAATGCCTGGCAATCATTAATCTGTCCTACATTTATATAATTTTGTCATTATAATATTATATAAATAGATCATAACATGTATTATTTGAGATTAGCTTTTTTATTGAGGATCATTCTCTGGAAATTCATTCAGTTTTTTTTTTTTTTTTTCTTTTTTTTGCATATATCAATCAATAATGTGATTCCATTTACTGCTAAGCAGGACCTCATGGTACAGATGTACCACAGTGTAACCATTCACTCAAAGACAGCTGGGTTGTTTTCACTTTAGATTTATCACTGTAACATTTGTATATGGATTTATGTGTAAATATATGTTCATTTCTCTGCTTTAACTGAATGAGAGTGTAGTTGCTGGGTAGTTGAATAATTATTGTTTTCCTTTTTTACCTGTCAATTTGTTTTCCAGAGTGCTTGGACCATTTTATGTTCTTATCAGCAATAAGTAATCCAATATTCCTGTATAATCACCAGCATTTGGCGTTGACCCTATTTTTACTTCAGCCCTTCTGATAGTTGTGAAGTAATCATATTTTGGAGTTGATTTACAGTTTTCTAATGGCTAATGATATTGAACAACTTTTCATATGTTTATTTGTCATGTGGTATTATCTTTATTGAAATGTCTCTTAATCTCATTTAATCATTTTCTAATTCAATTTTTAAATTTGCATTTTGAGAATTTTTATGTATTCTAAATAGTAACCCTTTATCAGATTCATAGTTTGCATGCATTTTCTCCAAGTCTCTAGATGGCTTAACAACTTATTTTAAAGAGAAAAATTTTTAAATTTGATGAAGCCCAATTTATCAATTTTCCCTTTTATATTTTGAGCTTTCACTGTCGAGTCTAAGAACTCCATATCATAATTGTTCTCCCCTATTTGATCCTACACGTTTTATGGTTTTACACTTAAGTCTATGACTCATTTTACATTATTTTTTGTATAATAAATGTGTGACACTGAAGCTTGTCAGGTGGTGGGAGGGCTAGGGGAGGGATAGCAAGGGGTAGGGGAATTGGGGAGGGATAACATTAGGAGAAATACCTTATGTAAATGGTTGGGTGACGGACACAGCAAACTACCAAGGCAAGTGTATACCTACGTAACAAACCTGCATGTTCTGCCCATGTACCCATAACTCAAAGTATAATAATAAAATAATAATAATAATAATAAGAAGAAGAAGCAGATGAAGAAGAAGAAATGTGTGAGACTTAGGTTGAGGTTCCCATTTTTCTTTAAGGATGTCTAATTGCTCCAACACCACTTGATGAAAAGGCTATCTTTATTCAATTTAATTTCTTGTGCACCTATGTCAAAAAATAATTGGGCAAATTTTGTCTTTTTCTGGATTATCTCTTCAGTTCTGCAGATCTATATGTCTGTATCTCTGCCAATACCTCAGTCTTGATTATGGTAGCTATATAATAAATCATGAAATTGGATAGATTCCTCCCAGTTTATTCTTCCTTTTCAAAATTGTCTTCGCTGTTCTAGTTCATTTGCCTTTCCTTATAAATTTTAGAATATTATTAACACCTTCAAACTAGTTACTAGGACATAGATAGAAATTTAGTTAAACTAGTACACCAATTTAGGGAAAACTGACATCTATAATATATTGACTCTTCTAATATATGACCATGGTACGTTCATTTATTTATGAATTCTTTTATATCTTTCATCAGTATTTGTAGTTTTCAGAATAGAAGTCCTGAACAGTTTGTTAGATTTGAATCTATTTTATTTATTTTGAACAAATCTAAGTGGCATATGTTTAATTTTGCTATATTGCTAGTATAGAAACATTATTTTTGTATGTTTATCTTATATCATCTGGCATTTCTGAACTTACTTATTAGGTGTAAAATTTTAAGATTTTTTTTATAGCTGCCTTGAGATTTTCTATGTGAACAATCAGATTTGTAAAAAAGGAGAGCTACATTTCTTACTTTACAATCTGTATGCTATTTATTTCTTTTGTTAACCACTGCATGGGCTAGAACTTCCAGCATTATGTTGAATAAGAGTGGTGAGAGCAGATGTACTTGACTTTTTTCTGTACCTGTGGGAAGATAATTTAATGTTTCACCGTTAATATTATGTTAGCTGTAAGTTTCTATATTTTTTTGAGGAATTCCCTCTCTATTCCTATTTTCCTGAGATGCTTTATCATGAACAGATATTGGATTTTATCAAAATGCATTTACAGCATTGATTGCTATGATCATTTGTGGTTATTTTTTTTTTCTGTTAACGTAGTAGATTATATTGATTGCTTTTCAACTATTGAACCAGTCTTACTTCCCTGAAATAAAATTCACTTGTTCATAGTTTGTAAATAGTTGTATATATTGCTGAATTCCATTTGCTAATATTTTTTTTAAAATTTGCCTCTATATTCTAGAGAAACGTTGATCTGCAGTTTCCTTTTTTTCATGTTTTCATGAACTAGTTTACATATCAGAGTAGCACTCATTTTATGAAATGAAATGGAAAATGTTACATATACTTTGGAAGATAATTTGAATACTTGATATTAATTATCCTTTAAACAGCTGGCAAAATTGTCCAGTGAAATCACTTCAGATGCCACATTTCTATTTTTGAAATATTTAAATACAAATTCAATTTTCTTAACAGTTAAAGGGCTTTTCAAACTAATTTACCTTGGGTGAGCTGTGGTAGTTTATACTTTTCAAAGAATTTGTCCATTTCAACTATGTGGTCAAATTTATGTTGTTTGTAAGATTTATTTTTCTTTCCTTTTTTTTTTTTTTTTTTTTTTTTTTTTTTATTTTTTTTGAGACAGAGTCTTGCTCTGTTGCCAGGCTGGAGAGCAATGGCGCAATTTCGGTTCACTGCCATCTATGCCTCCTGGGCTCAAGCGATTCTCCTGACTCAGCCTCCCAAGTAGCTGGGACTACAGGCATGTGCCACCATGCCCAGCTAATATTTGTATTTTTAGTAGAGATGGGGTTTCACCATGTTGGCCCGGATGGTCTGGACCTCATGATCGCCTGCCACAGCCTCTCAAAGTGCTGGGATTACAGACATAAGCCACCACTCCTGGCCTGTAAGATTTCTTTAGTATCCTTTTGGTATCTGTAAGCTCTATATTACTAGTTGCTTGTGTCTGCTCCTCTTTTTATTCTATCGCCCTTGCAAAGTTTGGTCAATTTCATTGACTTTTTTTTTAAGTTCTTATTTCACGGATTTTTTTTTCCTATTGTTTTTCTCTTCTAACTTTCATTGACATATGCTCTATTTTTTATTGTTTCCTTTCTTCTGCTTGCTCTTGGGCCTCTTTTTCCACATTATTGAGGTGGGGACTTAGTCAAAAATAGTAAAAAATGACTATTTGAGTTAGTTTCTCATTTTCATAGCACCAAATGTAAGCATTTAGTGCTATAAATGTATCTCTCAGCTGTGTCCCTTGTATTTGGATGTGTATTATATTTATTTTCATTCAGTGAAAGATACTTTTAAATTTTCCTTGAGAGCTCCTCAATGACCAATGGATTATTTAGATGTGTTGTGTATAAGTCTAAAGAGATTACCACATTCTGTCCATTATTGATTTCTAGTTCGATCCACACATTTTATGACTTCAATTCTTTAAAAATTGTTAAGACTTGTTATATGGCCCAGGATGTGGCCTATCTTGGTATATGTTCCGTGCACTTGAAAAAGAATGCTAATCCTGCTGTTTCTAGGTGAATTTTCTAAAAATGTCAATTAAATCATGTTGTTGTGATCCTCCATATACTTCCTGAATCTATGTCTAGTGTTTGGTTTTTTTTAATCAATTGTTGAGTGAGAAGCCTTGATGTCTACTAGTAAATTGTGAATTTGTCTATTTCTTCTTTTAAATCTGTAAGCTTTTCTTCACATATTTTGTAGTTCCACTGTTTGGTGCCATGTTTCTTGGAAGATTGACTCTTTTAACATTATATAATCTACCTCACTCTGATAATATTCTTTTCTCTGAAGTCTATTTTATCTAATATTAATGAATACATGGCACCTGCTTTTTCTGATTTTTGGCATGGTATAGTTTTTTCCACATTTTTCCTTTCAAGTTATCTATATAGTTATGTTTGAAATAATGTTCTTGTAGAAAGGATATAGTTGGGTAAGATTTTAATCCACTTTGCCAATCTTTGTCTTTTAATTGGTATTCAGATCATTTATATTTTACCTCATTAATTTCATATTATAGTTAAGTCTGCCATTTTTACCTTCTGTTTCTTTCTCTCTGTTTTTCATTTATTTTTTCACCATCTTTCTAAGTGTCCCTTAAATTTTTCTTTTTAGATTTGCTTTTTGATTAATCTATAGTGCTTTTGGGTATATCCTTTTGTACAGTATTTTTAATGACATCCTAGGTAATATATTAGATAAACATTAAATATAACAATGTACAGTTGTCACTATTTGACAATTTAAATGAAGTATAGAAAGAAATCTTACCTCTCTTTATATACATTTATACTCTTCCATTTTTGTTATACTTATTTTAAGTGTTTCCTGTATATACGTTTAGAACTACCATGTTTAGACATTTTTACATTGCTAAATTCGGGGAACATTTAATGATAATTTATTTGGTTATTGTTTCATCCTTGCCTGCTTTTTCCTCTTTCAGAGCTCCAGTGTCATAAATATGAGAACTTCTGTTACTGTCCCACTGGCCTATCAGGCTATATTCATTTTTTTCAGCCCATTTTCTTCCTGTTGTTTAGATTGACTAATTTCTATTGTCTATCTTCCAGTTCAGTGATCCTTATTTTCTGTTCCCACCATTCTGCTATTAAGCCTATTCATTAAGTTTCTTTCCTAGTTATTGTATTTTTCAGTTTTAAAATTTTCAGTTGGTTTTTCTTCTATATCTTTCTACTTCTTTGGTAAGACTTTCTATGTTTTCATCATTTTTCAAGCATGTTTGAAAAACTGTTCATTGAAAATTTCTATAATAAATGCTTTCAAATTTTTGCCAGATACTTTTTTTAATTGCATTTTTTATTGCATTTTAGGTTTTGGGGTACATGTGAAGAACATGCAAGATTTTTGCATAGGTACACACATGGCAGTGTGATTTGCTGCCTTCCTCCCCATCACCTATATCTGGTATTTCTCCCCATGCTATCTTTCCTCAACTCCCCACCCCCTGCTGTCCCTCCGCTATTTCCCCCCAACAGACCCCAGTGTGTGATGCTCCCCTCCCTGTGTCTATGTGTTCTCATTGTTCAACACCCGCCCATGAGTGAGAACATGAGGTGTTAGATTTTCTGCCAGATACTTTTAATATATCTTTCATCTCAATGCTGGTGTCTGTTGATTATCTTTTTTCATTCAGCTTGAAATCTTTCCAGTCCTTAGCATGATAAGTGGTTTAATCGAAACATGTATTATAGTATAAGACTGGATTTTATTTGAATTTTCTGTTTTCCTAGATATCTTTAACATGGCTTACCACCATGTGATAATAAAAATTGAGATTTTCCCCTTGGCCTTTGTTGACACCTAAGTTTTGCAGGTAGACTCCTTGGTACTGCTGAGCTGGGATGAATATTTGAAAATCTGAGCTTCGCAATAGTCTTCCAGTGATGTATTTTTGGTTGCAGGGGTAGGAGTGACTCATTACTGCTCCCCACATGATTTCTACTGACATTACCCACAGGGGAATAGTCTCATTACCCACAGATGGTAGTGAATGTTGTGGCTCACCAGTTAGCCTCTAAGAAATTGAAAAACATGTACTTTTCCCTATTCCTTCCATTTTGTACAACTAAAAATCCTGGACATTAAATATAAGACATAAATAAAGCTGTCAGACCATAAGTGGAATACTGCTTAGGGATCTGGGGACATGAGAAATGACAAGGTGGTGAGTTTCCTGAATTTTCTTTTTGCCTCATATCTGCCAAATTTGGAACTAGAGAAGTTGACAACCTTCAAACACCAATGGTTGCAGACCAAGTAATTCCCAACAAAGGCTTATGCTGTAGCCAAAAGACCAGGAGAGGGGCAGCCTAGCAAAGCAGAGAGATTTTAGACAATGACTACTCTACTCCAGAAAACCACCATGTATAACAAATAACAGCCTTAGCCCATCCCTGCCAGTAAATTCCAACAGAGAATCCTAAGTCTTCACCTTCAGAAGATATAAGGAGGAAGAATTTCCCAATCCTGTTTACATTTCTATCCCCCCATAATCTTCAGCTTCAGCCCCTTCCATGATGACAATGAAAACCACCACCATTCAGAAGTAAGGGGAGATCCTCCCTCTCCACATTGGAAAATAATCTCATTTTATTTTTTAAAAGTATATAGAGCATTTAAATTAAAAGCATATATACTTAGAGCATTTAAACCATGAATTGAATACCATATCTCCTGAGATATAAGTGGAAAAATGATAAATAGCCATCTCACAAAATATAGCAGCTCTTCAGGAAAAAAAAAATCAATTCATGTTTCTCTACATAAGAGACTGTTTCATTATTTGTGTTGCTAAATGTTATTCTAATAGTACCATCACTCTGTATAACAAAAAACATGTGCATTATTTAAATAAATATGGAGAATCAATATTTAGCAACATCTTGATCAAAAATACCAAACCTTTCCCTGCTATCTTTCTGACTTTCCTTTCTGAGAATCAAGGGAAAAGATTGAAAAAGCCAGATTTTTAAAATAATTTGCACCTTTTTCTATGATCTTGTGTTCATCATATGCCTATGTATTAGCTAACAATCATTCTCAATAGATCTGCACACATTTAAGTTAATACAGTTTTAATTTTACTACTGTGAATTCAAAATATACTTTTTAATGCTACTGGTGTTTATAGGTTGCATTCTAAGCAGGAAAAGGAGTTATTTTTAAATTAAATGATATATTCATCATAACATATGATGAATACATTGCTTAATGTAATATAATATAATATATTAATTGTAATTCATATGTAGTGTTATATACTATGTAATAATTTCTACTAAATATAATAAAGTCTCTTTGGAATGTCTATAAAAATAGACTGAAATTACTTGAACTATAGACATAACATATTTATGTGTTTCTCCATACAAGAAACTGTTAATAATCCCATGCAAGACATGTGAATATTTTAATTGTAGTATAAAAATAACAGTTTTTTAAATGTCAGAATATTGTTATGTAAATAATTTTTTCTCATTTTTTAATATTGAAAGTTGCTGAAATAATAATATATTAAATTTTATAGAATTAAGATTTCCACTTTTAAAATATTTAGATTATTTTTGCATTTTACACAATTTCAGTTTTGAAAAATCATGACCTTTCTTTTAATCATTTTCTAATACCTAATAGGCAAGTGGAACGAAAAATTATTAAATGTAATATTGCTTAAGAGAACACAATTTTCTATATTGAAACTTTAAGTAATTGAGTCATGAAAACATATTTAAAAAATCAGAAATTTAAGATGTTCCATTCAAGAAACTGATTAATTTAAGCCTGCAGTGATTTCTTTTAATGGTGTGGAACTAGTGCAAACACCTCAAACAAAGGCTTTTATTTTCTAGACACTTTCTAGATGTACAAAGTTTAATGGTGGCGATTTTAAGCATGTGCAATAGGTATGCTTTTCATATAAATGATATGAAAGAAGAAATATTCAGAAGAACTAATTCATATGCAAATATACATTTTTTCTAACAGCAGAAATATTATTTTGATATTAATCAATCATAGTGGAATCAAAAAAGGTTTTATCAATGAGCAAAAATGAAAAATGAATCCCCAGTATATGAGGATCATATTGAAAAACTATACATAAATAATTTTGCATGCCACTCATATCTATGGAAAAAATAAGACAGAGATCCATCATTGACTTTGAGGTGTATTTTAAGGTGCCTATGCATTGAGATAATACATTGTTGTTGTCACAAATATAAGACAAGATAACAGCAATAACAGTTTTAAAGATCATATGTCATAGAAAGGTAAGAAACTGTTAAACCCACTAGTAATTAAGGTTACACAGAAGGCTAAATAAATAAATTAGTTTAAGAAGGGCAATATATTTTTATCACTAATAATACTCATAATAATACTAATAATTTATAACGAAGGGAAGAAAACAGCCTAAAAAGGCTGAGAATACCCAAAATCAGAACGCTTCTCCCTCTACAGGGGATCACAGTTCCTCATCAGCAACGGAACAAGGCCTGATGGAGAACAAGTGTGTTCCATTAACAGAAGCAGGCTTCAAAAGGCGGTTGATAAGAAACTTCTGTGAATTAAAAGAACTTTTTCTAACCCAATGCAAAGAAAATAAGAACTTTGAAAAAATGTTTGATGAAATATTAACAAGAATACACAATTTAGAGAGGAATATAAATGAATTAATGGAGCTGAAAAACACAACACAAGAACTTCGTGAACTATGCACAAGCGTTAACAGCCAAATCGATCAAGCAGAAGAAAGGATATCAGAAGTCAAAGACCAACTTAATGAAATAAAACGAGAAGACAAGATTAGAGAACAAAGGATAAAAATGAACGAGCAAAGTCTCCAAGAAATATGGGACCATGTGAAAAGACCTAATCTACGCTTGATAGGTGTACCTGAATGTGACGAAGAGAATCAATCCAAGCTGGAAAATACGCTTCAGGATATTATTCAGGAAAACTTTCCCAACCTAGCAAAGCAGGACAATATTCAACTCCAGGTAATACAGAGAACACCACAAAGATATTCCTCAAGAAGACCAACCTCAAGGCACATAATCGCCAGATTCACCAGGGTTGAAATGAAGGAGAAAATACTGAGGGCAGCCAGAGAGAAAGGTCAGGTTACCCATAAAGGGAAGCCTATCAGACTCACAGCAGATCTCTCAGCAGAAACCCTACAAGCTAGAAAAGAGCGGGAGCCAATATTCAACATCCTTAAAGAAAAGAACTTTCAACCCAGAATTTTACATCCAGCCAAACTAAGCTTCATAAGTGAAGGAAAAATAAAATCTTTTGTGAACAAGCAAGCACTCAGAGATTTCATCACCACTAGGCCTGCTTTACAAGAGCTTCTGAAAGAACCACTACACATAGAAAGGAGCAACCAGTATCAGCCTTTCTAAAAAATACCAAAAAGTAAAGAGCATCAACATAATCAAGAATTTACGTCAACTAATAGACAAAACAGTCAACTAACATTAAATGGCAGTATTAAACTCGCATATATTATTATTAATTCTAAATTTAAATCGACTAAATCCCCCAACCCAAAGACACAGACAGGCAAAAAAAGCCAAGACCCATTGGCTATTCCTCACTGGGCCTGCCTGACCCCACCAGCTCACCCCACATTTGCTATAACATCATGAGTTAAAATCACCTTCCCTTTACAGATGAGGAAACTGAGACACAGAGAGTCATGTGCTTTGTCCCAGTATAGCCAGCTGGAATTTGAACCTGCCTCTGCCTGGCTCCCAAGCCCCACCTTCATGCCCTTACCCCCATCCAGACCCTCAGGAGATGTCCCCTGCAAAGGGACCCTGTGCAGCTGTGGCCTCAAGTCCTTTCTCTGAGTCCCTCTTGCCACTGGTGCCCAGCCTGGTCGTGGTGTGAAATTCTTATGGTGCCAGCCCCCAGAGACGACCCCGCCCCTCACACACAAAAAAAAGAAGCTGAAACATTAGACACTGAATTGAAAGACATGAGTGTTGGCCAAGCCCGGTGGCTCACACCTGTAATCCCAGCACTTTGGGAGGCCTACGTGGGAGATCGCAAGGTCAGGAGATCGAGACCATCCTGGCCAATTTGGTAAAACCCCGTCTCTACTAAAATAATAATAATAATAATAATAATAATACTCATACTAACCTAATAAAGTAAGTTAATAAGAGTTTACCAAAATAAAAGTAATAAAATCATACACACACACACACACACACACACACACACACACACACTCTTCGGGCTTTTAATTAAGTTATCCCCAAGAAATGTATCATTTGGAGTTTATTTTTAAAAATTAGGATAAATTTGATTTATTTCTAATCACAAAATAAATAGCTTTAACAGTTTAACTATCATCAATACCAGTGCTTGACAAAATTGTGTGTGTGTGTTTGTGTGTACTCACATATATCTGAAGTGATACTTTTTAAATTTTTGAGACAGAGTCTCAGATAGTCACCCAGGCTATAATACAGTGGCATGATCATAGTTTGATATAACCTCGACCTCCTGAGGTCAGGTGATTCTCCCACCTCAGCCTCTTAGGTAGCTGGTACCACAGGCATGTGTCAGCATACCTGGCCAATTTTTGTATGTTTTGTAGAGACAGGGTTTCACCATGTTGCCCAGGCTGGTCTTGAATTTCTGGGTTCATGTGATCTGCCTGTCTCGGCCTCCCAAAGTGTTGAGATTATAGGTGTAAGGCACCATGCTTGGCCTACTTGCAGTGATTTTTAAATAAGATGTTTCAAAAACAAATAAACAGGTTAATTTCTTAAGCCACAACACGCAACTTAATACACTATTTTTAATTGTTAATTTACTTATTAACATACTTGTTTAATAAATAAATACTGATAAGTTCTAAAATGTGCCCAGTTCCATTCAAATGTTCTACCCATGTTAGCTCACTTTACCATCACAACAACTCTGTGAGGAGTCATAATTATTTCCATTTGGAAAAAGGGTAATTGAGGTACAGAGGAATTAAGTAACTTGTTTGTGATTACACAGCTAATATAAGGCCCAGGTCCAGGGTTTAGCCTAGGACTTCTGTATCCAGGGACCATGTTTTGTCACAACAATCGGATGGTGCCTTAATATGACCTACATACATAATATGCCTATGTATGTAGATTTTTATTTAACATGATGAGATAGAAATACGGCAAGCCTATTGTTGTATTGGACCGAGCATAGAAAGTTAGCACCAAGACAAAAGTATGCCAGATTACAGGGTCATTTATTATGCCAGCGACCGCAGAGGACTCACGTCTCTCCAACCTGTGGCGTCAAAAGGAGGGTGCCAAGACTTTTTATACCCGAAAAACCACCTTGGGAGTGGGGGTGAGGAGCGGGGATGGGGATGAAAAGGTTTTGGACATTCCAAGGGCTAGGGGATTCTGTGATTCACCTCCTGGGCAGAGACGAGGGTGGGGGTCTCCGGACATTCCAAGGGCCAGGGGACTTTTGTCATTCTGTTTGTTACTTCAGTGGTTTACAGAAGTCAAGATAAGCATTTGTTTACACACAGATCTTAGTTATCCTGGGCTGCTTATTTTAGTTATTACTAAATAACTAAAGCAAAGGCTAGCAATTCTGGCACAATATCACACTATTACTTATGATGATTAAGGTAGCTGTCCTAAAGGAAATTTTATTGATTGAATAATTAGAGCAAAATACCTCTTAGTGTAATAGAAATACGTTTTGCATATGAAATGAATAAGAGAGCAGGACACAGATGGGAAGAGAAAAGTTTAGGAGACCATTAAATGCAGTAAAACTGAATTTGCTCCATCAGACATCACCACTAGCATTGGAAGTTTCCCAGCCTGTGTAATAAGGACTGTCTCTTTCTTTGATTATCAAATGTTGTACTGGACCGAGTGTAGAAAGTTAGCACCAAGACAAAAGTATGCCAGATTGCAGGGTCATTTATTATGCTGGCGACCACAGAGGATTCACGTCTCTCCAACCTGTGGCATCGAAAGGAGGGTGCCAAGACTTTTTATACCCGAAAAACCACCTTGGGAGTGGGGGTGAGGAGCGGGGATGGGGATGAAAAGGTTTCAGACATTCCAAGGGCCAGGGGATTTTGCAATTCACCTCCTAGGCGGAGAGGAGGGTGGGGGTCTCCGGACATTCCAAGGGCCAGCAGTTATTGTGAGGAGAATGGGGCAGCCGTTGCAACTTATTTAAAAAACAGTTTTGCATTTTGTAAAGATGGCGTTGCTCAGGTTCTGGCTTTAGGCCAGCACAATATCACACAAATACTAATCTAAGCTCCTTATGTCTTTTCACATCCCTATTTATTCATTTCAAGTTATATCCAAGTCATTCATTCAACATACATTCTCCCATGGGCATTTCGTGTATCCTGTTTCCTTGGTGAGAAACCATGCCTCTAACTTACCTCAGATGGAAGGAAAGGAAAACTATCTGAAATGGTGGGAGGCTTTCCACAGCTTTTAGATTGTCCATCTATAAATATGTACACTCTTTGTTGCAGAAATAGTAATATATTTTGTTAGAAAACTCATTACAGCATCCTGAAACACACCTAATCTTGTTTCAAATAAGCAATTGGTGACCTATACATGTTTAAGTGAATAATTTCTAATCATATTTAGTTCTATTACCTACTTACTGACATGGTTGCTTGTACCTTTATTCACCACCCACCCAACTACACAGGCTCTTTCTCAAAACAGCATCAAAGTTATCTTTTTAAAAATATTATAGAAGTCAGATAATTTTGTTTCTTTGATAAGCACCCCCATATTATGAGAAGGTCCCACTAATTTGTGCTGTCTGATTGACAACTGCTTGACATAAGACCCATTTGAAGTTTGGATGGCCTGCTGTTATATTCCTACTTGCCTGTCTGCAGTTCTCTCCCTCTTTAATCAAACCTCAGATACCCATATGTGTTGGGTGGCTAAGTGGTCCTTATGGAATGCTGTGATAAAAATTTAGAAAAAACAGTTCTCTTTTGGGCAGCACCTGAAAATGCTAGTTAGGGTTAAGCACCAGGTAAGTGGAGAACACAGACCATTTCTGTTTTCTAGCAAACTTTCTCTGGTATCTTTGTGAGTTGTTTTACTACCTGGGGCAAGGAACTCAGAAGTTGGCTCCTACCCTTTCAAGGAAACTGGGAGATAGCAGTGCTATCTTCCTTGATGTGTACATTTCAAAGTGATGGCCCCAAATTCCCAGGTCATAAAATTTTCAAGAGGCTTTTAAAAAGATTTACATTGCACAGGAACAGAAATTACAAGTTTTCTAAGGTAAAGGCTTTAAGGAAGCCATCAGAGGCCTAAAGTCAAGAAGAAACCCACTTAAAGTTTAGTCATGCTGAGAGGAACTTAAAGGCTGTCTTGATCAGTATTAATAAATTTTGATAAGTTTGGTGTTGATCTTAGCCATGGAATTTTTTATAATGGCTTTGCCAATAAAGGCAAACACTTTTGATTATAAAAATTGCTATTGTTTTGAACTATAATAATGCAACTATTCGCATTCTACTGTACCCAAAAACTGTAAATAATTAGACTTTAGAAACTTGGTATGTACATAATATTACCATCTAGAATATTGTTTTGATGTTCTTATTTAGGGAAATTAGGATAAAAAGTTGAGAAATTTGTGACTCTTTATGATGCACTAATGTTGATACTTGGTTACTCATTGCAAAACCTAGATATTTATATGCCATGGAAATGAAAAATATATATGTGTGTGCTTAATTTGATAAAAGTTATTGTAAAATTCCAAAAAAGTATTATTGCATCTTGCTTTATTTTCTTCTCAATTGTTATTAGCTGAGATATTTCTTGTACTAAGTTTATCCTCTAAGAAAATATAGGTAATGTTTTTAGTTATCATTTGCAATAGAATGCTTTGTGTATGTATGTGTACACCCATCTATATGCTTTGTATATTTTGTGTATGTTTTCTTTAACTGAAACCTGTATTAAGGCAAAAGAAATAGGTTATTTTTTAGCTTAAAAAAGCGGTTAATAGAAAACTATCAAAAATTTGGTTACTGTTTTTTGAACAGGTTCATGTTACAAATGCAATTTTAAAATTGATTGGCACTGTAAAAGAGGTGCCAATCAGAAAATAGAAACGTTTCTGATAGTAGCCTTTTCTAAAATAGTGTCCTAGGAGTTGCTTTTTTTTTTCACTTTGATAAAATTTAATTATTCTACCTAATAATTATAGGTGCACATTTTTATTGTTGATGCTATAGGATTTATATATTTTTCAGAAATAGAATAGATGTGGAATGGTACCATAATCCTATAGCAGACAGTATTATGGACAATTTAGAGAGTTCCGTAGTTGGTTAAGCCAAGAGACAGCAATGAGTGTTCTCAATTCAGCTTTCTTCGTATAAAACATGGCATTGGAACAATGAGTGCTCAAAAAATAATTTTGTAATGTTATTATTCACTTTTTTAAAGATAACAAGTTGGTCTAAAAGTCATTAAAACAACACTGAATTCCAATTTATATCAGATTAGTAACTACGGCAATGTCTATTTTATAAGCAAGAAAATATTATTACAAACTGCCGGGGACTCATAAAAGTATTTACTAAAAATCTATTTTTATATCAGTAAACCCCAAATGCTAGATCCTGATCTTCACTGCATTTACTCAGATTCTCATTTTCTTGTTCTTCAGGTGTTAGAAAACTTTTCTGACTGAATTATTACTGAGTTATTTCAAACATTCCATGTGTCTTATGACCAACATATTCAAATGCATATTCCTCAGTATGCCACCGAAAGCATTTTATGACCTGGCCCCTACTTCAGTGCCATCTTTCAAAATGTTTGACTTAAAATACATTAATAGGTACACCAATGTTTTTGTTTTTTAATATTCTCATTTGGTTTTGTAAACCAAGTTGCCTCATTACATGCCTTCTTCCCGCATAGTCCTCATTTCATCTTTCAATTGTAATTTTACCTTTATTTTATTTTATTTTATTTATTTATTTTATTTTATTTTTGAGTTGGGGTCTCGCTCTGTCGCCAGACTGGAGTGCAGTGGCTGAATCTTGGCTCACTGCAACCTCCGCCTCCCGGGTTCAAGCAATTCTCCTGCCTCAGCCACTCAAGTAGCTGGGACTACAGGCGCATGCCAGCTAATTTCACCTAGCTTATTTTTGTATTTTTAGTAGAGACGGGGTTCCACCATGTTGGCCAGGATGGTCTTGATCTCTTGACATTGTGATCCGCAAGCCTCGTCCTCCCAAAGTGCTGGGATTATAGGCGTGAGCCACAGCGTCCAACAATTTTACCTTTATTTGTGTGATTATTTGACTATTGCCCATCTTTCCCAATGGACTGCAAACCTGGAGGCAAGAACATCTCTTTGTATGCTTTGTATGTTTTCTCTTTAGTGCAGTTCACGTCGAGTGAATAATAAAGATAATCATTCAATAAATGAATACTGTAACAATATATGCCACACATAGTACTTTTGAAACTGAACTTAGTAATTACTCTGTAATTTCATATGGCAATTTTGTAGGGTACTAAACAGCTTTAAAATAGTCTATCAAAGTCATCACTTTAACTGTTATATTAAGTTTTCTAAAGTGGTAATAAGTTTGGAATGAGTGGTTTAGTCATCTTTATTAAAGGCTATATGCCCACATGCGTAACATTTCGTTAGAAGACCACGAGGATAACATAGTGTATTTTCTTAGGAAGGTAGGAGTGGACAGTGTCTAAAAAAATAACATTATGAACAAAACCTGTTCACTTTAGATGTAATTAACCTCACAATGCCATCTGCATTATTAATGTGATGGGATTATTATACTGTCCTAATGTATTTGAATTTCTATTAATGTTTTCTCCATTAAATAAATAAAAGTGGTTGAGAAAGAGATGACATTTCCTTTAACTGTTCATTGTGGATTTTTTTCTAAGCAGTGGTTGTTAAATACAAACTATTAAATGGATGATATTTCACGAGAGGTTTTGAACCTAATTATAACAAATGTCATCATTTTCTCTATTAAAAGGATTTGAAAAATTTCTCAGCATAAAAAATTCATACCTAAATCCTTATGATATTTAAGTCATTCCATTAATTTAAAAATTATAAGTTGGATTGACACTGCACTTAATTTAAATTTATAATCAATTTGAGTTTTTAACTGGATAAAGTGAAGTCCTATGGGACATACTTCTGTGTGCCATTTTGTAAATTATCTTGTTGAAATAAATGGTTATGAAAAGTAATATCAATTAAATTAGAATGAAGACATTGTGAGTGTGACACAATGGCTAACATCAAACTTTAACAAAAGTTTCTTCTAAAAATAGTTGTTCTGCAATGAGAACACATGGACACAGGGAGGGGAACATCACACTCCTGTGGGATGGGGGGAGGTTAAAAGCAAGGGGAGGCAGAGCATTAGGACAAATACCTAGTATGTGTATCCCTATGTAACAAACCTGCATGTTCTGCACATGTATCCCAGAACTTAAAGTAAAATTTAAAAAGAGAGAGAGAGAGAGACAGAGAGAGAGAGAGAGAGAGAGAGAGAGACAAATACAGAAGAGAAGGCCATGTGAAGGGATTGTGAACCTTCTGACATCTTGATTTCAGACTTGAGATTTTCGGAACTGTAATAAACTTCTACAAGCTAAAAACAAACAACAACAGCAACCAAAAAAAAAAAAAAAAACAGGTGTTCTGTAATTTTGCAATTTCAAATACTTAATAAAATTTTTACATTTATAAGGCTTTGTAATGATTTTCAGAAAGGGTGATACAAACATGATCTTATTTTAAATGCGAAAATGGATGATAAAATCCATTTCAATAATATTCTTATTTCACATATTATTTGTTAAATGTTCATTTATTGTTATGTTTTGTTGGGAAATAATGTAGTTTGACTTCCATGATAGCATTTCTAAGATTAGTATCAGAATTAATGTTCCCATATTTCCCAGTTTAGGAAATTATAGATTCAATATTTTCATGAGCTTCAAAATTATTCTCTCTCTGTCTGGGTTTTCTCTGCCTCTCTGTCTCTGTCTTTAGCTTATAAAATTTATGCACTTTTAATATTATTATATTCTCTGGTTTCAGGCTTAATAGGACTATTAATCCAATTATTTTTGCAGTATAATTTCAAACAATTTTTGGAATATATTTTAATACTTTATTGAAAATGTATTTAATCAAGAATATGTGGGTTAGATAACAAATGAAAAAGAGATGCCACCACAAAGTAGAGACCTGTAACTCTGTAGTATACAATTGATATCTTACAAGGAATTAATAGAACTGACTTTTTAAAAATATTTTGGGCATTAATCCCATATTTGAGACCCCATTAAAGAATCCCGTAAATAAAGGAATGTTTAAACATCTAAGTCTCTTGGCTTGGCTCCTGACTAGTAATTCAAGTTACTTTTTCTTTACCCAAAATAGCAAAATTTAGATCCTAATGTCACTCTAGAATTCAGTCAAAACAAATGAAATGTAATCTGTGCTCTTCTGAGGGCAGAAACATACAATTTATGGAGATATACAGCAGAACTTTTGCAAATGAAGATATTTGCTCCATTTTTTTGGAAATTATCTAAACATTGCTACATACACACTTACAGTACACACTGTGTCTAATATGTTTGGAATTATGTATTGAATCTTATTGGGTTCAAGAAAATAATCTATTTGAAGAATGCTTACATTAATAGATTTGTGTTTTTTGAAAGAAACACAAAAACTCAACTAAAGTATTCATGTACTTATTCCCTCATTTTACCTATGGACATATTCAGCTCTCTAGCTGGTTATTGCTTTCAATTTGACTTTAGGGCTTCAATAAAGAAAAGTGTAAGATTAGTTAGAAAAAAATAGTACTTACCATTTCAAGTTTTTCTATGTCTTTTATTAAGACTGACTTGAGCTTGCTATGCTAGCTGTCAGCCAATATAAATGAGTTTCTTGCACTTAGGTAACACTTTCTGGGTATTCTGTTACTCAAATTTACCGCTTGGTCTCTTATTCTTATTCAGAATTTACCCTTTGGATACAGTTGCTGATTTTAGCTTCTGTTTTTCTTAAACACAAGGTATAATGAATCCTTTCCCGCTTATCCTTCTTGATCTTGAAAGTCATTAATTTAAAACATAGAAATAATAATACTCAGAAATAATATTTCTCTTTTGTAACTCAGAAATAATACTGCTCTTCACAAAATTTAAAAATGAGTTATTAAAAGACAAAACTATAGCTTGAGTTTATTTTAAACAATATAGTGCAAATATGAAATCTGTGAATAATGAAGATTAATGGCATTTCCATTTTCTTTTGTTGTTCTTATAACTATTTTGTTTATGGCAGTCTTAAAAGTGAAACTAAGATATTATTGATTCACTTTTTATTCTAGCTAAAACAAGCCCATTTTTATATCTAAATTAGTAGTCTCCTAACAATATACCCCACATTTAAGGATATCTGAATTCAACTTATTATGAGTCTTTAGAATAGAAATCATGTTCAGTCTATCAATGATACATTTCAACAATGATAAATAATAAAATAATAGATATTTTCACACCCTCATTTTCAGGCTAGTGTTTGAAAATGACTGAAACCATGGCTTTTCTTTTGTAACACTGGACTTAAAAAATATTGATATTGAGCTTTTTACAATCTGAAATGTTAAGTAATGTTTAATTTTACTTGGATTTTACATTAATGATTGGTTTGTTTAAAACCAAACGAAACAATGCAGCTTCCTGATTACTGAAAGCCTGTAAGGAGGACATCAGGGTGAGCATGGAAGTACAGGGCCACAATCTGTTAATTTATGATCCTTAAGGGACATCAGCCAGTTGAAGTATTTTAGCTGTAAAATTCTTGGCAATTACTACTACAGTGGATATAAGAGCAACAAAATGAAGTCTGGTGATAATTATAACTCTTCCACTGCATTGCAGAAAAATGTCATATGGCTCCTGAAAAAATTACAACCAAGAATTTTTTAATGTGTTTTGTTTTACCTGATGATGAAACCTTTACTCATTCAATTTTGATGAATCTTATATGTGTAAAAGCAATTATGTACATCAGCTGCAGTTTAAAATAAACTATGTCTACTCCTCTCCTTGTTTAAATTTTGATGGTGATAGTAATAAAATGATCTCAATAATAAGGCCTAAAATTAATTATCTTTCAATCTGCATAATTATTTTTTATGAAATTAACATAATTTTCATTTATTTTTTATGATTATATAGGCAATTAAGCTTGATTACAACTTTTCATATGCACCTGCATGTTCAATGAAGTTTGTTCTGATGTGACATCTGATTAATTAATCAGATATTTCCCAGATACACCAGACTTAGGTATATCTGGGAAATAGTATACTGTGAGTTGTGGAGAATATAAAAGGAATAAAAATTACACTTTTTTTGGGTCCAAGTCATATTTTTGCATATGTATATATACTAGTGTTTATGCAAAAAAACATAAAAAACATATTAGTGCAAAAGTACTGTAGATTACCTACAACATGTTCTGAAAAGCAGAATTCTACATTAGTCTTAAAAATCAAATGATATAATTATACTAAAATGAGATGTACAAATACATAGCACTTAAAATTTTTAAGTAAAATAAACGTAGCATTTAAATAATACATTAAAGGTTAAGCAAGGACTAGAAGTGAATATGCTACTTGCACAAAACATGTAAACTTTATTATCATCAATGAATTCTCAATTTCCAAAGGTGTTAATGAACTCCTCATAGTACCCCAAAATACATTGTATGTTCATACATTATTTGGTGATGATCATGATCATGATCCAGTGTACTGATGTTATTACTTTATGACACCTCAATGACATAAAATAATAAGAATGAGAATAATTCTTATTAACACATTGACACATTGCCAAAGTACCCAACTTATACCCTGGAGTAGTTTACAAATGACGAGCATCTGGATGGTTATGTATTAAGCTCCCTCAGGTGAATGATTCGATGCTTGGCATTACTCAGAAACACTTTTAAAGACATGACACCTGCTCCATAACAGTTGCAATACTAAAGACCAACCCAGTGATTGACATAATCTAAGTTATAATGAAGCATAAAGACATTAGAAAATCTGGCAATTTCAAAATAGGAAATAAAGACATCACAGAATAGCAATTTTTTATTGTCATTGTAGTTATTAACATATAGACATCTGAACATGTTTTGCTGTAATTTTTTGATGAAATAATGATGCTGTTCATTACCAGCCAGAATAATTGAATAAAGGAAGAGGTGTGACCCCTGCAAATGAGCGCTTTCTGTCCTCTGGAGAGATTGCCTTTTTCCTTTCGGAAAAAAACTTCATATCTGTAATATAATGAGATTATCCAATTTCTCAAGCTAATGGGCATTATTCCCTAAGTGTCCTGTAGGCCCCTCAAAATAGCTTTCAAGAGCACTCATTAGGATATTCCCCAAATTTTCTCTTTCAACATATGTGCAGTGTTGCACCCATTTATATTTTATATACAGCTCTCCAATTCAGGAAGTAATAATCTACTTCTTTCCTTTACCCACTTCACATCTAAGTGATTCCCAAATGCTTCTCACATTTCTCCTTTACTCATAATTGACCCCTGCTTAATTGAGGACTGTTATCTCACCACAAGAACAATTTTTTTCTACACAGTTTCAATTTTTACTTTAGATAAAGGAAATGCATGCGCAGGTTTGTTACATGGGTATATCACATGATGCTGAGCTTTGGAGTATGGATCCTGCCACCCAGGTAAGTGAGCATAATATCCAACAAATAGTTTTACTACCCATTTCCCCACTTTCTCTCTCCCACCTGCTCATGTAGTTCACAGTGTCTATTGTTCCCATCTTTACGTTCATGAGTACCTAATCTTTAGCTTCCACTTATAAGTGAGAATACCTGGTAATTGGTTTTCTGTTCCTGCATTAATTCACTTAGAACATGGCCTCCAGCTGCATCCATGATTTTGGACATGATTTTGTTCTTTTTTATGGCTGCATAGCATTCCATGGTGTGTATGTACCACATTTCTTTATTTAGTCTACCATTGATGGATATTTAGATCTATTTCATGCTTTTGCTATTGTGAATAGCATTGTGATAAATATACAAATGCATGTGTCTTTTTGGTAGAATGATTTATTTTCCCTTGGGTATATACTGGGTAATGGAATTGCTGGTGGAATGGTAGCTCCAACTTTAAGTTGTTTGAGAAATCTCCAACTTGCTTTCCATGGTGGCTTAACTAATTTACAATGTATCAACAATGTACAAGTTTTCATTTTTCTCTACAGCCTCACCAGCATCTGTTATTTGTCTGTTTAATAATAGCCATTCTGACTGGTAAAGATGGTAACGCATTGTGATTTTAATTTGAATTTTTCTGGTGATTAGTGATGATGAGCATTTTATCATATGTTTGTTGGCTGCTTTGCTTTTGAAAATTGTCTGTTCATGCCCTTTGCCTATTTTTTAATAAGGTTATCTGATTTTTGCTTGTTGATTTAAGTTCCTTATAGTTTTACAGTTTATGGATATTATACCTTTGTCTGATGCATAGTTTGCAAATATTTTCTCCCATTCTGTAGGTTGTCCATTTACTCTGTTGATAGGTTATTTTGCTGTGCAGAAGCTCTTTAGTCTAATTAGTTCCCTTTTGTTAATTTTGTTTTTGTTGAATTGCTTTTAAGGACAGAGCCAAAATTTTTTTATGAAGTCCTATGTCAAGAAGGGTATTTCCCAAGTTTTCTTCCAGGATTTTTATAGCTTAAGGACTGACATTTAAATCTTTAATCTATCTTGAGTTAATCTTTACATGTGGTGAAGCTGGGATCTAGTTTCATTCTTTCATATAACAATATTTTTTTTTTAACATTTTTTCCTGACTCAGATTTTTCTCATTCTCTCTCTTTTTCTCATTTACCCTTTATATAATTTCAACATCCCTGGTAATCATAAGATATTAACAAATTATCTGTCTTTTTATTAAAAATCTTTATTCTATGACTATGGAAAACGTTTCCATAGATTTATTGCAGTGTCATTTCACCCTCCTGAACAGTAGGCCGCCTGTGATTCCCTGGATTTGACCCTTTTTTCTTGCCTTTGCAGATTGCTGTTCACTCTCTTTGGATTGCAGATTGCCGTTCACGCTCTTTGTAGAAGCTTATGGTCATTTTAGTCTGTCAAACTTTTGTTTTTCCTTTTAAACATTATTTAAACACTTCCCTTTTTGCAAAGAACTCCTTGATACCTGCAAATTTAGCTTATTGCACACCCTCTACACTCCTTTAGCACTTATTATATTATTTAATAGGGAAATATTATTCTAAATTTCAATTATTTTTCTGCATATCTATCTTCTTTATCTTGTATGTTTTTTGAAGCAGAATAAATGTCTTGTTTATTGTTAAGATACCCAGATCCTTGATTTTTTAAATAGCATTTTATTAAATATTTTTTGAACAAGGCACATTTTGAATAAAATATAAAGGGGGCTGTCTTGAAGAAAAAAGGCAAAACTTAATAGAAAACCTCACTCAGCTTATTGCAAACTACTCCCTGGTTACTAAGTCCATTTCACCTAGTTTAGAATTTTATTATAGCAGCACAAAACATCATGATGCCACTTTACATACTGTTAGGGTGGGTCACAAACAAACCCCAAAATTGCATGACTTAGTATACTAAGGATTATTTCTTGCTCAGATAAAATTAAAGGTAGATATCCTGAGGTTTTTTCTTTTCAGTGACTCAGAATCCAGGTTCCCTTCACTTTGATTCTGTCCATTAATATCTAACTTTCTAGAACTCAGTGAGAAAAACTATTATTATCTAATTTTATATGTGAAAAAAATCGAGAGATTTTTACAGGTTGCTTTAGACCACTCATTCGTAAGTAAGAACCCAGGCAGTTTAGCATTAGCGTTGAGATACTCAAAATAATACATATTAAAAGACTTCTATTTCTGCTGGATATTTAGATCTTAGTATCTCTTATTTTTATTCATTTGTATCTACCAGACTGAAAGCCCTTTGAGTGCAAAAGTTAGTCTTCAACTTCTCAATAGTTAGAACAAAGCCTAATGAATGGTCAATAAAATTAAGTCAGATACAAATTAATATGTTTGGTAGCATTGTCAAGGGAGTGCTAAGCGTTGCTTAATAAATGGGAGAGGTATAGTTCTCTTCCCTCTTTTTAATGCATGATTTCCTGACCTATTAAAATAAACACAGAAATTATTAATTTACAATTAAATGAACTGGGTATTGTACATTACTTCCCAAATAATTTTAGTATGTTTTTACGCATGATGAGTTCATTCAGTTTAAGAAGGTTAAAAACTTTTGTTTTCAAATTTTTGTGATTGCCAAGGTGATCTGAATATTGAAGTACAACATTTATCTTGGGGAACTAGCAAAACATGCGTAGTTTGCTGCTGAGGACTCAAAGAGCATTGTAACTAGGAAAACAATTTCTAGAAGGCTAAAAATTAAATGTACATACACACACATGTGCACACATGCAATGCTTAAGTGAAACGTAAAATGGGTTAGTTCTGTTCAAAATCAATGGTCTCAAAATTGCCAACCAATTCAGAAATGTCTAGGTTCTATATTTAATAATAGAACGCTCCAATTAGGTAAACTCTCTCCAGTTTGTGTAACAATGAAGAAAAGGCAATATTTCCAGTTAGATTTTTATCTGTTACTTTTGCCTGTGATTACTTAGACTCAAAAAATATGCAAACTGATTAGAAATTAAAACCTTAGGCTTTAGGCTGTGTGGTGGCTCACTCTTGTAATCCCAGCACTTTTGGAGGCAGAGGTTGGTGGATTACTTGAGAGCAGGAGTTTAAGACCAGCTAGGCAACATGATGAGACCCTGTCTCTACTAAAATTACAAAAATGAGACAGGCATTGTGGTGTATGCCTGTTGTCCCAGCTACTCTGGAGGCTGAAGTGGGAGAATCACTTGAACCCTGGAGGTGGAGGTTGCAGTGAGCCCAGATCACGTCACTGCGCTCCAGCCTGGGTGAAAGAGCAAGACTCAGTCTCAAAAAAAGAAAAAACAAAAACAAAAATCTTAGGATTTACAGTTACATCTCAGATTCTAGATTGTTGTTTTCATAACTTGAAACATGAGAAAACTAATAATTTCATGATATTGCTATTGTATGGATTAACAAAATGTCATATGTAAACCACAGAACATATTCCTGGCATATATGTATTCAGACATAAAATAGGAGTAATTATTTTTGTTACTAGATGATAAGCTGTTGTTAGCACCAATTGTTGTTTGTGTAATTTTAAAGATCCTTATTTAATCTTTTGCTTATTAATATTATCTAGTTCTTCATTGCTTTTTCATTAAAAGGTGTAATGAAATGATAATGATGCTTCTTCTTGAATGATCATGAATCCTGTTTTCCTATTGCACCACCAATAATGTTTTTCCTTATTCCTGTCACCCTAGTATTTAAACTGAAGAGTAACTAGAAAAGAAAAGTGTAGGGAGGAGACATTGGATTAAAATAAGAAAATAAACTGAAAAGGATTGCTGTACCTTCACTACTATAGATGTATTTAGCATTTACTTGATTTACCTTGTGGAAAATATTAAATATTTCTTATTAGATACCATAATGCTTTTTAGTATAAAGTTATATAACTATACAAATACATGAATAAATTTTAATTATTTTTAATAAATTATATATTCAAATAATACTAATGTTGCTTAGTTGATAGTATTACAAATCATATAGAGTTTATTTTTTATTCCTTTAGGTTGTTAAAATTAAATTTATGTTTGCTATGACACACTAAATAGAACTTATTTTTTTAGAAAACAAATACGTTTTCTCATTAAAATACAGTATATGTCTTTTGTAAATGTTTTTCATAATTTTAATTTTTGGACACTAATGAAACTCACAAATCATAATGAGAACATACATGTCCTAATTTTGAAAATGGCAATGTTGTGTAAGGTAATAAATCTTAATAGGTACAAATTATTGATGCATTAATTGAATATATGTGTCTTCTGTTTATAACCAATAAAAAGCATCAAACATATGTTCATGACATAGCGGATACATAAAAAAGAAGCTTTCAATTCTTTGAAATGCTTCCAAGAAAAACTCAGAAAGAAGAAAAAGAATTTGTATTAGATTTTATTTTAATTAAAAAAAATTTTAACATAGTAAAATTTTAGGACTAAATAGTAAAGTATTTTCTTGTAATTAACTTAGGTGGTGACTGACTATAACTTGCCATGTGACCTAATGTATGGTTTTCTGTGTGGAAAAATAATGAGAATGAAGCAATAGGTTTTCCAAGTGAAAAGACTTTATCATGGTGGAAATAAAACCTACCAAATTACAGGCAAAATATTATTACCAAATTCTTTGTTGAAGAAAAGACCATCTTTCAAATTGATCACTTTCTATTGCAAGCAGTAAAAGAATATAACTTACATTTCTGAATTCAATCTTACATTCTAATTTTACATGATATGTAGGAAATAATGTGCATTTACATGAACTATTCACTGCTAATGAAACTGATGCATCCTGTAGAAAGTCTATTTTCAGGTACATATTTCAGTTAGCTAATTTAGAGAAGCTACATTTAGAATCATCAATAGAATTTTAGGATCCGAATAACCAATATTGTCTTCTTTTAATTATGTTTATTATAATTTACTTTCTTGGCTTCACTGGCAAATTACAATGAACTTGATATTTAACGGACTTGGATTCTAGATTGAGAGAAATACTGTAATTTCATTAGTGCAAAATAAAATAATTTCAGTTTTAATCTGATATTTCATTAGGGACATACAATTTTTAAAAATCCACTGAAAAGTTGGGTTTTTACTTCAGAACTATGTTGGAGACAAAGGCTTCCCTGACAAAGAGAAATATAATTAATATCTTAGTTTTGTTTTAGAATGAAAGTAAAGAAAAAACATGTTTGACATCAGACTATGGAAGGCTGCTTAATCTCTATTCAATCTTGTCTTCTACACGTTTGTGAGATGTAATAATAACAATGACAAGGGGATTCACTCAACTCTTAAAGACCAGTGGACACAGCAACAGGAAAGATAATAGAGAATTGTCTGTTAATACAGTTTCATGTAGAATGAGGAATTCATTGGTTTTCTAGGTTGGGATCTAGGCTAGGAACAAAAACGCTAAAGACTAACTAGGGGCAATAAGTGTGATTTAACATAATCCTGTCAGAACATATGTAAGAGAATATTCCAATGTAATTATAGGTGTCATCTCTACCTAATCACAGTTTGTAGAATCCATTTGTAAAGGATTGCTAAGAATTTCTTTTTTTAATTAAAAAATGTTTCTGTCACTGCCATAAAGAGTAAGTAAATATTAAGGAATAAGAAAAATTTAACCCTCAATAGCAAGGCAACTTGAAATTTCAAGCTTTCTTCAAATTAATTTTGCCTTTATTTGGACAAGATTAAATAAATAAACATAAAGCAATAATTTTCTCTAAGAAATGAGTAGTAATCTGTTCATCAAAGATAGGCAATTTATTCTACAGTATATATAAAACATTTCAAAACTCAGTTTGTTATGCAAAGGTATATCATATCTGAGTCTTTGCAGAGGAAAATGTGAGATTTAAACAAATTGAAAATATTTTTTTGGTTAAAAATTAAGTACTTTCATATGACTAACCAGATTATTGAGTCTACAATATTTCTATCTTGAATAGTTCTACTTTATATTTTATTTTAAAGAGAAAATTTAGTTAATCAGGTAGGAAGATGATGGCAATTAAACATAATTCAAATCCTAGAAATGGATAAACATAAAACAAAATTTCAGGCCAAACTGCAAATTGTCAAGACTTGCTTGAAAGCAAAAATTTAATGGACAGTAAACAGTAATATAAAGAAAGTTGTATTATCTTATAAAACTTCTGCTTTTGATTACTCAAACTACATTCAACTAACTAAAATAACCAAAAGTTATGGGAAATCATAGTTTCTTCTAACACACTTTCTTGAGTGAGTGGAAATTTTTCAATAATTTTTTGGTAGAATATGTATAATCCCAACTCACTGAGTAATTAAATGTAATTTTTACAAAATAACAAAACTTTTACATGAAATCCAGTTAACTCTCAGAAGTTTCTTCAGTATTTAACATGAATGAATTTACTATAAATGCTATGTATTGTGAATTTAATTACTGTATGTTTCTGTCTGTCCAGCGTGCAATAACGAAATATCACTCACTGGGTGGCTTAAATGATAGACATTTATTTTCTTACAGTTCTAGAGGCTAGTATTCTGAGATCAGGTGCCAGCCTGTTTAGGTTCCAGTGAGGGCCCTTATCCTAACTTGCAGACAACCACTTCTGTGCTATATCCTCATATGGCAAAGACAAAGCAAGCCTTCGGGTATCTATTTTCATAAGGGCAGTCATTTCATTATGAGGTATCCACCTTTATGATCCCATCTTACCCTAAATTCTTACCAAAAGACCTATTTCCCTATTTCCAAATACCATGACATCAATGATTAAGGCTTCAACATACAAAATTTGGGAGAACACAATTCAGTCCGTAACACTCTCACTTCCCCACTTTGAGTAAATTGAATGTGGAAAATGGATTCATTCATTTAATCTGTTCATTGTCCTCTTGATAATAAGGGGAATTAAAACAATCCACTGTTTCATATATAGTATTTTACACTACAGTTGCTCTGTAATAAAGGAAAGGTCAAGGAGAAGCAAGTGCAAGGGTGAGTGAGAGCTTGTCAAAGAAAAAAGAGACCATTTAGTTGGCTCTACTGTAAAAATAAATATTTTCAGTAGCAAACTGACTTCAAAGACCAGTGTATTAGACATATTTGCCATTTGTGATAAAAGCAATTATCTGGTATTGAAAACATATTTTTCCTAGTGGAGAATAAAAGCATACTCTTATTGGTATTGATAACATTTTCTTTAATTTTTACAAAACAATTTTATCTGCAAACCCTATGTGCACACAACTTAGACAGTATTAGACTGTAATTTTAAGAAAGATAGTGCCAATTTTGTTTTCACCAGAAGAAGATAAAAACCTATGACATAATTAGTGTTTTATCAATAGTAACTTAGATTTATGTCCAGCTCATTAGAAAGGTATTTTCTTTAAAATTGCATAGTATATACTTTAGACCATTACCATCCAATAGAAAAATACTGAAACCACATATGAAATTTTGAATTTTCCAAATATCATATTTCTAAAAAGCCAATAATGGATGTAGATTATTTTTAATATATTACATTTAAATAATATATATTTGATATTATTTCAGCATGTAATTCAACATTATTTTATATATTCTTATATTAAGTCTTCAAAATTCAAAATACAGTGTCTATTTTACATTTACAGCAAATGCCATTTGAACTAGTCAAATTTCAAATATTCCTGTTAACCATCCTCACCTCCCCCCAGCAAACCTATTGCTTGATAGTACAACAGAGTTACTATGGTAAATAATAACTTAATTGTATATTTTAAAATGACTTAAAAATGTAATTGAATTGTTTGTAACTTAAAGGATAAATGCTTGAGGAAATGGATATTCCATTCTCTACGATGTGCTTATTTCACATTAAAGGCCTGTATCAAAACAACTCATGTACCCCATAAATATACACACCTACCATATACCCACAAACATTAAAAAATAATTTAAATATTAAACATAAAAACCAAACTTTAAATGTTTAATAGCTATATTTGACTAGTGGCTATTGCATTAAAAAAATACTGCTTTGTGCTATCCATTTAAAAGGTATATATGTGTTAATAATATTCACATAAATTATAGGCTGAAGGGAAAATATGCAAATCTAATAATATAAGTAGCCACAGAACTTTTCCAGAATTAATCATGTGCAATTAAAGTTATGAAGTTCTTCTGACATGGTACAATATAAACTAAAAAAATTTTGAAGAAAATGGAGAAATTAACACTATGAGTACAACATCTTAGAATACTATGGTCTTGTCTCATTTGACTACTCACTAGGGGATACTATGAGATCTATGTTCCGTACTACCTGCTATTTTCACCATTGCAGTGAGTGAGACAATCAAATAAATTCCCTTAGCAGGTTAAGGGAGTTGAGCATTTGAAGAATAATTTGTTGCATGATGACATGGATATTTCTTTTTTTTTTTTTTTGAGACGGAGTTTCGCTCTTGTTACCCAGGCTGGAGTGCAATGGCGCGATCTCGGCTCACCGCAACCTCCGCCTCCTGGGTTCAGGCAATTCTCCTGCCTCAGCCTCCTGGGTAGCTGGGATTACAGGCACGCACCACCATGCCCAGCTAATTTTTTGTATTTTTAGTAGAGACGGGGTTTCACCATGTTGACCAGGATGGTCTCGATCTCTTGACCTCGTGATCCACCCTCCTCAGCCTCCCAAAGTGCTGGGATTACAGGCTTGAGCCACCGCGCCCGGCTTTTTTAATATTTCTAAAGACTGTACATATACAAATTTTTGATCAGAGAAAAGCACTAGGAAATTATCTTTTTATTTTGGATAAAACCTAGTGGGATTTATCAGGATACGATTGGGAAAAGGTGAACACATTGAGTACATTTTCACTGTTTTAGCCAAGAAAGTTGTGCCTAATTGTATAATCTAAATATATTCTTCCTTTCATGTTGATAATACTGTAAGGTAATAATTGCTGATATTAAATTGTGAACTACAAAGGGATGTAATGCTTTGGATGTTTTAACTTTGAGTTTTTTCCTTCACATTTAGCAAAACTTCTGTGATTCTACATGTACTGTTTTTATTTTTACCATTTTTTCTTACTCAATTTATTTGTTATATTTCTCTCTTATATGTTTGCTAATGTTTTTCAATCATCAATATAGATAAATCTTGGACAAGCTTTCCAGCTCATGACTGCTTGCTCTGTTTAGATTAGCTCCCCGCTTCATACAGAAAAGCAGGTCCCAGTTGTCATGTACAATATAATCTTCCTAATCGGTTATCTGCATGTAACTCCAAAGTGGGCATCTAATCTAAATAAGCCAATCAGATTCTGAGTTAAAGTAAAACAAACAAAAACACCTATTATTAACAACTGGGAAACATAGCATTGAAGTTTCACTGGAGCTGAACTTCATTTTTGCAGGTTCTGGAAAAAAAGTCCATAAATATCTATTACTGAATTTTCTTGAAGGAATCAAATTTTCCCACATTTTTAGCTATAATGGTTCAGAAATTCCTTGTAATATGTCTAATGTCCCTGAACCCTACCAATAATTTGCTTCATTAATTGAAGTAGCTAGAAAAATTTTCTGTTATCTCTACCCAAAATAAATTTAAGTAACTCATAAATTGAGACCAAGTATATTAGTCAGGGTTCCACTGTTTCATCAAGTCAGATGCTTCAGGATGGTGGAAGACATTAGGATTATTAGAAATGGAACAAGAACTATAGGAAATACATGTGTTTAGAATTAGTTGTGGGGTTCATATGTGTGAAAGACAATGTGTCTTTCCTCTAAATTACAAGATGGGATACAACTAGCCTTTATCATGCAGTAAAGGTAATCTCAAAACATGAACATCAAGGGGTAAGTTATGAAGGGATCAGATTTTGAAAGTAAAATGAAATGTTATCGACTGAATTCTATCCCCTCAGAATTCATATTTTAATGCCATAACCTTCAATGTGACTCTATTAAAGGTAAGACTTTTAGGAGGTGATTAAGATTAAATGAGGTCATAAGGATGGGATCCTAATCTGATGGAATTGGCGGCTTTATAAAAGAGGAAGATAGAGCTCTCATTCACTCCTTGAACATTTACCTATGAGAGGCAATGTGACCACACAGCAAGAAGTTTTCAGCCAGGAAGAGAGCTCTCATCAAAAACCTAACCATAATGGTCCTTGACCTAGGACGTGTATTCTCCAGAACTGTGAGAAAATAAATTTCCTTTTCTTAGGTCACTCAGTCAATACGACTTCTGTTATGGCATGCCTAGCACAGTAAGAAGCTGAGGAAAGTCAATTGGCACTGATTCTAAAGAAAGTGTAGACTGCTAAATTGAGTGGACCTTCATTAACCTAAAAAAATGAATAAGAAGAGACAAAGACATTCCTTCATTACCAATATAATTTAGATGAAAACAATATGTTCCCATAAAGAAAGATAGTGTAATATTTTATCTTAGCATATTTTAGTTCAAATTATTATTTTAGTTACTATGTTCTTCTTTGTACAGCTTTTGATTTTGTTTCATGGTAAGAAAAATTACTCTCAATGTAAATCCTAAAAAGAATGTTCACTAACATTCAGAATACCGTGTTGTAAGGTTTTTGTTTTGTTTTGTGGGTGTTTTTGTTTGTTTCTTTGTTTTTGTAGCGGCTTTTTTCTGGATCCGAGGCAAAGACTGAAGAATAAGGTGCTAACCAGTGACTAAAAGATTACATCCTCTGTTTCTTTCTAAAATTGTTTTTCAAAGAATGTCATTTCAATAGCCAGAAGATACTGCATTGCAATGTCATAAAATACACAAAGATATTCTTGATTTTGTAACAAAAATAGTACTCTGGATTAACTCTGCTGTAAGTCATATACAACTAAAGAAATTTTAAATAAAAGCAATAATTATAATGAATGATAAAACCACTTGCTGAACTTTAAAAACAGAATATAGAAAAGGCAAATAAAAAGACAAGGATATGTTTGTTGGCTGTGTAAATGTCTTCTTTTGAGAAGTGTCTGTTCATATCCTTTGATGGAGTTGTTGTTTTTTATTTCTTGTAAATTTGTTTAAGTTCCTTGCAATTCTGGATATTAGACCTTTGTCAGAGGAATAGATTGCAAAAAAATTCTCCCACTCTGTCAGTTGCCTGTTTGCTCTGATGTTAGTTTCTTTTGTTGTGCAGAAGCTCTTTAGTTTAATTAGAACCCATTTGTCAATTTTGGCTTTTGCTGCAATTGCTTCTGCCATTATTGTCATGAAGACTTTGCCCATGCCTATGTCCTGAGTGCCATTGCCAAGATTTCCTTCTAGGGTTTCTATGATTTTGGGTTTAACATTTAAGTCTTTAATCTGTCTTGTTTTTTTTTTTTTTTTTTTTTTTTTTTTTTTTTTTTCTTGAGACAGAGTCTCACTGTGTAGCCTAGGCTGGAGTTCAGTGGAGTTCAGTGGTGTGATCTTGGCTCACTGCAACCTCTGTCTCTTGGGACCCGGTTCAAGAAATTCTTCTGCCTCAGCCTCCCGAGTAACTGGGATTACAAGAATATGCCACCACGCCCAACTAATTTTTGTATTTTAAGTAGATACGGGGTTTCACCATGTTGGCCAGGCTGGTGTCAAACTCCTTACCTTGTGATCTGCCTGCCTCAGCCTCCCAAAGTGCTGGGATTGCAGTTGTGAGCCACCACATCCAGCTGAGTTAACTTTTTTTTAAGGTGTAAGGAAGGGGTCCAGTTAGTTTTCTGCATATGGCTAACCAGTTTTCCCAGAATCATTTACTGAACAGTTTTGTCAAAGATCAGATGGTTGTAGATGTGTGATGCTATTTCTGAGGTTTCTGTTCTGTTATATTGGTCTACGTGTCTGTTTTGGTACAAGTACCATGCTGTTTTGGTCACTGTAGCTTTGTAGTATTATTTGAAGTCAGGTAGCATGATGCCTCCAGCTTTGTTCTTTTTGCTTAGAATTGTCTTAGCTATATGGGTTCCTCTTTGATTCTATATGAAATTTAAAATAGTTTTTTTTTTTCAATTTTATGAATAATGTCAGTGGTGGTTTCATGGGAATAGCATTGAATCTATAAATTACTTTGGGTAGTATAGCCATTTTCAATATATTAATTCTTCCTATCCATGAGAATGGATTTTTTTAAAAATTTATTTGTATCTTCTCTTATTTCCTTGAACAGTGATTTGTAGTTCTCCTTGAAATTTCTATCACATCCCTTGTTAGCTGTAGTCCTAGGTATTTTATTATCTTTGCAGTAACTGTGAATGGGAGTTTATTCATGATTTGGCTCTCTGCTTGCCTGTTGTTAGTGTAAAGGGATGCTTATGATTTTTGCACATCGATTTTGTATCCTCAGACTTTGCTGAAATTGCTTATCAGTTCAAGAGGCATTTGGGCTGAGATGATGGGGTTTTCTAAATATAAAATTATGTTGTCTGCAAACAAAGACAATTCGACTTCCTCTCTACATATTTGAATATGCTGTATTTCTTTCTCTTGCCTGATCGCCCTGGCCAGAACTTCTAATACTATGTTGAATAGGAGAGTTGAGAGAGGGCATCCTTGTCTAGTGCCAGTTTTCAAAGGGAATGCTTTCAGCTTTTCCTGTTAAATATGAGTTTGTCATAAATAGCTCTTAATTGTTCTGAGATATGTTCAACATCACTGATCATCAGAGAAATACAAATCAAAACCGCAATGAGATACCATCTCACTCCAGTCAGAATGGTGATTATTAAAAAGTCAGGAAACAATAGATGCTGGAGAGGCTGTGGAGAAATAGGAATGCTTTTACACTGTTGGTAGAGATGTAAATTAGTGCAACTATTGTGGAAGACAGTATGGTGATTCCTCAAGGACCTACATTATAAATACCATTTGACTTAGCAATCTCATTACTGACTATATGCCCAAAGGAATGTAAATCCTTCTACTATAAAGACACATGCACCCATATGTTTACTGCAGCATTTTTTGCAACAGTAACGTCATGGAACCAATTCAAATGCCCATCATTGATAAACTAGATAAAGAAAATGTGATACATATATACCATGGGCCATTACAGAGGCATGAAAGAGTGAGATCATGTTCTTTGCAGGGACATGGCTGAAACTGGAAGCCATGATTCTCAGCAAACGAACAACCAGACACTGCATGGAACAGAAAACCAAACGCTGTATGGTCTCGCTCATAAGTGGGAGTTGAACATTGAGAACACATGGACACAGAGAGGGGGATATCACACACCAGGGCCTGTTAGGGTGTCAGAGGTGAGGGGAGGGAACTTAGAAGATGAGTCAATAGGTGCAATAAACCAGGGCATTATATATATACCTATGTAAGAAAACTGCAGATTCTGAACACATCTTTTTTTTTTTTTGAGAAATAGATAAATAAACAACAGAAAGGAAAAAGAAAGACCGTGATATAGTGTGGGAATAGATCAGGAAAGTCTGCAATGGGCATGCTTTAGCAAGAACAAAATGTATATTACCTTTAAAAAGAGACATAACTCATATGTCATTATAATAGTATATCTAAGAAAGTAATGTGTTCTCGAAATATTTAATTGCAATATAAAATGATTGTAGATATTTCCATTATCTTATTCATAAAATAAATTTCATCTCTACTTCTTGACAACCTTCTGTTAACCAGATGATAATTTTCAAGAGCACCTAACTCACATCTCAAAAATTCTAACCTGGGTAAATATGCCAAAATTAAGAAGTCACTATCAATAAAAGTAGAATATTGCTAAAGTCAATGTCCATTTTTATGATGAGAGAAAATAAAATCTAGATGGAAGGGATAGAATCAATGGGCCCATGAAGGCTATTTACAAAGGGAATAAATCTACTAAGAGTTGTTAAATACATGTTTTTAAAGAACACCTGAGATATGGAAGTTTTGCAGGCAAGTATAAAGAAAAATAATCAAGACTCAGAATGAAGTCCACTGTAAGTTATGAACCCTGAACAGATGAAAGCATAATTAATATTACTGCATATGTACCCATAATTTATATTTATACTAGATTTATTTCATAAAAAGATGGTTTTACTATAATAAGTTACTTTGAGTTTGTAGCAGAGATCCAGGTCCCTTTCTGGGATTTCTTTTATTCCTATGTAGCTATGAATTTAATTTTTAGCATTTGCAGCTTGTAGTCTATTAAAAATTTTTAACTGGAGACAAGAATATATTTTATGTCACTGAGAAAAAATATCAGAGATGAAGTGTAGCTTTATGTATTTTTAAATTACAAAATGGAGACATAACACTTGCTGTATTATTATAATATAGTCATTAAATTTCATATAATTTGAAAAATATAAAACAAAGATTTAAAAACATTTTCAAATAATAATTTAAAATATCTATTATTATTACTACATTGCATTTAATTGCTTTAAGTGTACCTTTAATATAATATTTTTTAGATAAAATAATCAATTTTATTTTTTTCTACTGTTAGAAATATGTTAGCAATCATTTTGATGAATAAAAATAAAAGCATACATTTGAAAAACATCTTGCAAACACCAGAAACAGAAACAAAACTAACTCTTTATCTAGTCGAATATTTAAAAATAGTTTTTATGGCTTTATTTTCTAAATTGTAAGAAGTCCCCTATGCAATCCTTATTCTTAACTTGGCGGTGGAGCCCCTGTTTGGTGGTGGGCCAAAGTAATCAGAATTATTAACATGTGAATCTACAGTTGTTGATTTGCTTGAATCTCTACTTTCTTCTTCCAGTGAGGCAAAAGTTATGAATTTCAATTTTCTAAGCACTAGGACAAGACAGAGATAAAATACATTGAGTCTTAAAAAATAGGTTATACGTAGGTAAAAAAGAAAAGAAAGCATAAGACAGGCAGGTGTAGTAGCAGGAACGCAGGCAAAAGACAGAGATGTTCATGGTGCATTCAGCAGCGAGTATACAGCCTGGACTAGCATAAGGTACACATAACATCAAATTTCAAAAAGTTTTGTATACTAGACAAGCAGTATTCTCTTTTATGTTAAGTTAGTATGGAATTATCAAATATTGAGGTAAAGTTCTAAGAGTATAAATCATTTAAGTTTAATTTTTAAAAATTACCATTGTAAACGTAGGTACTACCTTTATCTAGATTGTCATTCTTCACTTTCTTCTGTCAACATTTGCATGAATTGCAACAAGATGACCTGAGAGGATTTTCTGTGGCAAGAATACAACAGCTAGAACCAGGGATGTCTAATATTCAGTTATATACTAGTTACGTTGCTTTACATGGAAATACCCCTTCATACTCTCAAAATAATTAGCACACATTAGTGAGAGCAATACACTTCTCAGGAAGGTGCTCAGCATTGTGAAATTATATTTAAGGATAGAGTGGGAAGAGGGGCACGATATAAGAGAGGTAAGGTTAAACATTTCATAGAAGCAAGAAATCCTAATCTGAGATGATTTGGAGATATATATACAGCATCAAGATTTTTTAGAGACCCTAGGGAATGAATGTGAATTCAAAGATAATTTATTTAAATATGAATGTATTTGCTGATCTCCAGTACTCTAGAGGACACTACAAATATTCTGACACTGGACTTTGAAGCTAAAGTGAAATCTTAGTCGTAGGCCAGAGAAAATTGACGATGAATTATTAACAAAAGGATAACAAATTGGGAATAGTAAAAAAATGCACACAGAAAGTCAAAGGCAAATGTTTAACAAAATTCTATAGGAGTTGAAAAAAAAAGGAAATAAATATTCTAAAACTCTGAGGTTTTAGTGAAGAAATGTGATGAACAATAGCAACACAGAAGACAACACTATGACATGGTAGGGTAGGATGGTAATAAGGGCATAAAGGCAAATCTCTAGATGTATTTTATGACTTAGATTAAGCAAATATCCTCTAACCCTTACAGTATTGTTAGGTATTTATATATTGAAATAAATTTCTGATTGGTTTAAGATACCAGGATAATGAAGCTTTACAGAAGTTTCAGTCTAAATCAGTAATTTGAACTTTGTTGATGTAGACTAGATAGGATAGCTTGACACAGCTATTTATTTATTTATTTTTTAATTTTTGACAGTGGTGATTTAAAATAGAAAAAGAAGAAAAAAAAACATAAGAAATGGATGCAGTTATTAATCTGTCAAGAAACAATAGCTGCTGGTGAGGCTGTGGAGAAATAGGAACGCTTTTACCCTGTTGGTAGAAATGTAAATTAATTCTAACATTGTGGAAGACAGTATGTCAATTCCTCAACGATCTCGAATCAGGAATAGCATTTGACCTAGCAATCTCACTACTCAGTATATACCCAAAGGAATATAAATCATTCTACTATAAAGACACATTCACATGTATGTTTATTGCACTACTATTTACAATAGCAAAGTCATGGAACCAACCCAAATGCTCATCAGTGACAGTCTGCTTAAAGAAAATGTGGCACATATACACCATGGAACACTAAGGAGCCATAAAAAGGAATGAGATCATTTCCTTTTCAGGGACATGGATGAAGCTGGAAGCCATCATTCTCAGCAAAATAACACAGGAACAGAAAATCAAACACTGCATGTTCTCACTCATAAGTGGAAGTTAAACAATGAGAACAAATCAACACAGGGAAGGAAACAACACATGCCAGAGCCTGTTGGGAGGTGGGAGGTGAGGGGAGGGAACTTAGAGGACAGGTCAATAAGTGCAGCAAACCACCATGGCACAAGTATACCTCTGTAACAAACCTGTACATTCTGCACATGTACCCCAGAACATAAATTTTTTTTAAAAAAAGGAAAGTTATTTTAAAAATGTATTTCTCAAAAAATATAACAAGGATATATTGCTATTATTTATTAATATATGAGATATGTATTATATATAATAGTATATGTAATATACTCTGGTATATATGTAATAGTATATATGTAATATATACATTGTGTGTTTGTGTATATAGTGTATATACACAGATGCAAAGTAACTATATATTATTCTAGAAATTAAAGTTGTTCTTTCTGTGTAGCATATTTAATTCCAAACCCAATAAAGAATACGTTGTTTTTCTTAAAGCAGAACTTAAACACTAAAACACATTAGCTTTCATATATTTATATGCATTTTGCATGTATTATAGAAATTTCATAATGGATTGTGTAAAGCAGATTCACTGTACTGGTTACCACTTCAGCCTGTTACATCTTGGCCTGCGGTTTCTACTACTTGCATGAGTCCACTGAGACAGAACACTAAAACAAGAGTTAAGTGAAGCAATTTTATTACTCACTAGGCAGCATGAAACAATGAAAGCCTAGGATTCATGATAAGCGGATTCCTCAAGTCTTGGGAAAGCTGCTCAAGGTCGTTAGAGAGTCTGCATTGAGGCATTCTGGTTGATACTCTCAACGGGTAGTAATAATTAAGGTAGGAATTAGAGTGGTTTCGAATAGGATGTAGAATAGGATTAGTTCTGTGGCTGTAAATGTTATGATTAAGGAGATCTGTAGAAAAATTAATATTGAAATGTATACTTTTTTTCACGAGAGGGGGTTATTGCAGAGGTGTTGTTGGGTTACTAAAATTATTAGGTGTAATAGGTTACCAGGGTTAGAAGAGGGGATGTCAATGGGTCTGAGAAGAAAACTAATGATAAGTTACATGAGTTATTTGGTAAGTATAAGAGTAGAAGGGTGAGAGCACTAATTAATAGGCTGCAGGTCATTATATTAATTCATATCATATAATTTTTTTAAAGTCATATTATTGGAAGTAGCATAATTGTCGGTAAAATAATTTTTAACATTGAAGTAGATTTAAGTTTTGCACATAATCTAGACCATATAATTTAGAAATTAAGATTAATAGGGCTAGGCTTACTGCAGCTTCGCATGTAGCGAATACTAGGAGGGTAATAGGTATTATAAATACTAGTATTAAATGTATATTTAAGATTGTGAGTATAGCTAGAATGAATAATGATAATATTATGCCTTCCAAGCATAGTAGGGATAATATTAGATGGGATCGACAAATTAACAGCCCTAATAAAGTTATAGAATATGCCAGTGTGGTGTTAATATAGATGAAAGGCACTTGGTGAATATGATTTATCGTAATCTAATGAGTCAAAATCATTTGTTTTGATTAAACCATTTACCAATTCAACTCAGTCTAATCCCTTTTGAGTTCATTCATAGGCCAATCCCATTACACATCCTTGTGTGGTCTATTTGCACCACAGCTGAAGGAGCCCAGAATGTAGTCCACCATGTCCTGAAAGTCACAGGAATCACTGAACTAAGGTAGTATAGAACATCTTCTTCTAGGAGGGACTGTAACAAGGCCTGGACCATTCCAGCCAATACCCCTTAGGATTATGCATTCATAGAATATTCTACAGTTGTTTTTGAGAATAGAGGTATAAAGGAGAGAGAACTGGATGAGTCTAAAGCCACCTAGTAACTGTCCTGAAGATTGCATTAATATGTTATTATGGTTGTAGTTAACTGTAGTCAATAATCTGATTTTAGACAAGTTAGATAACATATAAAGAAAATGAATAATTGATATTATAATGAAGTATATTCTCATATTTTCAAAGAATAGAATTATTGTGTGTGGTTCATGGTTTATTCCTCAATGTTCATGCAACTTTGTTGAAGAATCAGTAACCTTGCACATATGTTTTCTTATCCGTTTCAACAAAATACATGGCAATATTATGTGAGGGAATGAAATAATATAGATTTTCAAACCTATATAACCTTCCAGAATCTACTGATGTGCTCTTTAAAGTTACAGATTTGTGAGGCTGAACCCAAACCTAGGCATATTAATTTCTAAATATTGTGGCTAGGAATTTGTATTTGTACAAATATTATCCAGTTATTCTTTTGCTGCTTGCCAGGTGACTGGTGTTTTTGACTGAAAAAAAATAATAGCATATATATCAAGGCCATAAGCTATATTACTTCTCCTATATTTTTACATTGTACTATTATTGTGATTATTCAAATATGAGCATGTAGTCATAGAACTTTAATATTATAAGTTTCTTATAAGTTGAAGATTTTAAATGGACTAATCCTATGTTTATTCTGAAGCATGTACAAAAAGTAATCATAGACGTATTTAACTGAAAGGAAGTGTGGAAAATTGAATTCCAGAACATTCACTAAATATGTAGGTAAAAAACCTAAAGCCAGAGAGGTTAATTTATTTCTTCAAAGTAGTACAGCTAAATTGCATATCCTGATTCTTATGGCAAGTCTCTAATCTGAAACCTGGATGGTGATATAAGTTTCCAGTGGAAGAGATACTCAAACAATAAAGTTGGTTTTTGTTTTTATTTATTAATGTATTTTCAATTAACAAAAAATTATTATGTATACATACGGGGTACAATGTGATGTTTTGATCTATGTATGCATTATAGAAAGATGCAACCAAGAAAATGAACATATTAATCTCCTTATCAGCTTATCATTTTTTGTGGTGATAATGTTAAAAATCTATTCTGGCAACTTTTGAGGTATGCAATACATTTTTATTTACTGTAGTCACCACAAAGTGCAATAGATCACTAAAACTTATTCCTCAGCTTAACTGAAGCTTCATGTACTCCTATCAACATCTTCTCTTTCCCTTTTTCCCCTCCCCCTTAGAGAGTAATCACCTTTTTACTCTCTTTGAGATTGATTTTCTTAGATTCCACAAATAAGTGACACCATATAGTGTAAGTCTTCATATACTTTGCTTATTTACTTAACATAATGTCCTCTAGTTCCATCGATGTTGTTGTGTATGACTGAATTTTCTTCTTTATTGAGGCTGTATAGTATTTTATTGTGTACATTTAGCACATTGTCCTTAACCATTCATTTATTGATGGACACTGATGTTGCTTTCATACTTTGGCTATTGTGAATAATGCTGAAATAATCATAGGAGGGAAGATACTTTTTCAGCATACCAATTATAATTCCTTTGAGCATATATCCAGGAATGAGATTGCTAGACCATATAGCATCTCTATTTTTAGTTTTTTGAGGAAATGCCATACTAATTTCCAAAATGGTTGTACTAATTTACATTTCTGTCAAAAGTGAACAAGGATTACCTTTTTTCCACATTCTTCCCAAGACTTATTATTTGTCAGTTTGATACTAGCCATTGAAACAAATGTGAAGAGATATCTCATTGTGGCTTAATTTGCATTTCCTTGATAATTAAAGATGCTGGGGATTTTTTCATATATTCTCTTGGCTATTTGTAACTCTTCTTTTGAGAAATGTCTGTTCGGATCATTTGCCCAGTTTTAAATTGTTTTATTTTTTTGCTGCTGAGTTGTTTTTTATATATTTTGAATATTAGCCCCTTATTTGACGGATGGTGTGCAAATATTTTCTCCTAATCTGTGACTCTCTCTTCACTCTGTTAATTGTTATTTTGCTTTGTAGAAGATATTTAATTTGATACAGTTTTGTTTTTTATTTTTGCTTTTGTTGTCCATGCTTGTGAAGTTTTATTTAAGAAATTCTCCACCAAACTAATGTTGTGAATTTTTTTCTCTGTTTTCTTCTTGTAGACTTACAGTTTAAGATCCTATGTTTAAATCTTTTATCTATTTTGAGTTGATTTTTGTCTATGATGTGAGATACAGTTCCAATTTCATTCTTCTGCATGATATTATCTTATATGTGAAATAAACAAGATGCAGGAAATTTATGTGAACAATTAACATAAGGATTTTTTAAAATGTTGAAACCCTTAATCTCATCACTCTATACTGAACCTTTGTAATATATGCAATGGAAAATGTAATAAATTAAATCTATTGAAGCTCTTCTATATAGAATCTTTCAACATCTAAAATTTTCTAAAATAGAACAAGTTATATATCAGAGCAAATACACATTAACTCTGCCTATTGGGGGTAAATAAAACACACTAACCAACAGATGTTATTAATAGGTCTTACATATTATCTGTTCAAATCTATGAGTAACAGGAAGCCTGAATCTATCCTTTTATGTCTTAATTTGAATAAACCAATTATGTAATGTAAAATTATAGGTATTTTAGGGACAATTAAGAATCCAATATTAAGGTATGAAATATTGCCAAGGAATTGGTCTTAATTTTGTCAAGTATAATAATGATGCTGCCATTATATAAGCATCTTTTTCATGGAACTCCAAACATTCTTTCCTACATTGTTACTAATAGTATACATGTTTCAATATTTGAGAATTTGGCAGATATTTATATTAGTAATAAACAGTTTGAACAAACTCACTTTTAAAATTCACAGTTCATTTAAAACCAAATCCAGGAGATAAATATGTAAGAGGCTTTTCAGAAATGAAGAAGGTATTTAAAAAATGCACACATTTAACTGTCTAATTCTAACTACTTTCTAGCTTCTTTCTCAGATATGCATGCAGAATTGTGAATTGTTCTTTATTAAACATTATATAGGATTAATGTGTTATATTAAACATGTTATATTAAATATGGTAGTACTAAGTCAATGCTTATTTCTTTCAAGTGCCTATGTTTGTGCACCACACAGGTAAACATAGGATAAATTTAAGTGTTTTATCTCAGCCAAAGGATACGTTTAGAGACTTACTTGGTCTGAGTCTGTTTACTGTGACTGACCTGGCATCCAGAATGAAAGATATCTTGTCTTCAAGGAGCCTAGTCAAGGAACCTGGAACAGTGGAGATCCAGAAGACTATTTTCAGACTTGTGGAGGCCCATTGCTACCTTGAACCAAAGAAGTCTTTTATTTATTTATTTTTTTAAAGTGGAAATATTGTTACATTTTTCAAAGAATGTCAAATACCTTTGATTTCATTTTTAAAGATCCCAAAAAGAGTAGCTGGCACTTCACTTAAGCTGAAAGCTGAACAGCCCCTCACAGGTCCTGAATGTTGACCACCCCTGTGCCCTGCTCCCAGTAGAGATGCATTTGAGCAGAGACAAAGGCCAATCAGCCCCATACCTCCCCAGAGTAACAGCCAGCCTAGCATCCCACCCCCAGTGTAGCAGAGCAGAGTTATTGGACTAGCCTCAACTATAGTTGAAGAAACTGCATGGAAATTATAATACTCAACTATAGCATTCAACCAGAACAAAGCTAACATGCTCTACCCAAGAAACACCCTAGGACCCATCTACAGGTGAAAGTCTTTTCCCACAGAAGCCCTGTGCATTAGTCCATCTTCATGCTGCTGACAAACACATACCCAAGATTGGAAAATGTGCTGGAAAAAAATAATTCTGCTGGCTAAGAATACTATCACCAGTAAAACTATACTTCAAAAATGGATGAGAAATAAAGTTCTTCTCAAGCAAACAAAACTGAAGGAATTGATCACCATTAGACTGGCCTTACAAGAAATTCTTAAGAGAGATCTGCAACAGAAAACAAAGGATGATCATTATCCTGAGAACACACAGAAGTATAAAGTGACTACCTACCGTTAGAACAGATATACAATTGAGAAAAAGAGAGGAGAGAGTAATAAAACCAGCACACTGCAAAGTAAAAAACAATAAAAGAAGAAACAAAGGATCTATAAAACAATCAGAAAAAAAACAACAAAATGATAAGAATAAGTCTTCATTCATCAATAATAATATTAAGTGTAAATGGATTTAATTCTTTATTTAAAACAGACAAGCTAAATGAATTAATAAAAATAAGATAAACTACATGCTGCCTATAAAAATTTAACTTTAACTTCAAAGACACACAGACTGAAAGTGGAGAGATAGAAAAAGATATTCTATACAAACAGAAGCCAAAAATGAGCAGGACTAGCTATAGTTAATTCAGATAAACTTTAAGTCAAAAACTGTAAGTAAATACAAAAAATGGTCATTAAATAACAATAAAGAAATTGATTCAGAAAGAAGGCCTAACAACAATGAATATATATATGTACCCAATACCAGAGTATTGTGCTCTATAAAGCAAATATTATTAGATATCAAAGCAGAGATAGGCCCTTATACAATATTAGCTGAAAGTTTCAAGACACACTCTCAGGATTGCATAGCTCATCTAGGCAGAAAATCAACAAATAAACTTAACTACAGACCAAATGATCTAATAGACATTTCCAGAGCATTTCATTCAACAGTGGCAGAAGAACATATATTTCTCATTAGCACTTGGAACAGTCTCAAAGATAGGCCATATGCTAGGTCACAAAAAAAGATTCACATAGTTTTTAAAAATTGAAATCATATTTATTTTTTTGTCCACAGCTGAATAAAACTATGACTAATAAGACTAACAAAATTAAAGAATGTACAAATACATGGTCATTAAACAACAAATTGGTCAAGAAAGAAATTTAAAAATTCATAATAAATTAAAATAGACACACAATATTTAAAACCTACATGATAAATCAAAAGCCATGGTAAGAGTGAATTTATAGCAATAAATACCTATATCATAAATGTAGAAAGATTTTATATCGACCATCAAATGACAAACATCAAGAAACTAGAAAAACAAGAACAAACCAAAATCGAAATTAGAAAAAATAATAAAGATCAGAGTGGAAATAAAGAAAATAGAGAGTTAAAAAATATGAAATTTCAATGAAATGAAAAAACATTAAAAAATAAATAAAATTAACAAGTCATTACCTAGGCTAAGTAGGAAATAAAGATCCAAATAAACCAAATAAGACATACAAAAGGGGACATTTCTTCTGATACTACAGAAATACAGAGGATCATCACAGATTATTATGAACCACTGTATGTCAACAAATTATAAAATCTAAGGAGATGGGTAAATTCCTAGAAATATAGAACCTACCAAGATTGAACAGAAACAAAAATAGAAAATGTGAATAGATGGATATGAGTAACAAGATTTAAGCTGTAGCATAAAGTCTCCCAACAAATAAAAGCCCAGGAATGGATGGCTTTACTGCTGAATTCCACCAAATTAAAAAAAATAATAACATAACACTAGTTTTTTCTCAAACTATTCCAAAAAAATCAAAGGAGAGGGTTTCCTTCCCAACTTATTACATGACATCAGCATTACTATAACACAAAAATCAGACAATGGTACAGCAAAATAAAAGAAAATTATTGGCCAATATTCCTGATTAACATACATGCAAAAATTCTCAACAGCATGCTCAATAAATTCAACATTATATTAAAAAGATTATACACCATAATCAAGTGAGAGGTGTCCCAGGATTGCAAGGATGGTTCAACATATTTGAACCAATAAACTTGATACATCACATCGATAGAATGAAGGACAAAAAACTGTATCGTTATATCAGTAGAGGTAGAAAAAGCATTTGCTAACATTCAACATTCCTTTATAATAAAATCTCTGAACAAATAAGCCATAGAAAGAATGTACCCAAACACAAAAAGGCTATATATAATAAACCAAAAGCCAACATTATATTCAATTAGAAAATGTTAAAATTTTTACTCATATGAGCATAATTAAACCCCTCTTTAACCACCAGTCTCTGCACATCACTGATCTGCTTGGTCTCCCTAGTTTTTTTTTTTCTTTCTCTGACGGAATCTCATATAAATCAAATTAAATTTGCCTACTTTTGTGTGCCTAGTTCCTTTTATTTAGGATGTGCTTTACAGATTTATCCATGTTGTTGCATGTATCAGTAGCTAATTTCTTTCTATTATTGAGTGGTATTTCATTATATGGATAAACCAATATATATTTATATTGATGAATATTCATGTTGCTTCCCATTTTCAGAGGTAACATAGGAAGTCCGTAAATATCAGCCCCACAATATTTTTTTTGTAAACTTAGATTTTTATTTCTCTTTGAAGATAATTAGAGTGGTAATGCTAGACAATGTTATATGTGATTGTTTAACCTTAGTAAACATTGTAAAACTCTTTCTCAAAGTTGATGTAATATCTTGCATTCTCATCAGCAATGTATAAAAGCTCTTATTGCTCTCATTTCTTGGCTATTATTTACTGATATTTTTCTCAATTTCAGCCTGTCCATTTAGTATATGATCATATCACTGTGGTTTTTATTTACATCATTTTATGTATTCTTAATAGCCAATCATCTGGCGAAGTGTTTATTCAAATGTTCTGCTCATTTTTAGGAGAATCAGATTGTTTAGCTTATTTCAATTATTAAATTGCAATAGTTTTTTACATATTCTAAATAAAATTCATCAATATATGTTTTAGAAAATTTTTTTTCACAATCCATGGCTTTCATATTTATTTTAATAGTATTTTTGCAATTTTTAAAAATAAAGTCTGATTTACCATTTTTAAGGGTACTCTTTCCTCTGTATTTAATATAATTGTTTTCTGCTTTTAAGATTTTCTTTCTTTATGAAGTAGTTGTCTTTTTAAAACAGTGTTTGATTTGATTGTGATGAGCCTTGGGATTTTTTTCTGCTTTTTGCTTTTTGGGTATCATTTAGTTTCAAGGATTAATGGATTTGGCTTTCAAAAAATTTGGACAATTTTGTTCATCATTTCTTTAAATATCGTTACTTTTTCCTGCTTCTCATCTATTTTTCTGGGGTACTAATTACATATAGTTTAAATTGTGTAATGTTTTCCCAAAGACCACGGATGCTTTATTGTTTTAAAATCCTTTCACTTTCCTTTGCTTTATCTTGGTAAGTTTTCATTGATCTATTTCAGATATACTATTCTTGTTTTCTGTATTATTGCTGTTATAGATATTCAATTTTTGTTTCTTGATTTCTTATTTGTGTCTTTTAATATTTTACATTTGTAACATGTTTATGGTCCTCCTCTACCTTCTTGAACATATGAAGTAGATTTATAATAGCTATTTTAGCATCATTGTTTAGCAGTTTATCATCTCAGTCTATCATTTTTAGACCCATTTTACTGACTGATTTTTCTCCTGGCTCTTGGTCATATTTTCCTGCTTTGTTCTATGCCTCATAATTTTTTTTTCAGGTATCACATATCGTTAATTTCACATTTTTGAGTGAAGAATTTTGTTTTACTTAAGTAGCATTGAATTATTATTTTTCTTATTTGTAGTCAAGTTGCTGTGAATAAGCATAAGAATAATAAAGTAATTCCACCTTTGGAATGTTAGGATTTTACCGAATGATCTTTCCTTCACAAGGCATTTACATCAAATCAATACTGAGGAGACTGCTCTGTAGCTCTCTGGAAACTTTTTCTAGGCACCTTTCTTCTCTTCAATGCTAGCTCTCCTGAACATTTATTAATATATACATTAATATGTTATATATATATATTTTTTTTTTCACATTTTCTACTCTTATTTCTCTTTATATCTTTCAGATCTTCTCACCAGGCACTTATATTTGGTAATCTGCTGTCAACCTCAAATGCACATAATGTAGTTATAGCTCTTAAATTATAACATGTTAAAATAGTTAAAATTGTTTCTCTAGTTTTATTTGATTACTTTGATGACTCATTTACATCATTTCAATACTTTATGTATTGCTAAGCATTTTATGTGGCCTTTGAGGCTGTGCGTACTCGTTACTTGCCTAGCTCTTAAGTCTCATTTTTTAAATCGCTCTCCCAGGTTCATTCGCTACACTGGAGCCATATTAGCCTTTGACTAGTATCTCTTGTAAATGATTTTATTTCTTTAATTCCTTGCCTTATTAAAATTTGGCAGGATGTGCACATGTGTCCCAGAACCTAAAGTCCAAAAAAAAAACAAGTTTGATAGAGTTCATTTTAAAAGCATGCAGGCCTGAAAATCTTTGGTTTGGAGATTTAACTACCAGTTTACTTTTTTAAATCCCTGTGGGGGGAAAAAAAAAAAAAATTGCCTAACCTTAAAATACTCTGTTTAAGCTACTGCCTTAAGGAAAAATATCTGTCATCTTGCAACTCCAAGACAGGTGATTTTTTAATTGCCTATCTTGGAGTTACATTCAAGAAAGTATAACAAGTTGCTCCCATTTTCCAAGCCTTGATCTTAATCTTTTGCATGGAGATAAGATTGGGAACAGTCCTACTTGAACCATATGATACGAGTGTTAAAGAGGTCAATTCCATAAAAAACAAACAAACAAAAAAATGGTAGAATTCTGCTTGAAGAAGTAGGAATAGATGCTGGGAATTAAAAAATGCACCAAATATTTACTAAACACAATAATAAGTATTATCCATTAGTTTTCAGGAAATTTCATTGCATATGGTAAAATGTTAAATATCTCAATTTACACTACATCCGATGTTAAAAGTGAATGGTTCTATCTACAGCGTGGGAAATCTTCATTGGTATCTATGCTTTACACAGAAGATAAAATATCTATGTTGAATTTTATGTAAGGTAATTCATAACCTGGCCTTCTCTACCTTTCTTTGTTTATTTGCCACCACTCCTACAAATTTGTACTTCTGAAATATATTTTCTAATTATTATGTAATCAAATCTTATCATCTCTAAGGTTTCAGAAACTCCATACTAACCTGAGGGCTTCTTGAAGATATGGGCCTAACCTTCATTGAAATAATCTAATAAATAGGTGACTGATATAATATGAATTCTTACATTTATATGGATATTTGAATTTATTCAAAGTCATTCTCTATACCTATTTGTGTGGTGTAAAACAAAATATGTGCTTATTTGATTTAAGAATATAGTCTAGGACAGCTAGGTACATTTTGTACCTATTATACAGTGAGATAGTGGGGAAAAAAGGCAAAGAGGGAAAAATCAATTCAAAGAGCATCTCAGGCAGCAGGATTGTCTGGCGTAAAGTCATGGATGTGTAAGACGAGTTAGTGATTCTGACATTAAGTACTTTACAATGTTCAGTGTATGAAAACTTCAAGATGAGACCAGTGGAAAATTACCAGAACACAAGAGGCATTGTATTTTCTGTAGAATTTAGTGTTTATTCTCTAGGTATGTAATGACATTAAAATTTATTCTGTAAACACTATATTTCTTTTGAAATACTCTTTATTATGAGAAAGTGTAAAAACTATTACACAACTAAGGAGAATTAATTAACATTATAAATATAAATATAGCAACTTTTAGTAATTCCTTGTTACAGGTATTATTTCCTAAACATAGATCTTCATTAATACCTTAGAAAGTAAGTTTCTACAAATGAATATTGAGAGAATATTTTCAACATATAGCTATAAACAGATTATGTTTTTATAACAATAGCTAGTTTTCATTTAATCAATTTAATTAACTCAAATAAAATTTTGTGAATTATATGCCACAATAATTCTATACATATATACTTTGAAAAGTCAAGTGTGTGCTGGTTGCATTCCGGAAAACTGGTTAAATATTTCTAATTAAGAAGTTAATAAACTAATAAAATAATGAAATGACCAAAATTCAACTTCTAATGTGCCTACATTTCAGTGATTAGATAAACTTAAGCTCACCATCTTAGAAACGCATAGAGTTCATAGAAAATAATAAACTGAAATAGTCTATGCTCACAAAATTTTAGTACAAAAATTAGACTCAGCTTTAACTCTAAAAATAACTGAAGAAATATATAAAGATATAAAGTTAGACAATGATAAGACTAGATTGTAAATCTGTTATCTGTTATGGTTAAGTTAAAAAATGGTGCTATTGAGGAGAAAATTCATCTTTCTCTAAGTGTTATTTTGCTTTATGATGTTTCAGGAATCAATTTTATGACTGAAAGATGGGCACTAAATTACTATCACTTACACATAGCTTTTATTACTTGCTTGTAGCATTCAGCATAGTGCCCAACACATTTCAGGATCTCATTGAATAATTTTTGATACAATTTTGTAATTTTTAAAATTATTTTTTGTTAATCACGGTAATATAAATGTGTTTGAAAAATACAAATATATGTATATAATTGGCCTATATATTAGTTGATCCACTGATTCTATTTGTTGAACAGTATAGAATTATGCAATTATATATTATACATTATACAATTATAATGTTTAATTGTGAAATTATACAATTGTGAAGTTGTGTAATTTACCAAATACATCTGTATTCCACAAAAAAACTCCTGATTCTCTGGACTCAGAATGTTTGATTTAACCCAGGGTCTTCATTTCGGAGATAAAATGATGAGGCTACCAGTTGATCAAATGCATGTATAATTAGTACTAAGATTTCATAATTCTATTCATTGTCATTGTGTTACATCATGACTCAATACTTTTGTTTGGGAAATATTTAGAAGCATAACCTTTATTAAGCTTGGTGACTAGAATTAAGTATTCCAGTTCAGATTTATAAATCAAAGGTAAAACTCATTAGTTTGAGTACAAGTGTTGGGAAACGTGGGAAACAAAGTTGCTGAAAAAGCTCAGGAGTTCAAGACCAGCCTGAGCAACATGTTGAGACCTTTGTCTCTACTAAAAATACAAAACAAAACAAAAACCTAGCTGTGCATATTGATTGCTTGAGCCTTGGGGGCTGTGTTGCAGTGAGCCAAGTTCGCACCGCAGAACTCAGCCTGGATGACAGAGGGAGACCCTGTCTCAAAAAAAGAAAAAAAGGAAAGAAAAAAAATGATATTTTTTCAGTCATCCATTACATTATTTAGCAAATATTTATCAAGAACCTACTGTGCTTTAGGTACTGTTCCAGAGACTGTGAATATAGTTGTTAAGTAAATCTCTGTCCTCAATGAACTAGATAGGGTAAGACAGACAATAAACACATATTAGCTTATCAGATGGCAATACGTGCCACAGAAAAAATTAACAGTGAAAAATGGGAAAGTAAATATCATGACAGTATTCACATAATTTTAATTAAGTAGTTCAATAAAGTCTTTTCTAAAAGTTGATATTTAAATAAAGTTATACTGTTAGGTGAGAAAAGTCATGTAGCTATCTGGTTTGAAACAGTATTCTAGAGAGAATATTAAGAGCAAATACATTAAAGCAGAAAACGATTTGCAAGAAACCAAAGGGGCAATATTTCTGTAGTAGACTAAGTTAGGAAAAAAGACATAGGAGATGGGGTCAGAAGGTTAACAAGGAGGCAGACCCTTAGGCTACTATACCATCTTTTTATTGTGATTCTACTCTGAAAATGACAAGAAAACATTGGAGGGTTTTTAGCAGAGGGTTGACATAGTTTGATGGGCATTTTTAAGGGAATTGCTGTATGTGCTGTGCTGAAAGTAGATTTAAGAGAATAGGGTAGAAACAGGAAAACAGTTAAGAGGCAGTGCTATAATCTTTCTTAAACAACTGCAAAGTGAAGGATGATGGTAGGTCCTGCAGGTAATCAGAGAAATAGGTAAGAAGTCTTGGGATTGCAGGTTGAATGCTGAATAAATATTATTGTCACTCACTGCTTTCTGTATAAAAATACTTACATTTTTAAAAACAATAATATCTGAGAATATAAACTGCCAAGGAGCTTACTCATATAAAATGAGACATATTTTATAAATTTTCAATACAAATGTGAATGTTCTTCCATTCATAGTGTAATATCTCGAACCCAAAGAGTTGAGCAGAGAGTGATTTATTAGGCGCAGAGACAGAAAGGAGAGAGAGAGAAAGAGAGGAGAAAGAGCTTGGGCGGGTGGGAAAGTCAGAGAACTCTGGATTCCCAGATGGGAGCGTGGATGGAGGCAAGGGCTGGAAAAATTCCTGCATTTAAAACCAGGCCTCTTGGGGACTCAGTTTTCCTTAACACAGCGCCTCATTACTTTAATGTGTCTATAGATACCACATGAGTATATTTTCATATTTGCATTGTAGAAATTTATGCACATTTTTCTTAATTATTCAGAATTCTTTCTTTTTTTTTTTTTTTTTTTTCAGAATTATTTCTGTCCTTTTCTTTTTGGTCATGTACACAGAGTAGGCTCTCCAGTTAGAATAAAAATGAGGAAATTGTTTAATTACATTTTGGTATAAGCCTAAACTTATATGAAATGAGGATTATTAACTGAAACGGAACATTTTTATAACAAATAAAAATCACTTTGTTTCAATAAAATGACATTCTGAGAAACTGAATATTCAAGGCATATTGCACATAAACGTGCTTCATTGGTCCATTCATGACTCCAAACCACAATTTAGAAACTTAACTGCTTTCCGTAGAGGGATGTTCCTGTACTATTGTGAGAATTAAAAACAAGACCAGATCTTTAGATCAAAATAAGTTTCCCTATCCCCTCAACCTAACAGCAGTCTAGACCTACCTTCTCAGACCAGAAACACCACATTTTCATCCCAGTGAAAATGGGATACCTTTACCGTTTTTATAATATCCAGTTAATTATTTTATCTCTGATTGTTGTATGACAGACTGGAATTCTCATTAACTTACATCTGGTTCAGAATGCTCTGATATTTCAAACATGTCCAAAACAATACAGGGACAGCATTTTATAACTTAAAGGTTTAGCATGTTCCTTGTTGTGGGAGATTTTACTTCACCTGAATTCGAGAGAGTATAGAAGACTCACCTGAAGGATCAGGCCTTTCAAATACTAACTTATGTGATCAGAGAGTCAAGATTATGATCAGGCCAGTCGAAGATTCAGGATTACCTCTTTTGGGGTTTGTGGCTGATCAGAGTGGCCCAAGTATTCAATGGCCTTAATTGCACAAAGAATGATGGACTAAAACATATTTATGATAATGTTCATGACTAATTGAGTAAAAAAAAAGGCGGGAATGCAGAAAAACTGACACCATAACCTTAGCCATATCTTTGCATACTGGTGCTGTTACATAAATAATTTATCCTCTCAAAAGGATGATTTTATCACGAAAAGTTTTTATTTATCACATCATAGTAGTTAATGGTTGGGCAAACTTATATGAATACATGCTATTAATCACAGACAACCTATTAGTAAAGATCTTATTATTGTATCTATTTTAAGTGCTAAAACATCACCCAATAGATTTTATTCGCCTCATCACTTTCATTCAAATATATCTATTAATAAAGATGCTTCTATATATTCTATTGCATAAGTGTTCTCTTGGCATAATCAACACTTTTCAACCTGAGACTATATTTATTATGCAATTGAAAGGAAGGAAACAAAAACTCATAAGATACTGTGCATCTATCTTGTTAGAAAAAGCTGACAGTTTTTGGAATAAAATGTTTTAGTGAAAGTGAACATTTATATTGGTGTCAGTTGCAGAAGCTTTCAAATAAAATTAATAAAGAAACAAGTATTTGGTGTCGGTTCATTTTAACCCCGTTTGATCTTAAGAGGAAATGATAGCTATTTAAATGATGTTAGGTCACGGAATACACTGAAAGCAGAGGTCAATGGAGAGCAAACAATGCTGAATTTTTAGATCAACGTTCTAACACTAGGGAATGTCCCAAGATGCATTTCATTTTCAAATAAATTCCCTCTACTTGGAGCCAAAGGTCAGCAAGCTAGCAGTTAAAGAGATCTCAGCTGCTTCAAAGTTAAATAACAACCAAAAGTCACCCACAGCAGACTCTCTCTAATCCGTAGATGTGTCCCGAAGGGCAGCAGGCCCAAGTAGAAAACAGAGATTTGTTCAAGGTGCCAATAATAAATGCTGTAATCAGCAGGCATCTTGGTCTGAGAGCTCAGGATAAGAAGCTTTTTTTTGTTGTTCGCCTCGCAGAAGAAAAATATTCTATTTAATTACACTTACTTGTTGAACTAAATATATATAGTTGGAATTTATTAATCTCTTTAACACAACACAGCCAATTACAATAATGTTTAGAACTGTGACATTTCATAATAAATATAGAAAACTTTATGTTCCTTTAAAATATCTACTGTCATGATGTAATAATCAAACTAAAGTATGGAATACCTCTTAGGTTAATTTTCTTTAAGTGAAGTCTTTCTGTGAAAAGCTTTTTCATCCTGTTGAAAATATCAATACTACAAGCCAGGGCTGGTTCTTTCAGAGAAATAAATATTGATTTCCCTCCTCCAATCTTTACCAATGACAGGCAACTGCCTTCATTGCTCTGAATATTTTATTGTTTTACAATTGACAAATTTCGGTAGCATTGAATTTTTATTGTTTCATTGTTTCCACTTTTAAAAAAGGCATTTGTGTTATTTTATGTGTGTGTGATAGACAAGACAGAAAAGTGAGACTGAAAATAATCTCACACTCACTCCCTATTCCATAGTTTCCTTTTCAAATATGATTTATCTAAGTTTGACCTTAATATCACTAACTTTGCAAGAATTTATTAAAAACTAAGCTGCTTTCCAATTTTGTTCTTTTCAGCAAATTAAACTACAAAGTTATACACATTTATGCAACAATTAATTGGAACCAGGAGCTGTTCAAAATATTTGATGTGAATGAATTTAAACATACTTCACTTAATTCCTGGCAATTGTTCTGTGGTGTTGTGTAGATAAGTGTTGGAACTATACTTAATGTTAACCAACATTGGGCAGATTAGCAAATACAGCCTAATATGTGCATGCACATTGACCTGATATACTGGGCTTTATTTTCTCATTATTTTTGCATTCAAATCTGAGTTATTATACTAGAATAAGTATTAAGACAATATTGATGTAATTCACTAAATTTCAATTCATTTGTATGTCAGATGGGTGAATTTAGAAATTCAACCAACAGCAAAGTGATCCAAAGAAGTTACTTAAATGCAGAAAAAAAAAATCAATACATTGTTCTAAAAGTATTTATGCTAAAACAAAGACGTAAAATGAATTGATAAAAAATTATATATTTACCTTTTTGTTGTTTATTGTTAACCTTCTCTAAATATTACTTTAAGAACATGACCCCAAATTCCTCCAATAAAAATGTGCTTGCAAGGACTCTATTGAAATATTTCAATAGATAATAATGCTTGGATGATTTTTAAGGCTTCATAACTAGATTCTACTCAAGAAAAATTAATGTAACACAAATATTTCATTATAATTTGCTTTAAAATTTCTGCCATAATTACTAGATTGGGGATTTTTTTAAACTTGTATTACTTTACCAAATTTTAGACTATACAAGTAATATAAAGATTAACAAGCTTAAAAATATATGTAATCATTCTATTCTGTAGCTCTAAAAGTGGTTATGGTGTTCAAAAATGTCTTAAAGATAATTCTGATTGAGTACAACAATGACCACATAAGTAATTAGACAAGAATGGGCTTAGAGGGTAGAAATTCTCAACAATTCTGCCCAGCAGTTAACCTGTATGTAAATTGGGGGACTAAGAGAGAGAGAAAAAAATTTTACACCATTATTTTTCTACAATATGTTTTTATCTAATAAATGCATAAGAATACATGTATAAAGAGAAGCTTTCTGAGGAAATTAAAACTTTAAATAATTTCTGTGCTAATGCAGAATGAGAACATTTGCCTGTGAATATTTCTATATAATAATCATGCAATTTCAATAAAAATTACCAAATATGTATTCTGGAAATTTTTAAACTTATGATTATTTTATTAAACATTATATAATATTGAAAAGAAAAATGTATGTCAAAATATGAAATATGCATAACATCTTAGTCTTTTTCTCATCATAAATATATTCCTACTGTGAATTCATCATCCTACAAGGCAAATAATCAATGATGCTTCTAGTTACTTATTAATTTCGACAGCAACGTTATCTCTTCATTGGTTTCTTCACCAAATTATATTAATGATTGAATATTTGAATCTAGACACTTTCGGAAATCCTTAAAATAAAATATACCCTGCAATTCAGATTCTAAAAGAGTCAATATATGCAAAACATGGAAATATTGAACATAAAATGACAGTTAAAAGAAAGTGGATATAGCTGTATGTGTTTGTGTGTGTATATTTAAGATTTATATATATATATATATAAAATTTACATATAAATACACTCAAACACATATACATCTCTTTAGGATTTTAGTTATCTAAAACTCTATAATACACTAGCCACTCCAGTCCTATGACTTCTTTTAACGAGTATTGAAGCTTGTTCTTTTCTTGTATATGTAGACATGCAAATTCAACACTTACATATTTCAGGTGACTTGAAAGTGGATAACTATAATTTTAATCCAATTTTAATATAAATACACATTAATACTTTAATATTTATAGATTCAATTAAAAATTTTAATTTACGTTCCCATGACAATCATAAAAGTACTTATCAAACCTGTAAATGTACACCTTTTGCTTTTACTTCTCTAATCATTAAGGGTTCAAATGTTTAGAATGACATTAAGTAAGCATTACTATATTTTAAACTAGTTACTGTAATATTTAAATTTCAGAGCACTTTTAACAAAAAAAAAGAAACGTATGTAAATTAAGTAGAGCATATTTTATTTTGTTTGAATGTTTTGATGTTTATTTTTTGTGCATATACTCTCTAGAGCACATCCTTCCAAAATGTCAACATAAGCAAGGAGTCTAGAGTCTGGATTACAATTAGCAAACTATTTTATTAAAGCTTCTAAACAAAGTAAAACACTGAATGAAAAGCACATTCAGCAGGAATAGCTTAACAGACATTTCTAAAATCATAGTTCAGAAAATATACCTATAAAAATGTTAATTTTGCTCCCAAAATAAAATTTTTACTTTTCAGCTATTGCAACTCAAATTCAAATCAAATCTTAGTCCAAGGAATTAGTTTCTAGTATGTTTTTAAAAATCTAATCATTAGCTTTCAGCAAGTTATGAAAACATTAGCCAACTTTTGCTTACCCCACCATAAAAATCACAGGACCATACTTAACAGCACTTTAATTCTTGCGGTTGTTTAGTTAGACTTGCTTTTATTCGTATTGATGTCTATTTTCTTTGTTTCATATTCTCATATTATTATCAGTTGGCATACTGAATGAAACAGCAAAGGCAAATGATATAATATGTAAATGAAATACAGCCTATGGATGGAATACAGCCGCTCCCATCCCCCCCTCTCCCGCGACTCCTGACTGCGCGCGGGCGGAATCCCGAGTGGCTGGACTTACAGGCGCGTACCATCACACCCAGCTAATTTTTTTTATTTTTAGTAGAGATGGGATTTCGCCATGTTGGTCTGGCTTGTCTCAAACTCTTTACTACCAAGTGACCCGCAGGCCTCAGCCTCCCAAAGTCCTGAGATTACAGGCATGTGCCACTGCAATCGTCGGACTGAGTTACATCAAAGTAAATGTAAATTGATTCCCCACCGGTTGGAGGAAATAGCATGAGTTTGGGTAACACAGGGAAAAATATTAATTAAATATTAAATGGGCTATTAGAAGAAGCTTTGAAGACAGAGGTTTTATTTCATTTGTAAGATTTGTTGCCACTAGAGGGTTTGGCAGTGAAAGGTTATCCGTTTAATATTACATTGTGATAGAAGCTCTCATTTTTTTTTCAACTCCCATAACACATAGTGTATTATGGGAGAAGTACAAGGATTAAAGAGAAGTAATTTTAGTGACATAGTGCTAGAATTATACCTGTAGCTGTTGGAATTAAGGAGAAATATAGGATCATATGAATACCGTCTGCAACTATCAACTCATTTTCTTTCCAATATGAGATTAGGTAAGGCATATAATACACATTCCCATTCCTAAAGGGAGAAATCAGAAAAAAAAATAATAATAAAGAGACATTCATTAATCATGGATTGGATAAAGAAAATGTGGCACATATATACGTTGGAATTCTATGCAGCCATATAAAAGAACAAAATCATGTCCTTCCCAGCAACATGAATGCAGCTGGGAGGCCATTATCCTAAGTGAATTAATGCAAGAACATGTAACCAAATGTGACATGTTCTCACTTACAAGTAGGAGCTAAATATTGAATACATATGTATATGGAAATGGGAACAATAGACAATGGGGAATACAAAAGAGGGAAGGATGAAAGGGAGTAAGGATTGAAAAACTCTCTATGGGATACTATGTTCACTGTTTGGATGATGAGTTCAATTGAAGCCCAAACCTTAGCATCACGCAATATATCCACATAACAGACTTCCACAGATACCCTGAACCTAAAATAAAATAAAAAAAAAAATTAAAAACATAAAAAGGAAGAAAAAAGATTCAGATTATCCAACATAAAAAATATTTGAATCCTCTTGACATAAAAATTTTAGTTTCTGCAGTAAATGGTAAATGAGATACACACACACACACACACACACACACACACACACACACATATACACACACATATATATACATACATATATTTGTTCAGAAAATTAGCAAGAGAGAAAATCATGATGAGAACAAATTTTCCTTGTAAGAGGCCTCTTGATGAGAATACTTAATATGCTGTTAGGAAAGAATTCTGATGAAATCCTTAATCGCTGAGTATATTTCATATGAAACACTGAGCCCTCAAAATGTCATTGAAAAGAAATAATGCTTAGAATTGTAATTTAATCACCATCTTTTAAATGTTATTCCATCTCCATAACTTCTACTTTAGGAATCTTTATATAACTCATAAATAGAAATATAGCTTGACCTTGAGTTGTCAGTATACTTCATGAATAGAGGTTATAAGGTAATGTTATTTGAAATTATCAGAGCCAACCTTCTTAGTTTAACATTTTTCTGATCATAATTTCAAAAATCTAGTTTTAGCTTGACTTTTAAAATGCTATACATATGTTTGCATTTAAATATATTTAATAATAATTGTCATTAAATTCATTATGACTCAAAGAGGAAGGGTTTTATAAACAAACATTTTCTGCATTGCTTGGATTCATCATTTCCAACGATAATTAATGGTTTGTCATATAAAGCATCCTTGCTTCTCTTCAAGTAGTACTAAAACATAATTGGCAAAATGCTTTTTTATTCAGAGTAAAATCAAGTACAGTGTAATTAGATATAATGGTCTGATTATCTGTTAGTAGTTGAATTGTGTCCCCTACACACACACACACACACACACACACACACACACACACACACA
>NW_022436968.1:2179932-2196430 GCF_009761245.1 Sapajus apella | reverse complement strand
ACACACACACACACACACACACACACACACACACACACACACATACACACACACATAAATATGTTGGAGTCTTAACTTATTTGGAAATAGGGTCATATATATGTAAACAGGTAAGGTGAAGTCATGCTGGAGCAGGGTGAGCACTAATCCAATATGACTAGTATCCTTAGGACAAGATGGCCATAGGAAGGAAAATGGCATGGGATGATGAAGACCAAACATCAGAAATTGAAGTTATGCTACTGCAAGCCAAGGAATGTTAAAAATTGCCTGAAAAATCACCAGCACCTAGGAAAAGCTAGGGAAAGAGTCTCCTATGAGTTTCAGAGGGAACATCGCCCTGCACCATCTTAATTTCAGACTAATTTCCAGGCTATGGGACAATACATTTCTGTTGTTTTAAGCCACCCAAATTGTGGTACTTTGTTATGTCAGCCCTAGGAAACTACTATAGCATTATAGGGAGCACTAGAGATACTGTACCTAAAATCCAGCAGAAATGTTACAATTGTCAGTTTAATGAAAATAATGGACCTAGTAAAAGAGTAGAAGAAACTCACTTAGAGTTTCTTCTAAATATCTTTAGGCAAATGTAAAAATCTTTAGATATAGTTTAATTTAAAAAAAAAGACATACACATGATAATATCAAATCTGTTATGGTAATAGTATTAACATTTGTGCCTATTAACACAATAGTTCATATAGAAAAGTTGAAAAATCATAATTATGTTAAAAGCATGCAAATAATATAAATACTAAGTCTATACCATTATATTTTAAATTAAATTACCAAAAAAATTGTCAGCATTAAGAAAGGAGGATAATTTTGTTAACCTCTCTTTATTAACGTATACATCCACATTATTTAACATATGCCACACTATTCCTGGTATTAACAAATTTGAAAAACAGCCTTTCATAAGTAATAAAGAAATGCTAATATGACTGTAGACACACTTCTGATTTGGACAGTCTCTAGGCATCAACTTCTGGAACAAACCTCTAAACATTTATTTTATAAAATGTACTCAATTAAAATAGTAAATTTTAACATTGCCTATACTTAATAATTCTTTAAAATATATTTCAATTATCCTTTTAGTTTGGGAATCAAAATTTGTTTGGAGGCTACTCAACATTTCATTTCCTCAAAATACAAATTTTATGTTTCATTTCGTTTTATATTCATTCATTTTCTTTGAAGCAGGTTATCTTACTGATTTTGTAATGCGAAAATCTGAACCCAGCAAATCAACTAAATCTTGGAGTACTATATCATTCTCAAAACTATCCCCTAATTCATCTTAGGAAAACAAAACTACCTCTAAACATCAGATAAAAATACACATTTTAAAAAAATGAAGGCTCAAGAACATTCTCTATTTTTTTTAAAAGGTAATGAAACTGCTATTATCTTTTCTTAGGATATGAGTTTATATAACTTTAGAAGAAATCTAAAAATTGTCTCAAGGAATTTTTGAAATGTAAATGATAACTGTTAATACTTAAAAGAACATTTACTTATATAACGCCATCCTATTATAGCATTCCCACAATATATTTAAATCAACAGCTTGGCGTTCAAGATATAATTAGGTCTGGCTTTTGTGATGATGTAATCTTGAATGCCCAACATTCTGTCCTCTATAAATTCTTATACTGTTTGTTATTCTGGACCTTTTTAACAGGGAAGGAAGCACACTCCTTTCACAAAACAGTGATACGCATTTAAAATTGCTTCTGCACATAAATGAAATACAGACATGGAGAATGTATGAGAAAAATAAAGAAAGCTTTGATTTCCTTCATTTTTTTAGTACTTGAGAGACGAAAAACATAATAAAACTGTGTATGGGTGAATACACAGCACACAGTCTCACACCAAGAATTCAGAAAACTTTCTTTCCATTCTAATAATTGTCTAAAGTTATTATAAATGTTCTTTAGAATATCATAAACACTAAAGAACTCCAGTATATTTCTATGCATTTATAGAAAATCCTATCCAAATTAAGAGGAACAAAAGTCAAACCAAACATTTTTTCAAATGTAACCAAATATTTTTTTACTCATTTTACAATTTTTTTAGTTATGTTATTGAAAACATCAGGAACACCTATCTGAGCAGTGAATTTTAGAAGAATGAACAAAAACTTTCAGTATTAAATTAAACAATCAGAACAGCTAATATACAAGATCTAAAACTGCCTTTCTGACATATTCTTTGCTTCTCATAAATAGAATAGGCATAATAGGGCTGGTAACTAAAATCTAACAATGACAACTTTTAACAAAACGGTAGCAAGTTCTAGAGGTCCATGGATTACTTTCCTCTTTTCATCTGCTGCTCTTGACAAGGTCATAAAAATACCTTCTTTATTTTCTACAATCGTTAACACAAATACAATAAGGCAGACTGGAGTACTCTGTTCTTACTGGAAATGAAGCCCATGCTTCCTCTCCAACATGCTATAGTATGCTAGTTTATGATAAGCATGCTCTTTAAAAAGAAAATAAATCATTTTTATGAAAGTTGCCCTCATGTTTATTTCAAATAGAAGAACCCATGTGCAGTAATACAGTGTATTACATAGCTGAAATTGAGGAAATCTTCCCGCTGCTGGACAGTGAATCACTGTAATATGTATTACCGTATGTTTCTCCCTAGTGTAGTTCAGTATCAGGAGATTTGTTTACTGAGTTTGGTGGATTAATAAACTGAACTCTCACATTAAGGGATCAGAGTTCAAATAATCTGTACATTTTATATATAAAATAACTAGGTTATTGTTTTGTGCCATTAAGTTGCCTCTTCATTTTCAGTTTCAGAGCATGCCTAGTTCTATGGATGGAGGTGTTACCAACATTCAGATATAACTGAACCTTACCAGCATTTAATTTTCAGTCACATTTGTGTATTTGGGAATTTATGCTAATGATACTGAGAAAAATAAAGCTTGAAATTAAAAAAGATTATTCTTTTAAAGGAATTTTTATGGTCATAAAATAGCTCTGGAAAATAGCATTTAAATAAGATCCATTTGAATACATGAGTGAGAAGCAAGTAGATTAAATGTTGTGTTAATTTAAATTTAGAGACGAATGCTTAGGAAATGTTTGAGAATCCATGTAACACAAGTTACTCAAGAATACCTTCCAACATTTGCTGATCATAAAATATGGATGTTTCTGACACTGTGATAAGATTGTACAGTAAGTATCCTTGAAAGTAATGAAATATTACTTCAGTATGATGTCTTTACCACTATTTCTAGGAGAAATTCATTGTTATATATATCTTAATATAACAAGAATATTTATGCTAGGGAGGAGGAAATGAAGACAAAGAAAAAACATAGGTGATTTCCTTAAAAATAATATTTGTACTGTAATAGTTACTATGTTGAATAGAGGGGACTCATAGTATCCAAAGCTAATGTCACAAATCTTAAAAATCTATGAAAATCAATTTTCTAGATTCTGTCTACTATAAAAGATGCTTTCCACATTTCAGCAGTTATAATCTATGGTTCTTTATTGGTGAAGAAAATGGATTATAAGGGATATCAATGAAAAGAAGGCATTCATTTCACAGAGTGGGTTACAGTGAGTTTATTTTTATTTGAACAAATATACTTGAACAAATATACTTAAAGTTAACCTGTAAATACTTAGCAGATTACTTTAAAAAGAAAAGCCAAAGAATATTTAAGCAATTTCCAATTAATTTGAAAATGGAAGACAAAGCATAAATAAAAATAGTTATTCAGGGTAATACATTATTAGGGTCAAGTAAATAAGGGCCAAACTTTTACAAAAAAGTTGCAAATCACTCTGGGCTAAACAGTTGAATATACAGATAAATGATCAAGAAGTAACACATACTTGACCCTGAAGATTAGACAGCATTTGGATAAAAGGAAATATAAGAGAAGTAAGAATTGCTCAAGCCTAGTATGTATTGAAATAGCTCAATAGGATTATTTTTAAGAGTTCAGATCAAATAATGAAGATATAATCACTTAGCATTTTCGACAGGCTAAATAATAGCCCCAAAAGATGTACAAAGGGCCATGAACCAAAAATGCAGGTGGCTTCTAGAAACTGTAAACAAACAAACCAGGAAGAGGTTTCTTTCTTCAATGCCATCGGAAGCAGCTAGCCCTAGTAACAACTTGATGCTAGTTGAGGCCAGTTTTAGACAGTTGACTTTCAGAGTTCTGACATAAACTTGTGTTGCTTTAAGCTACTCAGTTTGTGGTAATTTCTTGCAGCAGCAATAAGAAACCAACAGAGTGTCATTCACTCTCCTTCAGCCCTGATTCCTACATGTTCTGGGCCATAAGTGTGAAATAAAAGCTTTGAGAAAAAAAAAAAAAATGAATTATAGAAAGGGCAAATGCTGATAGAAAGGAGTGATGATGGAGAAAAGAAACAATACAGTTAATCTCTTATCCCAAAATTAACTAAAATCAATTAATTAATTAATTAATACATGATTTTGCATTGGAGTCCTTCATTTTGTAATATTTTACTTCTGGCCACTTTTTACTCTGTAATATCTCTCATCTCTTTATACTCACACACGTGTGCTTGCACACTTTTTACCTGTAGTGTTATGTTCTTTAAACTACGTGTTCTTCATTATATTAATTATCCTGAATCATATTTTGAGTTTTTTTGTGTGTTTGTTTTGTACTTGGAGATACTGAATTAAAGAAGATTTATATTTTATTCCATAGGTCATGAAGTTGAGGTGCAGCTGCTTAGTAAGTAAGTGGATAGGCCAAATAACCAGCTTGAAATGAATTTGGCTACATTGTTGCTGTAATTTGGCTCCACAGCTCTAAAAGGAAGTCAGGGATTTATGCAGAAAATGTAAAGATGATTAGAAATATGTTTAGAATTGGAAAGCAAGAAAATAACATTGGGTCATGTACACAGAGGAAATGACTTTTAAACATTTAAGAATATATGTGATATTTATTTATAGCCATGTCATATAGATTCTAAAGTTCCTCCTTCTGTAATATAAGGAGTAACTTTTGTATGCATTCATTATTTATTTATATATGTATCTTTCTTTATGTAGCAGGATATTTTGTTATATTAATCTATCTGGTTCATTCTTGGTAACTCTTTTCTACTCATAAACCCTTCCACAATTAAATATAGACTCTAAACCTAAGATTTATTACAGAAAGAAACATTTAAATTTTTGATTTTCAATTACCAAATGAATAAAATGCATTTCATTATTTTTGGTCATGAAAACCAACTCCTTAAGCAAGAGCAAGATTTTGTGAAAGAGAAATACGATTTTAAACTTCAAAATTTGAATCTCAAAATCTCACATTGGAAATGTTACACCGTAAAAAAGCATAGGCGATGATCTATGCTTTTTGTGGTATAAGAATTGTTAAGACTTAAAGAATAATTACCAGGATGAACATTGCTACAATCTATCTTAGACACGTGGCTATGTTATTTAGGAAGTTTTCCTTTAGAAGTATCAAAAAAAAAAAAATCCCTATCCACACTTCCTTAAACATATCACAAATTATTGATGTACATATCTGAACAGTACGGAAGAGTGTGGGTGTCGGGCAAGGATATATTTGGTCGCTCTCTTTCTCTCTCTCTCTTTATGTAGGCTGTAGCCTTCATTTTAAAGCTACCCCTCTATTTTATACTGAAGTTAGGGTTAAATGTTAGGCCAGCATCTTTCTAGGCTTTATGCTTTTTCTGTTTTTATGTAAAAAAACTCTAAGAGATAGATTCTTTCTTTACGCATTTTCAGAGGCAGAGACAGAGATATTTCCTTTCAAGAAGCTTTTAGTCAATGTCTCCTCACATAGAATTAGAACTGACTAGATCACATACTCTCAATTAATACCATGACTGGCAAGTACGTGTGATCTGCTGCTTAACTTGAGTCAAACTGGGGTCACACTAGAGATGGAATTGGGGTAAACTTTCCTTTTTTTTTTTTTTTTTTTTTGAGACGGAGTTTCACTCTTGTTACCCAGGGTAGAGTGCAATGGCGCGATCTCGGCTCACCGCAACCTCCGCCTCCTGGGTTCAGGCAATTCTCCTGCCTCAGCCTCCCGAGCAGCTGGGACTACAGGCACACGCCACCATGCCCAGCCAATTTTTTGTATTTTTAGTAGAGACGGGGTTTCACCATGTTGACCAGGATGGTCTCGATCTCTTGACCTCGTGATCCACCCGCCTCGGCCTCCCAAAGTGCTGGGACTACAGGCTTGAGCCACCGCGCCCGGCCGGGGTAAACTTTCCTTTTAAGCATATGGGCTGCATTTGGAAACATGCAATGGCGTGATGGAGGCAGGTCCTACCAGCTTGCAGGAGCTAAGCAGTCAGAAAATTTACCACGCAGTTGAAATCAGCCACGTTGCAAACACTTACAACATGAAAATCAGCAAACATTACAAATCAGGTTATCCCCCTTATCCCCTCAGGAGACTTAGATTACCAGGACATTACTAGTTGAAGTCTAGTAACATGTAAATAATAAATATGTTGTGGTGTACTTGTATACTGGAATATGACACTGTAGTAAAAAAGGAATTATTGATAAATTTAAAGATATGGATAAATTACAAAATAAGTATACCAAGTGAAATAAACCTGACACTCCTGAAAAAATGTGTAGACACTGTATGATTCCATTTATATAAAATTGTAGAAAAATACAAAATTACCCACAGTCATACAAAGCAGATCAATACTTACCTTAGACTATATCTACTAATTAACATATGCATCACCCCTAAAAGATTTCTTGTAATTTCTCCACTGGTCCTGGGGACCAGAGAGTGGGGGAATTATAATAAATCTTATAGGGATGAAGCACATTATTAATTATCTTGATTGTGGTGGTAGTTTCATGGATGTTTACATATTCAGACTTGTCAAATTATACATTCTGAGTCTGAAAATTATATTGCATAACAAATATACCTCAATGGAGATGTGTTTTTTTAAAAAATAATTAAGCAGTAAAAGAAAAAACTCACAAAGAAAATGAAATGGCAAAACATAGACTGGAAGGAAATAATTACAAATCATACACTGGACTTGTATCCAGAATATGTAAATAGGTTTTTAAACTTAATGGGGAAACAAAAAAGGCAATTTTAGAATAGTCTAAATGTTTTAGTGTATATTTTTCTAATGAAATTTTGAGTGGGTAATAAGCACATGAAAACATTCTCAACACCATTAGTCATTAGGAGAATTCAAACTAAATAGCAATGAACTACCACCACAAACGGATTAATGTTTTTTAATTAAAAAGACCAGTTGTATTAATTTGTTAGGGCTGAATTAGCAATGTGCCTGCCATGAACTTAAATTGTTGTCTAAGAGTTTTGGAGACTGTAAGTGTGAAATCAAGGTGACATCAGTGTTGGTTTGTTGTGAGAACTGTGAAGAACAGATCCTTTCCAGGCCTTTCTGCTTTAATCTTCACATGGCCGTATGCTGCCTTTGTATGTCTCCCATGTGTTTAAATTTCCCCGTTTTGTAAAGACCTCAGTCATAAGGGGTTAGGCTCCCCTAGTTATCATATTTTAACTTGGTTATCTCTATGAAGACTCTGACTCTGTTTTGGTTATTATCTCTATAAAGATTCTGACTCTGTCCCCAGCTTCCTTCCTTCCTTTTCCTCCTTCCATCTTGGCCAAAAAAAAAAAAAAGACAGTCTCTAAATGCCATCACATTTGGAGGCACTGGGTGTTAGAACTTCAACATATCTTTTTTGAGGAAGACATAATTTAACTTATAACACCAATAGTTGCAAATTTTGGAGTGGATGTGGACAATCTTGAACACTCACATATTTGGGGTTAGAATGTAAATGGTACATTTACTTGGAAAAATGTTTCGTAAATTTCTTGAAAAGTTAAATATAACTTTGCTTTACTATCCACAAATTTTGTTCCTAGGAATTTACCCAAGATAAGTGAAAACCTATATCCACACAAAAATTGTACATGAATATTTCTAGCATTACACTTCAAATATACATATATTTCCATAGCAGCCCAAACTGGACACTGTTCAAAAGTTCGACCAAAAGGGGTATTTCCACAAAGTAAAATATTATTCAGCAATAAAAATAAACACAAAATAACATGGTGGAACATTGAAAATCACCTGACATGAAATGTCAAACACAAATACGTAATTTCATCTATATTGAATTTCATAAAAACACAATTTTATAGGAGCCAAAAGCAGACCAGTGGTTTCCTAAGGCTGGCGTAGCTGTGGGAATTGACCTTAAATAGACAAAATAAACTTTCTGGGATGATGGAGATGTTTAAACTAGATTGTGATGATGGTTTTATATTTCCTAAAATGATTAATAAACTATGCAAGCTAGATGAGTGGATTTTACTTATATTTAAAAATAGCTACATAAAACTTCCAGAAACTAGTCAATTTTAGTACACCAGACCAAAAAAAAAAAAATGAAAGTTGCTTGGACAAGAATATTAACAGGAGGGATACAAGGAAGTGTGTAGATTTAAAATACATTCTGGAGATATAAATAGAGCTTGCTGAAAGTAAACATTAGAGGGTGAAGACATAAGTGACATATAAACTCTTGACTTGAGTAAATGGATAGATTGTGATCACTTCTCAGAGATGAGAAACAATTATCAAGGAACAGATTTGGAGAAAAAAATTAACAGTGCAGTGGCACATCTAACTTTGATGAGATACCTGTGAGACAACCAAGTGAATATGTGAAGCAGTCAGCTGTATACATGTCTGGAACTGAGTTTAAATGTCATGGCTGGAAATATATATTTGTGATACATCACTATTTAGGTTGTATTTAAAGACATGGAAAGAGAAAAAATACTTAAAGAGACAGTATAGAAACAAAAGAAAAAGACACCCAGGAAAGTGACGGAAGGGACTCTAAGTAGAAAAGGAGGAGATGGAAAAAGGAATCTGTGATGAGCATATGCTCAAATACAAGTGTAGAAATATATAGAGAAAAAGACACAGAGTTCAAGACAAAGACAGCGATTTAGAGGCAAAGGAAGAGATAGAAATAGAGTATGTGATAGAAATAATAGAGAAATGAGCAAGAACAAAACTTACCTGAGGGACTATGAGCAGGTAATTGTGTAAGAGCAAAGTGTTCATGCTAATAATTAGTGGTAAATATTTTAGAAAAAGTAATTTTTCAGTGATATAACTTAAATGCTATGTAAATAATGTGAGCTTTTTCTTGGCAAAATTGCTTTAAGCATTTATGAGTAAAGAAATTCTATACTGAGAATAGTGATTTCAAAAAATAAATTCAGTAGAATAATTTAGGAGATTGGCCCTTTACAAAAATCTGTTATGTATTTAGTAAGATCAAATACCTCAGGAAGATTATTCAAACAAGTTTAATCATTGCACATAGAGTTCACTTGATAAAATCCTTTTCTTCAAGCTTGGTGTGGCACAGCCGCATTCTCCTTGAGTGTGACAAAATATTAAACCATATTTCTGCTGTGAGAAATACACATTTTTATCTGTAGAAAATGTAGATATAAATTTTAATGAAGTTACACTTTTATAGAGCCTCTACCATATCATATGGTAGAGACCAAGTGGATAGGTCATCAATGTTTGAAATCCAACGATATACAAATCATCACCACCAAATACTATTCATCTCATCTTGACAAGCCTTACAATTAGAAGGAAAAAGTTCTATCCATCAATAGCTTACTTTTCCTTGAGAAGTACAATAACTCTAATGCATCTTGGCCATGACAGCCACACATATAAAGCAACATTCCCTTCTTCCTGAAAGTCTTTGTTTCTGTTCATTAAAAAGTCTTATTTCCCTTAAGTATCACTGTTCTCTTTGCTCTCTTCTGAAAGCTAAACAAACTTCATTTTTTAACTGATTCATGCCACTTACATTCTCAGTTTTCTCACAAACCAAAGAAGTAAGCTGGATGGATTGGTGGTTTTAAAACTTTGTTCAACAACTTTTCAACAGATATGGAATTCAAATATTCCAATCATTTGAAAACAATGATGCTTTTAAATGGGGTACAAATCTAGCAATTAGTACCTATGGCATCTCACAAGAATCTTGAGATTCCAATAAACATAGCTTGAAAATCACTTTGACTAGATAATTCAAAGTTAATTTTAAGTCTCAATATTATGTCTTTAATGATTATTTTTCTTTCACAATTATCGGCCATTCTGAACCACACAAATGCCATTCCTTTCCTTGTCCTTTGATTTTTAAGGACAAATGATTACGTGTGCCAGTAGGAGGCAGAGAAGCAATGTGTTTGCAAAAGAAAGAAATTTATGAGATTTTACCTCCTAGTTGTAGACAGTACAGAAGTAGGAAGAAATCAATGCCAAGAAGCTGAAGGGATCGCCCTTAGGTAGCCACATTAAAAGCAAATATCTATGGTGAAGCTGAGTAGATCTAAGCAGAAGGAGCTGGAGATAATTGCCTATGTCTTAAAAAAAATCCTTCTGTTCCAGAAGCATCTTTTTGAGCACATATACAATAATTTTCTATAGACTGTGCAAAGGAGAAGAATTATACAATAGTTGAGTTTGTGAATTTTCAATTTTACTGGGTAAATTATTTTCCAAATTAGCTGATCTGGTTTATATTGTGATTAACAACGATAGAAGCATTTTATTTAACATACTTGCTAAGTTTGTATAATTGCTGTAATATGCAATTGACCCTTGAGCACCACAGGGATGGGTAGAATCAATTCTTGAGTGATTTAAAATCTGTGTGTAATTTCTGACTTCCTCAAGACTTAACTACTAATAGCATAAGATTGTTTGTGTAGTTTCAGGCTTCACACTTAAGGTTTTAATTCATCTTAAGTTAGTTTTTGTTTATGGTGAGAAGGGTCGCAGTTTCATTCTTCTATATATGACCAAAAGCTTTACTGATAAAATAGTCAAATAACATATATTTTGTATGATATATATATATATGCATATATATACATGTATATGTATTATATAGTCCATTCTTACAATGAAGTAAGTTACAAAAAAGAAAATCTTATTAAGAAAATAAAAAAGGAATAAAATATATTTACTATTTATTAAGTGGCAGTGCATTATCAGAAAGTTCTCCATCCTTGTGGTCTTCATGTTGAGTAGGCTGAGGAGGAGGAAGAAGAGGAAGGATTGGTCTTGTTGTCTCAGGGATGGCAGAGGCAAAAGAAAATCGACGTATAAATGGATCACACAGTTCAAACCTGTGTTGCTCAAAGGCTTTAACTATAATTTCTTTTCAAATGTATGAGTGCAATATAGTAACATATGGTTGTAATTTTTTCCCAGTTTTTCAACTCTGATTACTAATGAAACTCAAAATACTTAAATATATTTATAATCATACAAAGTCTTTTTCTATGATTTACTCATTCATTGGTTTTACCCACATTCTATTTAATTAGAATGTTAATAGAACGTAACACAAAGATGCTTTAGAGGATGAATATACCATTTACCTTGTGATTATTATGCATTGCATGCATGTATCAAAATATCTCACGTACTCCATGAATATAATACCTACTACGTTCCCATAAAAATGAAAAAATAAGGTAATTTGATTGTTATTGAAATAAGTTTTCTTTTGCCACTGATTTTTTTTTTTCCTTTAACATTTTATTTTATAGATTTAGGGAGTTCAAATACAGTTTTATTATATGGATAAATTACTTAAAGGTGAAATCTAAAATTTTAGTGTAGCCATTACCCAAATAGTGTACATTGTACCCATTAAGTAATTTCTCATCCCTCACTCCCCTCTCACCTTCCCACTCCTCCAGGTTCCAGTGTCTATTATTCTACTCCGTATGTTTATATGTACACATTTTTGGCTCCCATTTGTAAGTGAGAACATGCGGTACTCACTTTCTCTTTCTAAGTTATTTCACTTAAGATAATGGCTTCCATTTCCCTTCATGATTCTGCAAAAGACATGATTTCATTCTTTTTTATGGCTAAGAAGTATATGTTGTATATATAAAATCATATTTTCTTTGTCCAATTATCAAACTTAGGTTGATTCCATACCTTTGCGACTGTGAATAGAGCTATGATAAACATACAAGTGCAGGTATCTTTTCTGATATCCTTTCTTTTACTTTGGGTAGACACTTTGAGACTGCTAGATCACATGGTAGTTCTATATTTTGTTCCTTGAGAAATTTCCATGCCGTTTTCCAGGGACATTGTACTAATTAACATTCCCACCAACGGTGTATAACCATTCCTTTTTCTCTGCATACTCACTGATATTTGTTATTTTTTACTTTATTTATAGCCATTCTTACTGGTGTAAGATGGTACTCATTGTGATTTTAATTTACTTTTCTCTGATGATTAGTGATATTAAGCATTTCTTCATATGCTTGTTGACCATTTTCATGTCTTCTGAAAAACATTTATTCATGTCCCTTGCCCACTTTTTTATGAGGCAACTTTAGATGTGTTTTTCTTGAGTTGTTTGAGATCCTTTTAGATTCTGGATATTAGTCCTTTGTTAGATGCATAGTTTACAAATATTTTCTCCCATTCTTCAGATTGTCTGTTCACTCTGTTGATTATTTCTTTTTCTGTGTAGAAGATTTTTAGTTTAAGGAAGTCTCATTTGTCTAATTTTGTTTTTGTTGAATTTGCTTTTGAGGTCTTATGAATTTTTTGCCTAAGTTAATGTCCAGAAAAGATTTCCCTAAGTTTTCTTCTGGGGTTTTGTGTAGTTTCAGACCTCACATTTAAGGCTTTAAAATTCATCTTAAGTTAGTTTTTGTTTATGGTGAGAAGGGTCCCAGGTTCATTCTTATACATATGACAAACTGATTTTCTCAGCACCATTTATTGAAGAGAGGATTTCCTTTCCCCAGTATAGGTTTGCATTCTCTATTCTGTTCCATTAATATAATTATGTATTTTTATACCAGTACTATGCTGTTTTGGTTATTATACCCTTACAATCTAATTTGAATTTGGATAATAATGTGATGGCTCAAGCTTTCCTCTTTTTACTGAGAATTACTTTGGCTACCCGGGTTTCTTTTTGCTTTCATATAAATTTTATGATTGTTTTTATTAATTCTGTGAAAAAAATAACATTCATTATTTTGATAGGAGTTGCAATAAAACTATAGATTTCTTTGGGAAGTATGGTCATTTTAATGATATTGATATCAGTTCTAACTAGGGTTTTGTGCAGTAATTATCTTCTCAAAATTTGTGGCTAGCCTTTTAACTATACAAATATTTTTAATTTTATCATAATCACATTTTTAAATAATGTCCTTAATGATTTTACCTCTCTTGTTTTGTTTTAAAAATACTTTATACACTGAGGTTATAGGCATAGACATTTATGCTTTTTTCTAAGAATTTTAAAGAATTGTATTACTATGTCTAATGCACACAAAGATTTACTATAAAACCTAGTTTGAATAAAAATATGCTTTTCTTTTTTCCAGAGGGAAATAATGTCCCAGATTAATTAATTTAAGAATGTATATATTCCCCAATGATTTACTATGGTATCTCTCTCATAAGTATCTCTCATTTGTAGACAGATAGATAAATAGATAGATAGATGATAGATAATGTGTGTGTGTGCATATAATCTTATCTCACTTTAATTTCCATACCTCTACTTACATATCCATATGTTAATACTATCATAATTATAATTTATTCTATTTACAGTGATTCTGAATTACAAAATATCTGAAAATAAGTCTTATTCTCTAACTCAATTATAAGCTCAAGGAAGACAAACACTACATAGAGATAGTAATATCTGTAATTAACAAGGTAAGATGATTTTAAAGAATAAATAGATAAAAGAAGAAAAGGAAATGAAGGAAGAAATAAATAAGGAAAGAAGAAAGGGAGATAAATACTTGGAAATAGAGAAAATTTCACTTTTTACTGATTTCAGCATTTTTCAAAGTAATGGAAAATTGAAAGGAAAGAAAAGTAACAAGAGTAAATTTTATTCCCCACGATGTTAATCATCTCTAAATGAAGGTAAACTGGTAAACTATTGTGTATTCTGCTGCTTACTTAGTATAATTATTTGAGATAAATAATTAAATTTGCTTTGGAAATACAGAAATATGCCTACACCACTTTCTAACTGTGCAAAATAAACAATATATTTAACTTCCATTATTCAACATTGTCTTCCATTAAAGGGATTCACATCGGCCTTATATGATGGCTAAGAAGATTAAAGAAGATAATGAATACAAAATACTTAACACAATGTTTGGTATGTTTTACTAAGTAAATACATTCTAGTGTTATAATTATGAAATCAGTTAATTAGAATTATGAGAAAGTAAATTTCCATTACTTAAATTTGAAATACACCCCCAAAATGGTCTACAACATGATATTCAAACTCATATATATTTCAAATAGAATGTTTAAATGGTAAAAATAGTACCTATTATATATCTCCATCTTTATTTAAACTTAAATGAATGCAGTAAAATAAATTACTTTTTGTAGTAATACGTGTGGTGGTAGGGTAAGGCATTAAAAATACGTGTAAAAAATCTACAGTAAAGATTTATTCTACAGTTACATATTTCTTAAGCAAATATAAATTGATTCTGGCTCATTTATGCTAGGATACCAAGAACAATTTAAAATAATGAAATAAGTGGGTGAGCTTCAACATATAACAGAGCTGCATCAGTACTCTAGTCAGCTCTTTTCAAAGTAATAACACCTAGAAAACACTTTTGCTTATCAGAAATGGTGCTGTGGTATTATATAAGTGATTGTCCAGAGAATGATATTTTTTTCTTTATGATATGAAGGAATATTTTTACCCATTTTGTGCCACTTGTAATAAACAGAGATTCATGTAAAAAAATAATTTTTTTTCAGTGCAATAACTTTGGAATACTTTCTTAGTTTAAGAAAGTTTTATGAAGCTATTATTGAAATGTATTTAATTTCAGTTAATATTACTTTTATCTACTTCATTTCTTTTTAATATTTTGCTATCAAATTGAATTACTACTTTAAAATATCCTAGCTTTTTTTTTTTTTTTTTTCTGTAATCCAAAGAAAAATTTCTTCACGAGATAATTGTCAGGAGCCCAGGAAGTCAAGGCTGCAGTGGGAGATGATCCTGGCCACTCCAGCCTTGGCAGTAGGGGGGTGCCTGTCTAAAAAATAATAGTAATAATGATGTGCATACAAGTATTTAATATCTGCTTTGTTTATAATTACCAAACTGTGGAATCAAACAAGATGTCCTTCAATATATAAATGCAAAACAAACCACAGTACATTTATATACAGGACCGTTAAATATTATTTCACAGTAAAAACAATAAACTATTAGCTCACATAATAACTTGTGTGAATCTTAAATACATTACTAAGTTAAAGAAAACAGTCTGAAAGGGCTACATATGGAATCATTTTATGTGTTTGACATATTGGAGAGAAAAATAGAGAGACAAAAACATCAATGGTTGCAAGTGGTTAATAAAGGGAGTGGGGATGAAATACATGAAGTACAATATTTTTTAATGTAGATTACACTATTCTGTTTGACAATATAGTGATACATATATGACCCTGTGCACTTGTCAATATCTAAAGAACCTTTCAACACACAGAGGGAACCATAATGTATACAAATTTAAAGAATCAATGAGGAAATTAGTGTACCACAGGAAGGAATGTAGACCTCAATAAACGATTTAACTGAATTATAAATGTTTGAAATAATCTCACTGAATAGAATGCAGGGGTGGGTTCTGAAAAAACTAGAGAGTAGAAGGCTAAAAATAAAGGAATTATACATAAACACTATGGTTGAAAAAGTTGTTTTCCATCAGGGTATGAGCTAACAGTTCTGAAACTATTACACATGTAAAATGAAAATTAACCAAAGACTAAATGCATAGAGGATTGTGGAAGCCAGGTTTCTCATTGTTGAAGTTGGATGTTATAAATAAGCAAGGGAGAAGATTAGAATAAACCACAGAGTACTAAATTAGAACAAAGAAAATAATAACTTAGCTTGCTCGCTCTTTCTTTCTCTTTCTCTCTTTCTTTTTCTTTCTTTCTTTCTCTCTTTCTTTCTTTCTCTCTCTCTCTATATATATATGGTTATAGACATGATATGGAAATAATAATAGATATTGGTGTGTGTGTATGTGTTGATAGATGATAGATAGATGATTATTATACACATATATCTCCTAGCTCTGTTAACTGAGAACACTTAATAGGAACAGGGACATGCAACACCCAAATCCTGGTTTCTAATGCCACTTTTCAAGGAAAGCAGTTAGGACTCATTGGATAAATGGCTAATTTTAGTGTCAGGGCAGGATGAAAAAAGATGAGCTGTAATAACAGAGATGAAGGAGATCCTAAAAAAAAAAAAAAAAAAAAAAAAAAAAAAA
>NW_022436968.1:2014351-2179832 GCF_009761245.1 Sapajus apella | reverse complement strand
AAAAAAGAAAAAAAAAAAAAAAAAAAAAAAAAAAAAAAAAAAAAGCAGCTGGAGAAGATATGTCAAAGGGTCTCAATAGCCAACTGAAAGAATTCCCAATGGTCAAAGCTGGAACCATGTAAGCAAACAAACAAGCAAACAAAAAACAAGCAGTACAACCAACAAGTATTGGATTAAAACCCAAAGTATAAAATAAATATCTATTGGTCTGTACTCATATATAAAAATGATTGAGCAAACAAACAAGTGGTGGGTTTTGGGGTGATTTATGTGCATACTCCACCCTTCAGGAAATAAATCACATTTCTTCACTCTTAAGAATAGGTGGCAAATAGTGATTTTCTTTGCAGGAGTTCAGCACGGAAAGGAAAGAAAAGAATAACTTCATGGTGGAGAAACCTTACAAATGCTACCTCAAGTGATTAAGGTTGCACAAACAAAGATAAGTAATATTGTAATACATATCCTTGATGTGACACGATGAGACTGGCACTTTACTCATAAGTCCATAACCCCAGTCTAATCATGCGGAAGTATGACAAAGTCTAAACTGATGGACAGTCTACAAAATAGAAAACTAGTGTTCTTCAAGACTATCACGGTCACCGAGAATAAAGAGTCTGAAAAACGATGACTGTAGTGGAGTTAGTAAACAGGACAACTAAATGTAATGTGATATTATAAATGGGATCCTGGGACAGAAAAATGTTATCAGGTAAAACTAATGTCTTAGCAGAGACTTGCAAATATCAGCTTGTTAGTTCTCACAAAGATGCCTTACTAATGAGAAATGTTAATAGGGGAAATTGGACATGAGATATACAAGATACCCCAAAGATACATGTATCATATTTTCATGTTTCTGTTAATCTAAAAGTATTATAAAATAAAAAAGTTTATTTTTAAAAAAGACTCCATGGATGACATAAGAAGAGCTAAATGTCTATAAAAGATGAGTTATTTCCCTTATATGGCACCTAAATGTAATTCTGCTCCAGTATTAAAAAAATACTGTGATGACTCATGTAGATTAAAGTAAACACATCAAAAATTGTTCCCAAAATTTATAGTCTTAAGTTTCACTAATCCCTATACTTAGCTTGTTTTTGTTTCAGTTAAACTCTAGGAGAAATATTAAAGTATTGGTTTTGTTTAAGCACTAAGCATTTATTATTTGAAAATCTCTAAGAGTAAACAAACATTTGTTATAGGGTGTTTTCTGTTTACTGTAGGGGCATTTTTAGATTAAAATGAGTGAACAAATTAATTTAAAATATCTTACCTGTTACAACATTTACTGAAAAAGTCTTATTTCTCTGAAATAATAATGATTCTCCTACAATTGAAAATATGACTAAAGTAACAGGAGAGTTGACATCAACAGCAAAGTGAGATTAATTGATATTGAATGCAAAATGATTATTGAAGGCTTCAAAGTGCATAGATCTGCAAGCCTTTACTATTATAACCTTCTGCTTTTCTAATAAGCTACAAATGCACTAGGCAGAATAAGCAAAAATCAATTTAATAATTCAAAATGAGTTGAATATTCTAACCACAGTTCTTATAGTTACATTAATTGATTTTTTTTTAATGGCAAAAATTCAAGCTTAAAGCATTAACCCAAAAGGATCGGAGGCCATTTCCAAGTCAATGTGATAAAGGATTTCAGGTTTATCAGTACTTAGATTTGCAAATTGAGAGTATTGTTACGGCAAAATAAGAAATGCTAATGCTGATCATATCTCATCTACATTTTTCAGTCCTTATTTAGTGCATAATTGTTTTTAATTATTCTTTTCCCAAATGGGTGAGTGACTCCCCATAAGTCATAAATTGATTCTTCAACTGAAATTCAAAGACATTTGTTGGTTCGTGGAACTGTTCTCAGAGGTTCAAGAATGAACAAAATTGTATTTCAACTTTGTATTTGAAAAAAAATTACATAACCACCCATATACTTTATAACAAGTAATGCCATATTATTATCATGTCTAATTGCCTAAGTTCACATTCATGTTTAAAACCATATTGTCACCAAGTAGTATTTTTCAATTGGCAAGGACTTTGAAAAATAAACAGGTATGAATTTAAAATCACGAATGCCCTATAGAACAAGTTACTGCATTAGAGTAATTAGAAGCTGGTTTGACTAATATGTAGGGAAAAGTGATATAATAATTGAGGCATAATTTTAAAATACAGAAATCTAGGCATGCCAAAGTTACAATACCTGCATGCACAGCTGGACATTCATATTGCAAAGATATGTCATACAGACAGCTCTGTACATATTAATTTGTGTTTATTAATTCAGTGACAAAAACTCAGAAAAATTTTCTCACAAATGATGTATTTGACATATGCTTTTTGGAACTGGCCATTAAAACAATAGCTTAGCTGTTAATAATTTAATCAGTGATAACAATAATACATCTAGTAAGAAAGCAATAAGACAAACATTTCTATTTTTAATCCAACTACTATAACTTAGTTTCTATAAATCAACATCTACTATTATATTAAATATATGTTACTAAATTCCATTTCATCTGAAACATTTTTGTGTTTACTTGATGATATATGTTTAGTTCATAGTTACATAAACACTATGTGTGAAAAATTCGAATAATTAAATTTAAGTGTGTGTATATTTAGGCAAAATTATCATACAGCACTATGGCAACATTAGAAAGTCCATGAGAAATACCTGACTACCTGTGGTTTCCTATATAAATATACCAGAATTTCAAAATATGACATGTGGCCTATAACTGGCCCTTGATCAGAAAATTAATAGAATGGAATATACAATATTACAATGACTTACATGTAGAAAGAGTGTTTTTTGAAAAACTTTCAATTTTGTGTGTCAGTGTTGGCACTCTTGATGATGTAAAATGTACTCCTTACAGTAAATCAGAGTCCATAGTATTTGAAAGATCCTAACCACATTATTTTATTCCTCTGTGACTTTGTGCAGAATCCTTTTTTTTTTTTTTTTTTCCTTGTTATGGAGTCTCATTCTATGGCCCAGGCTGGAGTGCAGTGGTGTAATCTTAGGACACTGCAACCTCCAGCTCCAGGGTTCAAACAGTTCTCATGTCTCAGCCTCCCAAGTAGCTGGGATTATAGGTGTGCACCACCACGTCCAGCTAATTTTTGTGTTTTTAGTAGCAAGAGGCTTTTGCCATGCTGACCAGGCTGGTCTCAAACTCCTGATCTCAAGTATTCCACCGGCCTTGGCCTCCCAAAGTGCTGGAATTAGAGGCATAAACCGCTGTGTCCAGCCCTTTTTCCATTTTTATGGGGAGGGAGCTGAATTTCAATATTAACATAGGCTACCATAAAAAAAGAAAATTTTCCTAAATCCCAAGTTGAAATAAGGAACTTTTCTTTATGTTCTCATACATACATACATACATATATATATTTTTTTTAAATTCATATCTACATATATGTGTGCTATATAACACATACAACACACATATATGCATGTTACTTAATAACACACACATATATATTTAAATTATCACATATTAATGGTTTCTATTTTGTGTCCATCTTCAATAACTCAAAAGCAACTTGATGGAGGTTTCCTTGCTCATCTTTGACACTAAAATGACTGTTAAGTGTCTAACAAAATCTGTTAAGTTGAATTACACTACTCTAATAAACTTGGAATACAATCAGCTATGGCAAATGAGAGAGTTTTAGTTACCTGAGTATTTGGACCTGGAATTGTATATTTTAGTCATTTTTGTCCATTATTATATAAACAAGAGTGGGATAATATACAAAAGTGATATGACAGTTTATTATAAAAGCTAGTATTTCTAATTAATGCAGATATTAGTACAAGAACTGTGCTGCTGCCATAATGAAAGCTAAACTATGTGGCCTTAACTTAGTAGTCATATGGAAGCCAGTGAAGAGTTATATATTATAGTTTGGAGATAAGAAAACTTATTTTATAAAGTATCAAAACCTGGGGTAAAAACTGTTGACTACAATAACTTGAATTGCCTCTTGAACCTGGAAACCATCATTCTCAGCAAACTGACAGAGGAGCAGAAGATCAAACACCGCATGTTCTCACTCATAGGCGGGTGTTGAACGATGAGAGCACATGGACACAGGGAGGGGAGCACTACACACTGGGGTCAGTTGGGGGGAAATAGGGGAGGGATGGTGGGGGGTGGGAAGCTGGGGAGAGATAGCAAAGGGAGAAATGCCAGATGTAGGTGATGGGGAGGAAGGCAGCAAGTCACACTGCCACGTGTGTTCCTATGCAACAATTTTGCATGTTCTTCACATGTACCCCAAAACCTAAAATGCAATAAAATAAATAAATGGGGAAAAAAAAAAAAAAAGAAAGAAAGAGAATATTAGTGTATGCTTGTTATTCTTCACTTTCTTTTTTTTTTTTTTTTTTACTTTTTGAACATTTACTTTTTTTTCCCCCATTTATTTTATTGCATTTTAGGTTTTGGGGTACATGTGAAGAACATGCAAAATTGTTGCATAGGTACACATGTGGCAGTGTGATTTGCTGCCTTCCTCCCCATCACCTACATCTGGCATTTCTCCCCTTGCTATCTCTCCCCAGCTTCCCACCCCCCACCGTCCCTCCCCTATTTCCCCCCAACTGACCCCAGTGTGTAGTGCTCCCCTCCCTGTGTCCATGTGTTCTCATTGTTCAACACCCGCCTATGAGTGAGAACATGCGGTGTTTGATCTTCTGCTCTTCTGTCAGTTTGCTTATTCTTTGCTTTCATAAGAAACCTGTTGTAAGAAAGAGTGAATTCAGACAAATACTGATTTGTTTTCAAGAAGAAATGAAAGAATGTTAGTTTCTGGGTGCATTGCATAGTAGAAAATCAAGCCACTTCTTGATTAAAAAAAAAAAAAGCAGAAAATAAGATTAATCAGGGTTCAGGGCAATAAAGGCCCATTGAAACTTCTGAGTTTAAAACAAGTAAACAAAAGGTATTCATTTTGGGAATCTCTGAATAAAGGACCTCTTACCCAAATATATTCTTTTAATTAGCTGCTAGTGAAATGTGAAAGAGTGGTTGACTTGAACACAGAACAACAAAAATGAAGCAACCTTCTCATTTGAGAGGATTGTACACAGAAAAAAGATCTAAAATGTCTGTGAATGTGCAACAAGCTTCCAGGATGCAAGGAAAATGGGAGCCACAAAATAAAGGAAGATTGGGACTCTGAATCACCTTGTAAAGGGGGCTTTCTCATTGCTGAAAGACGGTCTTAGAATGGCATGTGACCAAAAAAGAAATTCCTATAGTTTTTGAGCCATTTTATGTGTTTGGATTTATTTGTAACAACAACAGGTAATTAGTAGCAATACTTTGAGGAGAAGAAATAAAATCTCAAAAATGATTTCCTTCAAAACTCTGAGTTCTAATCCCTAAATTTATTTTATTATTTGGACAGTCTAGATTATCTATTGGATTTCCTACTTGTGTAAAGACATAAACAAATGTTATATCTGAGCGAGGTAGAAGGAAAGTGCCACACTCTGAGTTCCAAATTAAGAGTCCTTTATTAACTAGCCAGTGACCGAGAGATGGCTAAAGCTCAAAATTCTCTCGGCCCCCAGGAAGGGGCTTGATTCCCCTTTATACCTTGAATTAGGTAGGGGAGAGGGATCCTAGTTGAAGCAGAATTTTACAGAAGCAGAATGATCGGGTTAGAGGGACATGGTTGCAGGCCAGGGTATTTCCAATCACCAAGAGGGGGTTAAAGCGAGTCATTCACAATAGCAGGTGTGTTTGCCAAGCAGGATGTAGTTACATTGGTTAAACGGTAGGACAAGCACAGAGTCAGCGTGACAGAAGCACAGTGTCAGTGCGGCCCAGTTATGTGACGAACTATGTGAAGACCATAGTTAATAAAAATGTACTTTATGAGAGATTTTTGTTAAATAAGCAGATTTTAGCTGCTCTTGTCATAAAAACATAACTATTGGAAATGACAGGAGTTATTTCCCAAGGGAGTTATGCACCCAAGGGAGACATGGCTGGGAGGGAGCGGCAAAAATGGAGTTTACAGCTAAGATGGAGTCAGTTAGGCTAGCACACGTCAGGCTATCACACAAACATAGGCCACCCATATAATCTAATGTCACACTACCTTCAGACACTAAATTATAACTCTGGGAATAAAGTAAGGGTTATAGAATAAGGACTCAGAACTCCCAGATAAACACATATAGAAATTAATGAATTTTTTTTACTGTTGTCTAATATTTAAATAATCTCATTCTAGAAATCACAATTTTAGAATTTTTCTTTACTACTCTACTTCTAAAGTTCCCTATTTAATCATGTTATTTTTCTACTGAACATTTTCTTATTTCTCAAAATTTTAAATCTCCTCCATAAATATCAAATCTATGCATACATAATTGCAGTATTTGTTTTTACCATTATATATGTACATATATATGTATTTACACTATTGTTAGTATGCTCAATCAATTGTAATCCATTTGTTCACATTGGATATTAAATCTTTACTCATTTCTAAAGCTCACTTATGGTGATTCCCTTACTTGGACATCTACCTGCTCCAATCTCCCCAATGAAAATTCTAGAGAATCTTAAAATCTTCCTTCCTTCATGAAGCTAACCCCATTTTCTCTGCAAGCCTATAGAGAACTACATTCATCCTTGCTGGTAAAAGTTATCATCTAATATCTTAATCTTAAATATTAAGGTCATTCAAGGAAAGGAGCACGTTTTATTTCTGTGACTATGATTTCATAACTATATAATATTTAAAGAATAGATAATGCAATTTTGTTGTTCAAAATTGCAATGACAATAGTTTGAGTTTAGATATAAAATAGCCACAAGGTAATAGTGACACAAAACTTTATTTCTCAAACAGTAAAAGGAAACAAAAAAAGGCAGATGTATTTATTTGTTTGTTTTATTGTAACCCTTGTCAAATAAAAATAAATTTTGGTCTAGGTAAAGACTAGCTGTAACTGAAAATATTGTTGTAACGGAAGAGGGATCATTGCAATGGGGAGGAGTTACTGCTACAACAGAGAGTGCTTGTCTATAAGATCTGCAAGTGTCTCAAATGTCAGGCAGAGAGGAATGCTGTTTCATAGACGGGTAAACATGCTGGAGAGAACTTGATACATGGAAATAAGATGAGCTACTGGCATGCCTAGTTGACGAGGCAATACATTTTCTTCAGGAAATTCTTGGGAAGAGAATCCTCAGCTCAAGCTGATGTTGACTCAAAATTTAAGAGCCTAGGGAAAGAAAATAAATTTACCTAAAGGAATGTCAAGTGACATTAGTAGGTGTTTTGTACAGACAGGTTAGTAGGTACAAACAGTACATCCAATCGTTTATGAGGAAAAAAATAAGAATTTAAAAAGCATATTTCTGGCCTAGTCATATGTACACAAGGGAGGGGACATCTCTGATTCTTCTGGTAGTCATATAGCGAAAACTGGTTCTTTGTATGAAGCCAGTGCCAGGAACACAAAAGAGTTGGGAGTATTCTTTTTTAAAAATATGTTTTATTGAGTATAATTGAGGTTTACAACATGATGTCACAGAATACATACAGATAGTAAAATGGTTACTATAGTGAAACCAATTAACATACCTGTCATTTCCAATAGTTATGTTTTTATGACAAGAGCAGCTAAAATCTGCTTATTTAACAAAAATCTCTCATAAAGTACATTTTTACTAACTATGGTCTTCACATAGTTCATCAAATCTTTAGACTTGTTCATCTTATGTATCTGTTACTTTGCGTCTTTAACAAACAGCCTCCATTTCTTCCCCCATCCCCACCCACTCTTAGAGACCACTGTTTTATTTCACATATACACACATATATAAAAATTCCACATATAAGTGAGATCACACAGTATAATTCTTTTGGTGTCTGGCTTATTTCACTTACATGATATCTGCCAGGTCCACTCAGGTTGTAGCAAATGACAGAATCTCCCTTTCTAATACTGAATAACATTCTACTTTATCCATTATTCCATCAGTGGACACATAAGTTGTTTCTATGTATTGGCTATTTTGAATCTGAAGTTTCTCTTTTCTGTGACGGAAGGGCTCAGGTGAAGTTTAACACCATCATAAGTATGCCTCACATGCAGTTGCCTTAGCGAAGCTCCTCCCTAGGGCCTGCCCAATACCTTATGCTATTAGTATTTACCTTTACCATAAGATTCCAGTTGCATATGCAGTCTATGTTAAAACAGTTGCAAATGTAATTGAAACATTTGAATAATTTCAATAATTCATATAATTTTAATAATCTTCATTACATTGTGTTTTTGAAACATTTGTGAACATTAAAAAAGTTTAAATTTCTACAGTAAGATGCTGCTTAAATGTCTTAGGCATGTAAATATATTCTGACTTCTCTGTTACTGTGCTTCAGTGAATTTTATGTCAAGAATAAACACATATATGTGTTCTCATTTCTGCTATTCCCAATAGTTGGCCAAAGAAATACTATCCAGCCTAAACATGACAAGAAAGCACAACCGAAAACTTAAAGATTTCTGTGATTGCATATTGCCATTGCCATATGATTTCCATCCAATACTCAGGAGGAGTGAGCTCCAAAGAACCAAGCAGAATAAATTAAGAGGTCTATTATACTGTTTGAAAGTACTCTTTCACTCCCTTAATGATTTAAAGAGGAGACTGGTGTGTGCTTCTTTTGAGATTTATGCTTACTACTGATAGTATTAATTTCTTCCATAGTAAAATAATCTAGAAAAAGGAACCAGTGATTCTAGCCATTCAAGAAGTGGGTTTTTGTTGTTGTTGTTGAGTCATCAAGTTTCTCAATGTTCATCTACCACAATATTTTTTTAACAGTCAGAATTTTTTGATGAAAATAATTATTATAGTTTTTGGTTCAACCTTAATGGGAGCTAATATCTTATTTTGAAAAATAATGTCTTGATTAGTCATATATGTAAAGAACTATTATTTAGCTTGAAATCTAAGCTTTTGCTTCTGGCTAGTATCAACTCACCATTTTGTTTTCTATAAGAAACTCACAAATAGACAAAATAAATAACAAATATTTTTAGACATTTGATGCTAGGCAGTACAAATATGTAATAAATGTGAGAAAGGTAACAATCAGGGAAACCTTTGAGATGACTTCAACTTTCTGCTTAGAGGCAATTTCAGCATTGTGATATATGCACACACACAGCACAGGTGGTTTTGTCCAGCTGAGGAGACAGAGATTGAATTGCGAGTTTCTTGATATACATGGAATTTAAGAAACAAAAACTCTTGAAATGACATATTTTCAGAAAAGATTTTGAAAATATTGCTGGAGGTTTTCTTGAGTGTTTGGCTAAATATTAAATGAGTCATAGGGCAGAATTTCGTATCTATAAAAAGAATGATCAGCCATCTATAGGTGGCATATTGTAGAGTTCTAACTAAGGAGTTAACATTAGATGTTCAAATTCTAACCAATCAGAGAGTAGAATCAAGGGTATTCATTAAGAACCCCCGAATCTTACACCTAAAAAGAAGGGTTGAATTGGCCCTAGAGTGAAAGCATCTCTCTAAGCCCATTCTATAAAAGCTTAAAAACAAATCTTGAAAGGATCAAGTTAATCCAAATGCAATTTATGCTGCCTGCCAGAACAAAGTCCACTGCTCCTCTTTAAAAGAAAATAGTGAAATTGACCACACAACCAAGTAAAATTTGCAACATTCAGAATGCAATTTTGAAAAACTGCATATTTAAATAAGCAGGAGTGGGTGAACAATGACCTGGAGCAAAGTCAGCCAATTAAAAAATAAAACGGAAATAATAGAGCTAATAGAATTAACAGACAGACTGTAAATATAGATTTAAGATAAATTTGCTAAAGAGTTTATGGAATAACATGTATGTAATGAAGAGATAAATGAAATATGTAAACAATCTAAATGAAAAGTAGTAGGCTGAATATTAACTACAAAGATATGCCCATAATCTAATATTCTGAACCTGTGAATGTTACCTAATATGGCAAGAAAATGTCATTAATTAATGATCTTGAGAGGAGGAGTTTATCCTGAATTATGTTGATGGACCCTAAATGGAAACACAGGTATCCTTATAAGAGTGAGGTAGAGTGAGTTTAGATACCAGGAGTAGGAGGCAGTGTGAATAAGACCTAGCAGAGAAAGCTGTAGTCAGAAATCAAGGAGTGCTAGGCAGCCATTAGTAACTGGAGAAGGACAGAAATGGATGTTTTTCTTTGGTCTTCATATGAATTGTGACCCTGCCTACACTTTTGTCTCAGACTTTTGGCCTCCAGAGTTGCAAGAGATTACATTTCTGTAGTATTAAGCCACACAGTTTGGGGTAATTTGTTACAACAACCTTAGGAGCTATTGACACTGGGTAGAATTTTAAGAAACGTCATAGAAAAATCCTAGATTGCCTTAAAGAAACTGCTGGTAGAAATATGAGTAGGAAAGATAACTCTGGTAAAGTCTCAAAAGAAAATGAGAAACACATTATTGGAAACTGGAGGAAAGGCTATCCTTGTCATATGGTGGCAGAAAACTTGGCTGAATTGTGTTCCACTGTTGGGTGCAAAGCAGAATTTGTAAGTAATGAATCTGGATATTTAAACAAGGAGATCTCCAAGCAGAGTGTTGGAGGGGCAGCCTGGTTTCTTCTTGCTGCTATAAAATGTGAGCAAAATGAGATAAACTGAGAAATGAACTGTTAAGCTAAAATGAACCAGCATTTGATGACTTGGGAAATCCTCAGCCTATCCAGATTGCAAAAGATGCTAAAATTAGGAGATTCACTTTAAGGAAGATGTGCTCTGGAGAGAAGCCCAAGTGTGTGGCTGGGCAAATTTTGCTGAAAACATTAGGCATGTGACTCATGGACCAACTCAATTATCTCAGCAGAAAGCAAGAATAGATATAAGATTATCCAGGAAATATCTGTGGAGAACAGTCCTGTCTAACGGTTTGAATGGTGACCTACAGAGTTTTTGAACATGGTAACAAACAGAAACACTGAACTGAAAGCAATAGAGCCAGAATGAGATGAGAGAGATCCGTCAGAGTCCCAAAGTTGTATAGGCAGGAAGCCGGCTGATAAAACCCTTTACATGCACATGTTTATGCACCTGAAAAGGAGAAGTAGAAAAACAAAAACACTCATAGGCAGAAAACCAGCTGAAAAAACCACTCAGATGCACATTGGTAGAATTATTTTTCCTTTTTCTATTTTTCCCCATGTTTGTGCATCTGAAGAGGAAAAACAGAAAAAAGGAAAACATGATTTTAAGGGCTTAGGGTTAGGCCCAGAAGACAGCAGTGTGAGTCATAAATAGTTATTTGCAGGCCTTGAAAAGGAATGAAAATTTCTCTGCTAGATTTTGAACTTGCTTGGGAACAGAAATCCATACATTATTTTAATTTTCTCCATTTTAGAATGAGAATATTTATAACTGTTCTTCCCTGTCTGTTCCACTGTTGCATGGTGGAAACAGACAGCTTGTTTTCTAGTTTCACAGGTGTGTAGCAATAGAGGAATTTTGCTTCAAGGTCACCCAAAGAGTTTCACACATACCTGATTTAGGTGATGAGACTTGAGACTGATGACATTTAGATGAGATTTGGTTCTGAATAGATGCTGTATTGGACATTGGGAAATGTTACAAGGGACATATGCTTATTTTATATGTGAACCAGATATGACTCTTGGGAGGCCAGAAGTCTGTGGTAGACTAAAAAAGATCACTTCCTGCAAAGATACATTCATTTTCTTTATCTAGAATAACTGAATATCTTGTTATTTGGGAAAAGCGTATAAATTACTTTATATGGCAAAGATGTCATTAAATTAAAAATCTTGAGTGAAGGAGCTTATTCTAGATTATTTGAGTTGGCCCTTAAGTCTGTCATGCGTATCCCTCTAAGAGACGTGCCTATGGAGTTGACACACATACACAGGGAAGAAAGTGATGTGAAGATGGAGGCAGACATTGGAGTGATGAAGCCACAAGCCAATAAATGCCAGGCAGTGCCATTCAGCTACCCAAAAGTTGGAAGAAACAAAGAAAAGAACCTATATACTCTGGAGGAAGTGTAGTGCTGCTGAGACGTTGATTTCAGATTTCTGGCTTTTATAACTGTGGAAGAATACATTTCTATGAGATTTTTTTCTTTTGTTTTTGTTTTTTGTTTGTTTCAGACAGAATCTTACTTTGTTACACAGGCTAGAGTGCAGTGACAAGGTCTTGGCTCACTGCAACCTCTGCCCCTTGGATTGAAGTGATTCTTTTGCCTCAGCCTCCCAAGAAGCTGGGACTTACAGGTGCCTGCCACTACACTCAGCCAATTTTTGTATTTTTTTGTAGAGATGAGGATTTTTTTCCTGCTGCCCAGTCTGGTCTCGAACTCCTGAGCTTAGGTTATCTGCCCTCCTCAACCTCCTATAGTGCTGGGATTACAGGTCTGAGCCACAGCATCAGGCCATTTCTGTTGTTTTAAGCCATCTGGTTTGTGGCAATTTGTGGTAGCAGTCATAGTAAACTAATTTCTAGAAATGAAAAGAAAACATATGAAATAAAAATTTCAGTGGATGAGATTAAAAGTATATTAGACACAACAAAAATCAACATTTGTAAACTTGAAAACGCAGGAACAGAAACTGTTCAATTTGAGGCACCAAGAGGAAAAAGTCTGTACAAAAATGAACACAGCCTCGGGTATCTGTAGGACAGCATCCGGAAATAAAACGTACTGGAGTCTAAGAAAATGAGGGGGGTGCAGTTGAAGAAACTATGCAACAGTTTTTCAAATTAAAGAATATCTTATAAATCCAAAAATTCCACTAGATCGACAAATAGAAAATATAAAACAAAAATAAAGCTGCAACTATGAACCTTATAATCACATGGCTAAAAAAAGTGGTAAAGGGTAAATTTAAAAGCAGCCAGGCCGGGCGTGGTGGCTCAAGCCTGTAATCCCAGCACTTTGGGAGGCCGAGGCGGGTGGATCACGAGGTCAAGAGATCGAGACCATCCTGGTCAACATGGTGAAACTCCGTCTCTACTAAAAATACAAAAAATTAGCTGGGCATGGTGGCGCGTGCCTGTAATCCCAGCTACTCAGGAGGCTGAGGCAGGAGAATTGCCTGAACCCAGGAGGCGGAGGTTGCAGTGAGCCGAGATCACGCCATTGCACTCCAGCCTGGGTAACAAGAGTGAAACTCCGTCTCAAAAAAAAAAAAAAAAAAAAAAAAAAAAGCAGCCAGAGGGGAAAATAATTACATATAGGGAACAATAAAAAAAATTGTTACCAGTGGCAGATATCCAAATCACTATCAGTGAATCCATAAGGGCCTGCAGCAACCACAATTCTTAATTCTTGCCTCCTCAGAAGAAAGAATTTGACTGAGAGACATAAGGCAGAGGGAGTGACTAAGGCAAGTTTTAGAGCAGGAGTAAAAGTTTATTAAAAACTCTGGAGCAGAAACGAAAGGAAGGGAAGTACACTTGGAAGGTGAAGCCAGTGACTTGAAAGATAGGCGCCTGGTTTGACCTTTTTGCTTGCGGTTTTATATATTGGCATACTTCCAGGGACTTGTGTTCCTTCTCCTCTGATTCTTCCATTGGGATGGGCTGTCCATATGCACGAAGGCCTGATAGCACTTGGGAGGGGAGCATGTACAGAGTGTTTACCAGACTTGTACTCATGCTCGCTTGAGGTGTTTTTCCCTTACCAATCTAGCATTCCTGGAGAAAGGTCACATACCAGTTAAATCCGACCATTTTGCCTTTTTATGTGCATACTTGAGCCCACTCACCCAGATCCTCAGATCTTATCGTAAGCTACTGATCACCTGTTTCAGGTGTTTCTATTTGTTGGGAAACTGCCTTTCCATGGTTCTAGTCGCAACCAATTATTACTTTAGAGAGGCAGTGTGACAACTGTATGACCATTACCTGATGGTTGCCTGACTCCCTAGGTAGGGTGGGGTGGCCATAGCCTTCTCATGCCGTGCTTATGCCTGACAAGCCATCTGCTATGACAGAATGACTGTAGGTCTTTTTTTTATCTAGTATGATGAAGAATAAAAGACAATAAAGTGACATCTTTAGAAGAAAAATTAAGAATCAACCCATATCAGCTAAAAAGTGTTTCAAAATGAAAGCTGAAGTAAAGCCATTTTCAGAAAAACAAGCTTAGAGATTTGTCCCTAGCAAGCATGAACCACAAGAAATTGTAAAGAAGTTTTTTAGGCATAAGAAAATGATCCCAGATGAAAACTTGGATATTTATAAGGAAGAAATAATCTTGTCAGGCTATTTTTCTCATTTTGTAAAAAAATTTCTTTAAAAGGTAACTGCCAGTTTAAATTAAAATTAATGACACTAAGTTGAGGCGTTAAAATAAATTCAGGAGACATAATAGCAGATGAACTTTATAATTCAATTTTTGCATTTTCATTGAAGAATGTAAAAAGGAAATAGTTTTCTCTTACTTTGCAACTTTTTTTTCCCATTTATTTTATTTCATTTTAGGTTTTGGGGTACATGTGAAGAACATGCAAAATTGTTACATAGGAACACACTTGGCAGTGTGATTTGCTGCCTTCCTCCCCATCACCTACATCTGGCATTTCTCCCCTTGCTATCTCTCCCCAGCTTCCCACCCCCCACCGTCCCTCCCCTATTTCCCCCCAACTGACCCCAGTGTGTAGTGCTCCCCTCCCTGTGTCCATGTGTTCTCATTGTTCAACACCCGCCTATGAGTGAGAACATTCGGTGTTTGATCTTCTGCTCTTCTGTCAGTTTGCTGAGAATGATGGTTTCCAGGTTCATCCATGTCCCTACAAAGGACCCAAACTCATCGTTTTTGATGGCTGCATAATATTCCATGGTGTATATGTGCCACATTTTCCCTATCCAGTCTATGGTCGATGGGCATTTGGGTTGGTTCCAGGTCTTTGCTATTGTAAACAGTGCTGCAATGAACATTCGTGCACACGTGTCCTTATAGTAGAACGATTTGTAATGCTTTGGATATATACCCAGCAATGGGATTGCTGGGTCATATGGAATTTCTATTTCTATGTCCTTGAGGAATTGCCACACTGTCTTCCACAATGGTTGAACTAATTTACACTCCCACCAACAGTGCAAAAGTGTTCCTGTTTCTCCACATCCTCTCCAGCATCTGCTGTCTCCAGATTTTTTAATGTTCGCCATTCTTACCGGCGTGAGATGGTATCTCAATGTAGTTTTGATTTGCATTTCTCTGATGACCAGTGATGATGAGCATTTTTTCATATGTTTGTTGGCCTCACGTATGTCTTCTTACTTTGCAACTTTTAAGTTTTTGTAAATAAATGTAATTATATTGTAGAAGATAGTGATTAAATTGCAAAACAAATATAACACATACATTTTTATTAAATATTTTGTTTGCCTACATCTTCTGGAGGAAAAACATGTATTTTATCTTTATTAGGGAATTCTTCCTATAAAGTTACTGATAAAAATGGTTAATAAATAGAAACAATGTATAATTTCCTTGTCTGAAATTATAATTCTTCTGATATGAAACCCTAGTTTCCAGTGCTGATTGTTGAAATTTTATCTATTAAAAATCTTAAACCCTATCTGAATAAAAATTAACTAGAACAGTTAGCCAAAATGTCTTGCCAATGTTTTATTTTTAAAATTCAATTTACAAAATATAACAACATTTTTTAGAAAATACATTTATATTTAGGATGCTCAAAATAACTTTCAAGCCTACTTAATTAAAATACATGGAAACTTCTTGATGTCTCTCTATTAGAAAAAAGTAAACTTATTAAATGGCAAACTAGTGAGATTATACCTTTTATGACAATTTTAAGCTTATTAACTAAATGCATGAGCAAGGAGAACTGTCAGAGCTTTAAATTTTTCCTTCATCAAACATATAGAAAATATGAATTACTCTAAATCTGCAAAGTTACAATAAAATTTTGATACATTATTTTAAATAAGGCACAAATATTGGAACTTTTTTTTTTGAGACGGAGTTTCGCTCTTGTTACCCAGGCTGGAGTGCAATGGCACGATCTCGGCTCACAGCAACCTCCGCCTCCTGGGTTCAGGCAATTCTCCTGCCTCAGCCTCCTGAGTAGCTGGGACTGCAGACACGTGCCACCATGCCCAGCTAATTTTTTGTAGTTTTAGTAGAGACGGGTTTTCACCATGTTGACCAGGATGGTCTCGATCTCTTGACCTCGTGATCCACCCGCCTCGGCCTCCCACAGTGCTGGGATTACAGGCTTGAACATTGGAACTTTTTAGCAGTGGTTGAAAACACTCTTTTACCCCTCATTATTTGTATTTCACTGAAACAATAAACTTTTTTTTAGGTGTGATTATACTGGGTGGAACTTACAAAGAAGAATAGTAATGAGATAAACATTTTCTTCAACTTCCGAACAAGACAGGGATGTTATGTGGCTTGAATGTTCCATGGTTTCCCTTCCATGGCTACAGAGAACGAAGGCAAGTAGCTGGTGAAACTTACTAAGCAGTCTAGGAACAGAAAGGCTAAACCAAGCACCACCCAAGACAACTCTCTGTGATTATGGAAATATTCTGTATCAGCCAACAGCCACATGCGGCTATAATGTACCAGAAATGCAATGAGACTGAAGTACTAAACCTCTAATTTCATTTGATTTTAATTATTTTTTATTAAAAATTTTATAGCCATGCATGAATGGTGGCTATGTATGAGACAGCTGGAATCTAGAACAGAGGTTGTCAAACATTTTCTTCAAATGGACAGAAAGTAAAGTTTTCGATTTCTGGGTCAAAGGTCTTTGTTGTAACTATTCAACTCTGTACTTACAGTGCAAAAACGGTGACCTCACATTGCATAAGTGAATGGGCATGGAGAGATTTGCCAGACGGCAAGCTGAATTTGGCCTTTTAATTTGCTTACACCTAATCTAGAAAAACTTTCAATAAATTTTGGATGAGACATTATTTTTCACTAGCTTTCTTGCCATGGACCTGAACAATTCAAACACACACACACACATACAACTTCTAGAATGAAAACCACAGTATTTCAGGTAAAACATAAACAGATTAATAAGGCCCATAAAGAAAGATGCAGAAATTCTTAACAAAATAAATTTAATTGTATATTTAAGATTATCTGCCTTAACTAAATAGAGTTTTCCCCAAGAATGCACTATTGGTTTAACATTCAAAAGAAATCAATATATACTCCACTTTAGTATATATATATTTAAAAAGATCATTCCAACAGAGGCAAAACAATCATTTAACAAAAACTCAGTACTCATTTCTAATAAGAATTATCAGAAAGTAAAGAACTGAGGAGGGCTTACTCAAACTAATCAAAAATTTTGCTGAAAAACCTACAACTAATACCATATTGAATTATGAGCGTGTGACTACTTTTCTCCTAAATTCAGAAACAAAGCAAGGATATCCACTCTGATCACTTCTATTCAATATTTTCCTAGAAGTTCTAGCCAGGCCAAGAAAAATAAAAATTATTCATGTTGAAAGGAGGAGGTAACACTCTCTTAATTCAGGAAATATGTGCTTCCTCGAATATTATGTGCAAAATCATGAGGATTCTATAGCAACACTCTTCAAACAACTAAGTGTGTTTGGCATGGTTGGAGAGATAAAAAATTATTATATTTTCATATGGTAGCAACTATGCTTAGAAATCAAATTTTAAAAAACAGTGCCACTTTCAAATTATCATTAAAATATGAAATATTTTAATTCAATGTGAAAGACCTGCAAGTCATCCTCACTGAAAACTGTAAGTCATTGCTGAAAGAAATTAAAAACTGAAACAAACTGAAAGATGTATATGTCAATGGCTCAAAATATTCTAATTGATGTTCAGTTTTTGAAAATTTATCTCTAGCTTCAAAGCAAGTCCAATAAAAACTGCAGCTAGTATTTTTATGGAGAAATTTTCAAGTTGATTCTAAGAAACCTCATATAGCCAAAAGCAATTTGGAGAAAAAAATTAGAGGACTTATGAGAGAGGAGGCAATTATTGGCTCGTTACACAGATAAAGAGGGAAGGTCTCCAGAGTAGTAAAATACCCACAGGACCATGCCTGCACCAACCCTCTAGCTAGTGGAATAAAATGTGGCTAAAAACGTCCTCTTATGTCAGGATGTCTACTCAGAAGGGACTATCTCAACTTAGGCACAGGCACAATAAATCAATTTAAATGTGCTTAACTTGACCCAACTCGTTATAGTATCATTAGCTTGACATTGGCATTGTGGTTTTAGCATCCCTCATGAGTTTCACTTAGGCATTCATGAGTAATAAACAAGATGAAGTCACTACAACCAACCCCAGGCAATGGCAGATACAACACCCCTAACGGAGAACTTGACCCCTCCTATTTGGTCAGAATCCACAGAAGGCTTCTTTGCTTGTGCCACATAAAAGTCTCCAAATTCAGCCCATTTCTGGCAACCTGCTTTCAGGAACCCTCTCTTTGCTGTGAGCTTTCCTTTTGCTAAATAAATCCTATTTCACTTACTCTCCAGAGTCCATTTCCCTTATTCTTCTTGGCTGTGGGAGAAGAATTAGGACCTAGGTGAACTAGGGACTCTTTAGACTGCAATATTCTGGGGTCTCGTCTGGGATGGTCAGAAGGGTGAGTATGAGTGAAACTATAACTCTTCAATTTCATTTCTGTGGCTTCTTGTCCTCAATTATTTTTCTCAAGATGAAATAAAACACCAGATCTTTGTTTACCAGTAAAGAGTGAATAGCATGGCTACCAGTCTTGAGACTCAGAGGACAGGCTTGCTGGGGAGAACTTCATTAACCTCAGGTGCTGGGAACATTGGCTCTGTTTCAGTGTGGGTTCTCTTCATAGAGGCCTAGCTGTTGTGTGGGATTGAAAGGAGGTGCTAGGGCAACTGAGGGTATCTGCTTGAGGCTACACTTCAGTGTTACCCAAAGGCCTCTGAACGAACTCCAGTTCCCAGTAGCCCATTAGGGTGTCAGCACCAGGATTTCCCATCTTTCCCTATCTCACTTTCTTTCTTTCTTTTGCAGCTGTTTCTTTCTTTCTTTTGAGGCTTGCTTTCTTTTGTGGCTCCTATCTTTTCTTTGTATGTAATATTGCAAGTGTTTTTTCAACCCAGAGATATAAATTTGTTGGATAAAGCCAGCAAGTGCCTTAGTAATCAGGAATGCAATGGAAGAATTGCTGTCTTTGTACTTTTCTAGAGAGAGAGCAACTTCAAGATCTAGATCTGAAGGCCTCTTTATGCCCTAGTGATAGCACCCAACGGCATTGCATGGAGGGTTGTTTCTCCCTGAGTAACCATCCTCCTCTCCATTTAAGCTGTTTTTTTGTTTTTGTTTTGTTTTGTTTTTGTTTTTGTTTTTGTTTTTGTTTTTGTTTTTCCATGTAAGAACTTAACACTGCCCAGTGGTTTTGGATATCTCTTCTATGAGGCAAATTAATTTTATCCTCCTAAAAAGCTTGTTGTGGGGGCAGTCCACAAAGCTTCAGAACTCTCTTTAAAACCGCTGTCTAACAAGGATTTGGACACAAAGTTACAGACTAACTTTCCAAACTTTGTCAACAAGGCAAGGATTTGTTTCTGTGGAAATCCCTATCAGCCATCTGTCCAGAGGAGCCCTAATTCCCCTGCTAAAATCATAGGGAATGAGCCAAGTCAACTCCTAAATTTTCTAAGACAACTATTCTGCCTCTGGGTGTAAGGACTCCTGGACAGAAAAAAGGGCTATGTTTGGAGGTCAATTACACCCATTTCCTTGAATAAATACTAATATTTGCCTCTGTCCATTATCTATGAGCCCTGAAAGATTTAAGAGTGTTAAGAACTCCATTACAGTTTCTTGCTCAAATTAAATTATTTTTATTTGTATTTTCCAAGCATCTGATTGAAAGCTTAAAAGAAGAAATAGATCTGCGTAACCCCAAAGTAAGTAAACACACAGGGCTAGGGTGCAGCAGTACAACTATTCCTACCTGCTAACCCTCCCAGTCCATGGTTGGAGGTCACACTTGCATCCATGGGCAGCATCTATGAAGGTTGCCAGAACCCAGAGGATACAGGGAGAGAAATAGGACAGAGGGAATGACTTTCTCTCTCTCTCTCTCTCTCTCTCTCTCTCTCTCTCTCTCTCTCTCTGTCTCTTCCAGGTCACTATAAAGGTGGGAGGGAGACTAAGGGACAACTTTTCTCCTCCGTCTTTTCAGATGAGTAACAACCCATCTTCAGGCTGCACTCCCCTTGAGTGCAGCCTGGATCACCAGGACTCCTTTAACACTTAGACCCTAAAGTTTGCATTGGGAAAGCCCCAACTTCACTCATGTATAGACCTTCCAGAATTTAACTTCAAATAGTATTTGAATTCTTTTGGAAGGATAATATGTTACTCTTAAATCAAACCCTGACCACTACTGAGAAACACTGTTGCAGCCCTGCAACAGCAAAGAAATTTGGAGATTAGCTTTGTATTTCATATAGTGACAGAGAAGGAGAAGAGTCTTATCCAGTTGGAAAGACAGTAGTGCCACTGAAGGACATTCTATGGGACCCCAGTGATAACATGGAATATGGGGGAGAAAACACTTTTAAATGTACATGGTGGAGAACTTACAAAGCACTAGAATTAGAATTAGGACCAGATGAGAATCTGTCTACCTTTCTACAAAGGCTAAGAATGGCCTTGGTGAAGCACACCTCTCTAGCTCCTGATTCTGTTGAGGATCAACTATACTTCAAGGATAAACTTATTACTCGGGCAGCCCCTGCTATCAGGAGGAAGCTGCAAAAGCAGGCCATATGACCAGATGACACTTTAGAAAATGTTCTGAATGTGGTCATCTTGGTCTTTTGCAATAGAGATCAGGAGGAAGCCAAGGAGAAAGAGAAAAGACACAAGAAAAACGCAGAGGCTCTAGTGGCCGCTCTTCAGACCTATAAAACCAGGATCCCCAAGGTGCACCTGCTAATTAGTACAAGTGTGGCAAACCAGGGCACTTTAAGGATTTCCACAGCAGCAAGAGGAAGCTACCTGACCCTGTTCGGGCTGTGGAGGGGAGCACTGGAAGGTAAATTGTCCATGGAGGCAAGGGTCACCAGGTTCACAGCCAGTCTCACAAATGGACCAGCAGGACTGATGGGTCCCAAGGCTTGACTCTCTGGCTACAACAGCTCAGGCTGCCATTAACAACCAGGAGCCCTGGGTGATTCTGGAGGTTGAAACAGGGAGGGTGGACTTCCTTCTGGCTCTAAAATCACCACTTCTCTTCTCCTCTTTAATCCAGCCTCCCCTACTCCTCTAACATGACCCTGAGGGACACCTCAGGAAAGCATTTTACTCAATATATTTCCCCTCAGCTGTAACTAGGAAGACTCCTTGTTTAACTCATGTTTTCTTAATTGTACATGAAAGCACTACTCCTCTTCTAGAGATGAATACCGCAGCTTGTACGAGAACCATGGTTCCAGGACAGACCCTCTGCCTTTCTCTGGTGGAGACGGACACTGATAGAAAAGTTTAGAACTCAAGGCTCTCCACACCAAGAACTAGCAAACAGCCAAAAATCAGGCCAGGCCAGGAAATAAGATGCTTACAAACATCTTTCCAGAATCAATCCTGTAATACCTAAAGCCCTGTACCTAGAACCTGAGGCTCCCATCAGCCACTACAACAGTAAACCTGTGGAAGATCTAAAATACCTATTTAAAAGACAGTCAAAAGATAAGTAAATTCCTACTAGCTTACCTTGGTAACTTTGTTACATAGTTACTATAGACTATAGTAGCCAATTTCATATTTTTGCTGATTTCTAATCTAAGTGATCCTTTGGGAGAAGTCAATTACTATTTGAAATCAAATCTCCCAACATCCAATTAAAAATTAGGGCTGTACCTTCCCATGGATACTCTCTTTGATATTCTCCTCGTAATTTTGCCTATACTTTCTGCTCTTGTTTTCATTTTAATCCTCACTATAAAGCAACTTTGCCAAGGACCCCCTAACCAGGAACACCCAGGGATTATCTCCTTAACTAAATAGTAATCTCTCTTCTAGAATTTAATGTCTTTCACAAGGGTGCAACAATTATAGCCACAACATTGCTTTCAAAGTGATTTGCCTATTTTTACCTCTTATTCCTGTTATTTTTCTCTTTTTAGCTCTTCTTATAGAGCACTTGTATTTGTTCCAGGCATATGTAACCTCCTTACATAAGTAATTTTTAACCTGTTTATATCATGAATTATTGTCCATGTTGGAGTGCAGCGGCATGATTTCAGCTCACTGCAACCTCTGCCTCCCAGGTTCAAGCAATTCTCTTGCCTCAGCATCTCAAGTAGCTCAGATTACAGGTGCCTGCCACCATACATGGCTAATTTTTGGAGTAGAAATGGGGTTTCACTATGTTGGCCAGGCTGGTCTTGAACTGGTGATCTCAGGTGAGTCATTTGCCTTGGTCTCCCACAGTGCTGGGATTACAGTGCTGAGCCACCATGCCTGGCCGTTAATTTATTTTTATATTGGCCTTTTTTCTATTTGTCAGGTCTACCACCCTTACAAGCAGGCAACACAAACTCCAGGGTGGCCAGGGCTTCTGTGGCCCTTTTGTTTCAGCTTCTTCATTATATAACCTATAAGAAGTCCCCCACTGGGGGTGGAAGCCACCCTCAAATAATTTATAAACAGAATAACACAAATCATACATGTAGTAAAGAATTAAATTTAACTATTATGGCATTTGCCTCCAGGAGTACATTTTGCATTTCTGGCAGATTTACCAGAAATAGTTCAATAAGTCAGATACAATGACAGATACCACTCACTTTCCTAAATGTTTCCAACCTTTTCTTAGAATGCAACAATAGTCCTGGAAATCTAACTATTCAGGCTATTAGTCTGGTACAAAGATAGGGGAACTCCATACTTAGCTAAGAAAGGGTTTCCCCTGTACTCCTCAATATCCTGTGTTTCCACCTCAAGGCAAACAACATGAAACACTCTATGTCATGCAGCAGGGACCTCTACTTCCAATTGTTATTCTTCCCAAGCTTTGCTTATCAAATGTTTAATGGGACTAGAGGTATTAAAACTTGTAGAACAAGGAATTTTGGACAGTTAATGACTGCATTCAATATATGTAGGCAGATTCAATTGATGGCACCTTAACAAGCCACTCTACCTTGCCAAAGGCAAAAGCATGGGCTGGTATTTTTTGAGATTCTTTAGAAACTCAATTATCTGTCCCAATTGTTTACTCAGCCAGGACTTACAGAAATGGATAAACTCACTCAGTAACACCACTACCATCTGTGCACCCCAGGGACTATGGTTCATCTGTAAAGACCAACAACAAATATTGTGGGCCTTGAATTGGGTGGACCACACAATAGTGCAAGGAATCTGCTCACTGAGATGGGTGTTGCCCCTGGAGGGCTCCCTACAAATATGCCAGGATTTGCTTCCCATAATCCCTTCCCATCAAGAACATACCATACAGAAAGGAGTAGGCCTTATACAGCCTTGAGTGTAACAGCGGCAGTGATATCCACAGGAACCTTGATAGGAGTAATAGTTTACAATAGATATACAACCCAGAATGCATCAAGTGTAATTAAACAAAATGCTGAAGATTCCGGTCAAGGTCTTAAGGCTTTCCAAGCTTCATTAGATTCACTTGCCAATCAGGTGATGGGTCATAGAATACCCCTTGAGTATCTTTTAGCAGGAAAAGGAAGGAGATGTGCTACAGCAAATACTTTTTGTTGCTTCCATGTTAACGCCTTAGGAAAGGATGAGCTTAGGGCTAAGCAGCTACTTCATAAAGCTAAATGGTTAAGAGACTCTAAGACCCATTTAGCCTGAGATATTTAGAATACTGTTAAAGGGTTTCTCCCCTCAATGGCATGGTTCTTCCCCTTGTTAGGATTCATGGTATTGGTTATCTTAGCTCTGCTTTTTGGACCCTGCAGATGCAGCTTCCTTCTAAAAGTTGTGTCTTCTTGACTAGAGGTCATCAAAATTCAGCTGGTGATGCAGATAGATCCCCACATAAAGTCCTTTTTCTGAGGCCCACTAGACTGCCCTCTGGTAGACTCCTGACTGTCACACAAACAACAACCCCTCACAGCTTGAAGAAGCAAGAGCGGTCATCTCCCCTTTATTCTAATGGCAGTTAGGATCACCACTCCAGAGGGGAGAATGAGGGAGGAAGCAGTTAGAGGTTGAATAAGCAGATAGACCGGGAGGAACTTGGGAGTGGAAAAATACCTGTGGGACCACACCTGCACTGCCCTGTAGCTAGTGGAAAGTAATGTGGTTAAGAATTTCCTTTTTTTTTCTTTTTGAGATGGAGTCTTGCGCTTGTCACCCAGGCTAGAGTGCAATGGCATGATCTCAGCTCAGTGCAACCTCTGCCTCCTGGGTTCAAGCGATTCTCCTGCCTCAGCTTCCCGAGTAGCTGAGATTACAGATGCCCACCTCCACATCCGGCTATATGTTGTATTTTTAGTAGAGACGGGGTTTCGCCATGTTAGCCAGGCTGGTCTCAAACACCTGACTTCGTGATCCATCAGCCTCGACCTCCCAAAGTGCTTGGATTACAGGCATGAGCCACAACGCCCAGCCCAGAATTTCTTCTTATTCTAGAAAGTCTACCCAAAAGGGAGCATCCCAACTTAGGCACAGGCACAATAAAACAACCTAAATGTCCTTAACTTGACCCAACTCATTATAATGTCATTAACATGACATTAGCATTGTGGTTTTAGCATCCCCTCCCCAAAACCTATGAGTGTTTAGGAACCCTAAGGGCAAAATTTACCCTTTCCATTTGGGCAGAACCCACAGATTTCCTTGTGCTTGCCTTATAAAAGACTCAGAACTCAATCCCATTTCTGGCAATCTGCTTTCAGAGACTTCTCTTTGCTGAGAGCTTTCTTTTTGCCTAATAAGTAATACTCTGCTCATTCTCCATTGTCTGCATGCCTTATTCTTCTTAGTCATATGATAAGAACTTGGACCTAGCTGAATTAGGAACTATTTAAACTATAACATTTATACCTCATGACTTACATCTTCAGGGCTTAAAAATAAATCTGTAGTATTTAAGACAATAAGGTATTGGTATAAATATCAGCAACAAATTGATCAAGGAACTAATTAGAGTAAAAAAATAAACCTCTACACACACACACACACATACATATATATATATATATATATATATATATATATATATATTCAACTGATTGTCACAATATTCATAGGCAATTTGGTAGAAAAATATAGAATTTTCAAAATATCATGTTGTAAAATTGATTGTCCATACAGTATTGAATGTAAAGAAAAACGGATTGATATCTTATACTACATAAAATTGACTAAAAGTTCAGAAACCCCAAATTCCAAAACTTCAAAGAAAATAATTTTTAAAACATTTATCCTTGGATTATGCAAATATTTATTATATCTCATACCAAAATGATGATTTATTAGAATACAAACAAATTAAACTTCATCAAAATGAAGAACTTCAAAAGACACCATTAAGAGGATCAGAAAACATGCCACAAACTATGAGACAATATCTTGAAGTCATGCATTTTTTTAAGTACTGTATTCAGAATGCGTAAGAACTCTTAAATTCCATAGTAAAAAACCAACAGACTTTTCATTGAAGAAGATGTGCAGATGGTAAATAAACACATAAAAATGCTCAGCATCATTATTTATCAGGGAAATAAAAATCAGAATCCAATGAGATACCACAACACACTTATCAAAATGTCTTAAATTAAAGACTGCCTATCCCAGGGGTTGAAGCGGATTTGAAACAACTTGAATGTGCATTTCCTGCTGGGGGGAATGTAATTGGGTAGATTCACTTGTAGAAAACAGTTTGGCAAGTTCTTAAAAAGTTATTCATACATCTACCATATGGCCCAACCATTCTACTCCTAGGTTTTTACCCAGGGAAACGAAAGCATATGTCCAAAACTGGAAGCAAATCTAATGGCTGCCAATATGTAAACAGATATACATATTGTGGTGTATGGTTACTCAGCATACAAACTCTTGACACAAAATAACACACATGAATCTCCAAGCAAGCTCCTGAATGGAGGACAGACAAAATAAAAGAGTACTTACTCTATGACTACACTGATTAACATGTGCAGAAAATACAAACACCACTTTTCGTGACACAAATTTAATCAGTGATCGCCTGAGGATGGGAAGATAACTGAGAAGGGACATGGGAAAGAGGGAACAGAAAGCTTTCCTTGTGATGGGTATGTTTATTATCTTAACTGCAGTTTTGGTGACAGGTCTGTTTATCTATATCAACATAATAAACTTTAATACACAGTTATTTTATGTCGACTACACCCCATGGTCATTTAGCAGTTAAGTGTCTCAGTAATCTTTGTCCATGAAGCAAGCAGAATAAAATTGGGATTGAGGATATTATTGGTAATAAAGCAGCAAGTCCCACAGAAGGAAGTTTTGTGGGTTTTTTTTAAGTTTTTATTTTCTTTTTAAAACATCTGTGGTAGAGATATGTATAGAAACATTGTTTCCATACCTTGTCCAGGTCTCGTTAGAAAAATTTTTAATAGTCTTATACCTGGAGGGCTAATTTTCACTTTCCTAAGATGTATTCTGATTCTTAATGACAGATATTCCTTAGATAGACATTCCTCAAATGAGAATGCTAAATATGAAATTGTGAATAGATGGATATAAAGTTTTAAGAATTGAACCCCCATTTGTTTCAATATAAGCCATTTGGACCTAGAAAATCTAGGCAACACTTACTTTAGGTTGTTAACTTCATGTACTTGACTATTATACTACACTGGGGCTTGGGGTTGGGGTGGGAGGACTCCGCCTTATGATAGTTAAGTTTCTTTGCTTTGTTTAATTATTTTTTTCATAGATCCTGAAAACATGAACTCTGAGTGAGTGCTTAACTGAGAGACTAGGTATTTTTGGATTGATATTAGTAAAAATTATCCTAGTCCTAATCCCAATTTTAGGAAGTTTGAATAACTAGAGGAAGACACAAATAGAATTTGGTGCAAAATTCCCCCAAGAAAATAAAATGAGTTTTCCACATTTTAAGGTATTTGAAGTATTTTATACCTTCAACAACATGACTCCTGTTAGAGCAAGTGTAACATTGAATTTGTTATGAGGATCAGGGTATGATTGATTGGAAGTTAAATTCATAACTCACAAAATCCTATATGATTCAATCTAAATTGAGTACAAAATAAAAAGAGAAATATTATATGCTATTTGGGGCTTTGGTTCAGCGCTATCAGGCAGCAGGAGCTGATCGACTGCCATTTTACTCTTTTTGTCATTCTTTTAATCTCTTCACTCAGCTTTAACAAACTCTTAATTTGTTTCCCGAATAATCTTCACCTGTGCTCCTGAATCCCTTTTCATGTTCATATACAACAATTTAAAGAATTAACAAACAACTTGGTATTCAAATAAACCTCCATGTTAATCATAATAATCAGTTTCTGAAGATACTCCCAAATAATTTAAAATCCCAAGAAGTAAAAGCACACTTTCAATGAACACCCAGCTTTAAAACAGATTTCTTAATCTTTTATTTTAGCAAGCCAGTTATACCTAAGTACAGTCTACACAGGAAGTTTAGCGCTGCTAACTCTGAAGACTTGTGTTACTTTTTCACAATATCTCAGAAATAATACTTTCCTGTGCTCTTATGTTTGACTAGTACGTATTACATATACTTAAATTCGAATTATGGTGGTGGTGAATTTATGATCAAAATAAATTAGATCAAAATAAACTATAGAGAACTAACACAGTTCATCAATGCACACACAAAAATACAAAAAAAAAAAGCAAAAAAAAACAAAACTGGCATCTGTCTTTACAATGAGTATACCATCATTGCTTGGTATGGAGATGAAATCCATTTTGTACATCTTTACAGTGCCAGGGGCAATAATAAAATTGGCAAACTCTACCTTTGGGATATTTTGAATCTTATAATACAATTTATTCAGAAGTTGGGAAGAAAACACAGTAAGAAAGAAAAAGCATTATAATTTAATGAAAGAGCAGAAAAAATATTTTTCAGGTTTTCTAACAAAGTCTGGAATTCAGGTGAATGTAAGATTTGTATAAAGACAGATTGATCATACAATCAAATGAAAACTGTGGAAAAAATAAATAGAAAAGAAGACAAAGATACTGAGAGCCATCCAATAGTAATTGCTATGTATAGAGACAGAGGTAAAAAGCATTCAACTTCTGAAGTATAAAGTAGTTTTAATGTGTAAGATTATCCTAGTGGAAAAGAATAGAATAAAAGGATTGCTATCATAAAGCAATGCTGATACAAATTTAATATGCATATGAATCACCTGGCATCTTGTTAAAAGTTAATTTTGATTCAGACCCTGGCATTCTTTATTTCTAATAAGCTCCCAGAAGATGGGGATGCTGCTGTTTCCCAGATCACCCTTTTAGTAGCAAAACACCAGAAGGCATACAGGAAAATGGTCAGAGAAATAAATGTAAACAAATATTATTGAAGGTCTTAACGCTTCAAAAGGAGAAAAGGTATGGCTTTAAGGATGTCTATCCAAGTGAGGACATATTAAACTTTAGTGAACCCCAAAGAAGAGGCTGTGGATTCATTGACCAAGATAAGTACCATTCCTATGTATTTCTTGTTATAAAATATAGTGTGTTAATTAAACCATTTGAAATAAGGACAAAAAATCAAAAGGCCATTGTCATTGAAAAAATACTGTATCACTCACAGTTCAAGAGTAGGGGCTCTTCCACGCCTTGGGGAGCCACACAGGGAGGGTTAGGTACAGGGGGAAGAAATGGAAGAACTGTAAGAAAGAGACTTCATTGTGCCTTCTGCAGGAAAGAACAAGTAGAGAAGGGTAAGACGACTTAGTATTGGTTAATTTGAAAAATTTAAGTACTCTTTACAGTATAGGGGGTTTCCATCATTTTGTGGTACCTGAACCTGGGATGATTAGGGCAGGGACATAGTGGCCTGGTGAAGGAGGTGGTTGCATGGTGGCTCCCCACTGGTTGCTTTGTTTTTGAAAAGCTCACAGACAGGCACGTTATATACTATCTCTATGAACTGGATAACCTAGAGAGGGACAGTTCCTCCAGGGACAGCAGGGGTGTAGATGTCAAGGTATCAGGATACAGTAAATAAATGACATGATTAATACAACATGAGCACAAAATAAGATGTGATTAAAATGGAAGGCATGGTTTCTTCTAATTTGGGGAAATACTGGGAAAGATTTTCTTACGGGTGATTCTTAAAATATATTGTAAAATGAATAGAATTTTTTTCAGGCTCACATATGAGAAATATCTGATGCAAAGAGATTAAGCAAAGGCAAGAACATTTGTTTGGGACATATTAGAGATACTGGAGGAAATGAGGTATGGCTAGAAAAATGAGTTTGTGATCAGAGAAGAATTCATGGACAAGACCTAATGTGACTTTACAACCCCCCTTCAAAGAAAACTTTGTAAATCTAGAAAAACAAGTTAGAAGAAATATGTGTCACACATCTGTTTTCTAATTTTCCAGTCTCTCCTCCATCATCCTGACTAGTGACTTTTCTGAAGGATTGCCTGATCCTGTAAAGAATAGTTTGTTTGAGCACGTTAGTATCATTAGAGTTTAAACTACCCTATATCCAAGATTAATGCCATTTTGCCATACACCCTTCAAATGTTTGGCGACTGTCTCTCTCATGAATTAGAGAGAATATGTGCAATTATCTCATGGTCACTTACCTGTATACTTGCATGGGCATGCTTACATATTGAAAATATTTACCATGTAAGCAAATAATTAAACAGAGATGTGCTCCAAAGTAAGTACTTCGCCAAAAGAAATAATAAAATATATAACATAATCTCTGTCAAGGAGAAAAGAATAAGGGAATAATATTTAAAATTATTATGAGCTTATTCTCTCCTCATTACTTTACCAAGTTAATTTAGTTGTCATGACAAATCTGTAAGTAGATTTTGTTCCTGAATCTAAAATAAAGGCCCTGCGTAATGATCACCTGCATGCTTGCAGACATGCACACTATATGTGAGAACTCATCCTCAGGAATTCTGATTCCATAGGCCTTTAGTGGGCACAGAAACTTGTATTTTTAACATACAACACAGATAATGCCAATTCAGGTGACCTTGGCTTATATTTTGAGATAAACTAGATTAATTGATTCATCAATATCATCTAATTAGAAGTAGACTTCCAACTGAGTTTTGTAGTTACACTTTTTTTAAAATTCATCATAATCCCAGAGAAGAAATATTTTCTCATAATATTTTAAAGATGGTTTTATTTTTTATTTTTTGAAGTTCAGATGTTATTTATGAAAAATGCTCCTTTATACAAAAGTAGACATGACAGAAGCTAAGATGGGGTCAGATGTTCTTTATCACAAATGGGAAATTTTGTCAAGGCTTATCTAAAATTTAAAACATTTAATTACCCCTATTTAAATGACTTACTTCGCTGTTATAGATCTAGAGAAACTGATTTCTTTTACATTTAATGAGATATAGAAAAGCAGTCTTATTCCATGTCAAAAGAGGTTATGAGAAATTTTCTATAGGATATTTTTCTGACACATACAAAAAGCAGAAACATTTGGTTATTCCTACTGTTGTTTTTAAATCATTTCTCATAGAATTTAAGTTTTTCTTACATAAATTAAAATGGAAGTTATAGATCCCTATAAAGCTAAACTTCACTGAAACTTGATAGTAAGCAAAATTTTAATTTTATTATGAGTGCAATATGTCATTTATAATCATGTATTTGTAAAGTGAAAAAGTCATGGGTTAGTAAATTTTTAAATATATATATATTGCTCTGCTAATAACATGTTTTTTGATTCAATTCCACTAAGTTACAATTTTTTTCTATAAAATGTTTAAATATAAACTTATTACTCCTTCAAGGTAGTAAAATAAGAACAAAATGTTTCTTTGGAGAGGATATTGAACAACAGAATCTATCAGTTTCTGTCAATTTCTCCTGCTTTTTGATCTGTGACAATGGAAAAACTTAAATGATGTGCCTAGAAGGGAGAATCAGGGTGAATACTGAAGCAAAAATATGTCTGGTCAACTTAAGAGTGGAAGATTAAATGTCAAAGCCTTTTGACCCCTATTGTAAAATCCATACAAATTTAAAGCATTAAATACTTTATTACTCGTGGTAAATATATTTTATTGATCAAATCAAATGTAAAGTTAAATGTATGCCAGAGAAAACTCAAAAAGTAAGTTTTGTTTTTCTCTAATATCATTAAGTTGGGTTGATATTCTTAGCAGTGGACTTTGGAAGATTCATTACAGATAAGCTTTCTTCTTGGAATCACCAGTTAACAGGCATTTTAGGTTTAAAATTTGGATAAAGTAAATTATGTGATTGATTTTTTAACCATAAGCATAGATTTGAATATAATTTAAGTATATAAAATTACTTCTCTTAAGGTTTTTCATTTGTTTTGCCTTATTAGATACATCTTAGTACCCTCTAAAGTCTCATTAAGTAGCTAATTAGAATGTTTAAGTCTTCTATATCTTATTCAACATATCTTTTAGTAAAACAGTTTGCAATGTATTAATATAAAAATATATTTAATTTATTTGCTCCTACTAAAGTGATCAAGACATTATATTTTAGAATGATGAGAATAATTATGTTATTTGAAATAATCAGTGAATAAACTCTATATAATGGAATCTGATATAAAGTACCCAATGTTAAAAAGAAAAAATTTAGCAACCCCAGAATATTCACCACGTTAAGTGAGCTGAATTTTTGTTCATCATCTTTGACCATTCTGATTCTGTTTATAGGAATTTATTATATGGGAATAATGCAAACTACAGAGAAAGGCATATGCATGTTCATCATGCTCTTATTTAAACCAACAGTATAGAAAATGCTATTTAGAAATAAAGAAATGAATCCTATGACTGGAGTAGTTATCAATTAATGACGGTAATTGTAATCCATGTGGTCATACAGATAAACATTTAAGCAATAGTTATTTTATAAAAGCAAGGCTACACGTAAATAATTATTATAACTATTTAAACACATAAATATGAGCAAAAATAAGAATAAAATAATCACAAAAAGGAAAAAATAGTGATTTTCAGGGAAGGAGGATTAGAGACAATTTCTCATCATATTTTTATACTTTTAGTGTATTTATTGTATTGTTTTGATAACTTGAGGGAGAGAAAGATCTCTATTATTTGTCAAATTAAATTCTGCATTTTATAAATAGTAAAAAAATCTATTGAAACATACATGAGAAAATATATTTATTTTTAATCTCATATTATATTTTCCAAATTAAAAAAGAAACTGCACTATAAGATTAATTGAAAGATTATCCATCGAACAGATGAATGACCAGCCAACCCCACACCCTTGCATATACGCACACTAGCGATTGAATCTTTCTTGTCTCAAAAGAATATGCAAAAATCATTTTAAAAGATACATCTTGAGCTCCATTTCCAGACATGATTGAAATATGGGGGAAACTGAATTAAAGTTCTTTTTACTGATTTTTAAACAAAGTCACTACACAAATGTGGCAGAATGCAAGGGAAAAGAGATATCAGCAGACTGCAGCTAAACATAATCACCCATTCATTCACACGTCCAATTATTCAACCAATACAAATTCACAGAGCAGTGATAATCTAGTAAGATTGGAGGTCAAATAAAGTATTGATCAATATCTATTGAGTTTTTATTGAGTTCCACCTTGACAGAACAACACTTTTGGTTTTTCTAACACTCTTGACAGTCCAACATACAGGCTTTGTCTACTTATTTCTTCTTTTATTTTTTAATTTTTATGTACTTATTTAATTTATTTATTTATTTATTTTTGAGACAAAGTCTTGCACTGTCATGGAAGCTGGAATACAGAGGTCTGATCTCGGCTCACTGCAATCTCCTCCTCCAAGGTTCAAGTGATTCTCCTGCCTCAGCCTCCTGAGTAGCTGGCACCATGCCTGGCTAATTTTTTGTATTTTTAGTGGAGACAGGGTTTCACTATGTTGGCCAGGTTGGTCTCAAACACCTGACTTCATGATCCACCCGCCTCGCCCTCCCAAAGTGCTGGAATTACAGGTGTAAGCCACCATGCCCAGCCCCTATTTCTTCTTTAATTATCTGTTTAGCAGATATTTAATAAGCACCAGCTGTGTATAAGGGACTATTCTGAGTAATGGATATATTGCAGTGCAAAATAAAGGAATTGTATCTATCCTCAAAGAGTTTATGTTTTAATTGGAGGAGAATGAAAATGAATAACTGGTAAGTAATTAAATATAATATAGATGTTAGTTTGTACCGTATAGAACAGAAGGATGATGAAAAGATTGTAAGTGAAGTAGGTAGAGAATCATCAGGTAACATTTCTCTGAGGAAATGTTATTTGATCTAAGACTGGAAGACTTTTCTGCAATTCTATAAAAATATTAATCAAATAAAGCCATCTGGTCTTATAAAAGCATTTGAAATCACACATATATTAAATATATGAGTAGTTCACTTAGAGGTTACTGCACAATATATTCCAGGTCATATAGGAAACTCACCTACATTTTTTACTGTGAAACTTCAGATAAAAATTATATAAAAGAAAAGTGGATATTCTTTTTTTTATATCTATAGATACTTAGTTCCTGAATAAATAAAAGGCAATTCTAAATTAAATATAGATTTGAAATTTCAAAACCAGATACTTACTACCAGCCAGAGTCTGGTATTACATTTCTTGTCACCTTTGTCGGGTCTTAATTGATGGTCTTTTAGGCCCTACTTACATTTGTGCTACCAGGCCATGTATTAATAATAAAGGTCAACTAATCTGCTCTATTTCCTAAATCAGTTCTTGAATTTCAGGATTTTTAAAATCCTTTTAACAGCTATTGAGTGTCCTGTGGGTGAGATTAGGGTCCTTGTAGAAGACGTCTTTAAATACCAAAAGACTCTATTATCCCTTTCTCACCCCATACTCGTGTATCACTAATCTCTTACATGTAGAATTAGTGGGGAATGAGAGAAAGAAAGAAAATCCCTTGGCTTGTGAATTATCAACATAATAGACATGGTGGCATTTCTTTTCTCCCCAATGAACTCCAATGACAGAGGGCTCCAAGTGTCTGTAACAATCTAGGGTATTTTATCCTCTAGTATGATATTTTTCTAAAAAGCAAATCTGTTTATCTGCTATGTGCTTACCTGAGCAAAGAAAAAGGTAGAGAGTGATAATGAGAAAATAGTTGGGATGGTAGATGAATAGTCTCAACTCCCATAGTTCGGAGTAGCAGTGACAAGTGGACAAGTGAATTTCTTAAGGGTTAACTGGACCAAAGGAGTCACACTGCAAGCATTATTTATTTCATGCATTATTATTATTCCGTGTCCCCCAAAGACAACAAGCCTATCTCCCTCTGAGACTCAGGTCTAGATCCAACTGAACACATGAAACAGGCAAACCTAGAATAAAGTCAACTCCAGGCCTTAGCAAGTTTCTCCCTTAACCCATATTCCTTCCTTCACAGCCCTCTATTCCCCTGTACCCCCAATTAGGACAACTCCTAGCCTCTGAGCCACCAGGGAGTTTTCTTTGTGGGGTAATTTATAGGGGTTCAAGTGTCACATAACGAAGATACTCTGAACTCTATTGTTCCATAGAGTAGTTAAAATTACTCCCTCATTTATAATACTAATCGGCGATGACAGGTCTTCTCTCCTTCATCATAAATGCAGGTTTTGAAGTAGATTGTCTCAGACAGCTACATACTCTAGCTTCTTTATGGGCTTCATTAAAGGCTACTGTCTTCACCTAGGATAGTATTCAAGATAGCTATACTTGAATAATGTTGCCATTCCCCATCCTAATTTATTATCTCCCAAAAGGGTCTTCAACAGCAAGTGGCCACAGGGCATCCTACTGAAGGAGTACTACTGAGTGAAGGAGTGAGGGGTGGTACTGTGTATCTCATCTAAGACAGTACAGTGATAGCCCTTTGAAGAATCTACACCAGATCCTCAGGAGAGAGCTTTTGATAGTGCCGTGCACAGGCACTAATGGCCAGGTAACAGACAAAGCAGCAACAATTGATAGAGAAACAACTAAAGCATTAATTAAATGAGAGACGTCTGTTTCATTGCTACTCCTGTCCTAGAGTAACCATAAAATGAATCAGAGGAATGGTGATGAGATATCCCAGTGATCTTTCTAGTACTTCTCTCTTGACATCATGATAGAGTGAAGTTTGGGGGGAGAATAAACACCCTATTACACTCCATTTCATCTCAGGGTCTTCAAGTCCCAAGTTAGTGTATAGACAGACAAGTGAAGGAGTGAAGATTACACATGAGAGTGACTGTTCAAGTAGACTTACTTTTTATTTATTTATTTAGTTAGTTAGTTAGTTAGTTAAGATGGAGTCTCACTCTGTTGCCCAGACTGGAGTGCAGTGGCACAACCTCAGCTCACTCTAACCTCTGCCTCACTGATTCAAGCGATTCTCCCTTCTCAGCCTCCAGAGTAGCTGGGATTACAGGCACCTGACATCATGCCTGGATATTTTTTTTTTTTATTTTTCAAAGAGACAGGGTTTCACCATGTTGGCCAAGCTGGTCTTGAACTCCTGACTTCGGGTAATCCACCCACCTAGGCCTCCTAAAGTGCTGGAATTATAGGCATGAGCCACCGCACTCAGCCTTCAACGTATTTTTTGTGTCAAATGATTCAAAACTATATATGATGGCTTTTATATTTTTAGAAAACATAAGAAGTATTTCATTGAATGCTCCTCAATTGGTATCTAATTTTTCACATTTTTTTTTCAAAAAGGTCTAAACAGCTCTGATGTCAATCAGTTTCATGATATTCATAACAGACAAAATGTTTGGAAAGTGCTGAATGCCAAAGTAATTATTTTAATTCTACACTATATAAAGCAGATACTTTTATTCACTTGTTCTAAAGCAGAGTAGTAAAGAGGAATTGTAGTAATGTAATCAAGAAAGTGTTATTGTTTTTATTTTTCATCCTGGAGTCTTGTTTTTTATAAGATTAATTTGTTTAAGTTATACTGTTGGAGAATTACCTTCAGGTAATCATTCATTAGGTGTGGCATTTGATGTCACATTCCAACACTTTTCTCTGGCTGAAGTTTTCTCACTCTTTTACCTGCTTATTTACATTTCTAAAGTCTTCCCATACTTCAGGGTCTGACTCAAAAGCCATCTCATGCATAAAGCCCACTTCCCTCAACCCCAGAATTATTCAGTTTTGACTGGGAACATGGAGGGGAACATCACACACCACACACCTGGGCCTGTTGGGGTTGGGGAGGCTAGGAGAGGGATAGCAGGGGGTGGAGGGATTGGGAAGGGATAGCATTAGGAGAAAATGAAGATGATGGGGTGATGGATGTAGATGTAGATGACAGTGTGATGGATGCAGCAAACAACCATGGCACGTGTATACCTATATAAAAACCTGCACGTTCTGCACATGTGCCCCAGAACTTGAAGTATAATAAAAAAAAGAAAAGAAAAGAAAAAAATAATCCTGAATCTTTTGGTTTCATTGGGTTCTGCTTTGGTAAGAACCCAGCCACACAGATATAAGATGAAATCAAGAGTTGATGTGATAGTTGCACAAACCTACCTGTGATAAATGGAACTATATGCATACAATGTAACAAAGTTAACTTCCTGGTGTTGGTACTGTCCTCTAGCTATGCAAGAGGTAGCCATTCAGAAAAAACCGGCAAAGGGTACCTGGGACCTTTCTGTACTATGTTTACAACTTCCTGTGTATCTATAATGATCGCAAAATAAAAAATAAAGCATAAAAAAAGAAATAAATTCATAATATCAATGATTATTAGAATTACCATTTTGTAATTGCCTACTGTGATCCTGGAAAATGTATTTGACTTTCCTAAGTCTTAGTTTTCCTGTTTGTATAAAGGGGATGATAATACATCTATGTTATCTACTTCAAAAGTTGTTACAGGAAATTATGACAATATACATAAAGCACTAAGCATGGTGCCAAAAAAATAAGAATAATAAACACAAAATGGGTGTTAGCTACTATTATAATGCAATGCTGCGTATAACAATCAACTGTTTCCTTTTACTTTCACTAAATAACTGGAGATTCTGATGCATTTTCTGTTTTTCTAAATTCCTTTTAGGTATGCCTGTTCCTAATAACCTTTCTGGAATTCACTGGTGGTTCAGCTACTAGTATCTAATAATTTCAACTTCCTCAAACAGAACATTTGATGTTTCTGTACTTCAACAAGTAGAGATAGTAGATGTCCATTAACTCTTTTCTAAAGTAAGTATAATTAGGTGCTGATTGGATGATGCACGAGTCCTCTTATTAATAAAGTGCATAAGAATCAGTGCAGATTTAGCACACAGTATCTGGGGGATGAAGTCCATTTCCTTTTATGGAAGGAAAATGTGTTTATCTCGAAGGACATTTGAAAGTGAGATACAAAATAATATCTGCACAGTTTATAAGTCCCTGTCTAGAATATGTAATTTATTTGAAATATATTAGTTATTTTTAGCATCATTACTTGACAAAATATGGCGGCTCTGTGTACACTTGTTTTGTTTTGTTTTGGCTGTAACAGAGGAAAGAGTTTGCATTATTCTTCTTCACAATAAGAAACTGAGTTTCAAGTTATCTTTAATTAGAAAAAGATTTTTATTACAAAAGAGAATTTAACTTTCCTGGAGGCCAGTGCAGAAGGGTTACTGGATGCAAGATACGGCCAGCACAACAAGATCTGAGAAGTCTGAGGGGAAACTTCACTAAAGAGCAAAAGTCTTCCTGGTCTAATGAGAAATTTGCAGTTCATATTTTGAAAAGGCTATTGAAGAAATAATCATTTAGAGAAAAGTGTCTATTTTAAAATAACTTTAAGTTCATAACTAAAACCAAGGACTTGCTGAAAATGTAGGGAAAGCTTTGAATAAGAAAGTGACAGCCCAGCTCGTATCTAAGAGTGTGGGGAAAAGATTAATATGTGACACTTAGATGACGTTCAGCAAAAACTGAATAAAAGAAAGATAACTGTTGAGAACTTCAATCAGGTGAGAAAAGAAGTTATTCTCTAAGCCACAGACACAAAAAATTAATAAAAATAACTTAAGAACTGAAAATTTAATTCTAGAATATAAATAATAGAAAATCAAAATAAATTATGTTTAGTTCGTATTAAGGTGAATGACAAAAGGCTTCCCGACAAGGAGATGCTGTGGAAATACATATCAGACTGGCTCTTGTTTCAGGGTAAAGCTAAAAACAATTTTAAAGCTTCTCTAAGAATTTCCTAACCACATTCAAATGGGTAGAAATCTTAATCCACTCTGTCTCATTCCTGCAACTACCCCCACTGAAACCAAGCAAAGCCTCCAAACAAAACTATAGTCCTAAATTGCTTTTAAATACAAGTTCCTAGAAGAAGCAGACACCCTTTATGGATGATTGCTTTTCAAATCCAGTCTTCAGAAAGTTGTCTTAGAGCAGTTTTTAAGAAATATGAATGAATAATGAAAGAAAACATTATATTTACAAGGAAAAAACACAAATATAAAATCATAACTGTAAAAACTGAAATGTTAAAATACTTTGATATAAAGTATAATTTTTAAAATAAAAGATACACCACAAAAAAACAAGTAACTATCAAAAGTTTGAAAAGGGATGGTGGTAGACGTTGAGATGAGCTGCTAAGATCCTTATTGAAGAAAAAACTCGCTGCCCAGCAGTAGGGAAGGGAATTAGCAGCCAGTCTCCAGATCTCAGATCTTCCAAGGTCTTCATCAGCTTCAGAGAGCCCCTATACCTGAAGTTATACCCTTCCAGAAACATCCTGAAACTGATGTTAAATTCAGGTGTGGGTATAAAGGCTTAGCTATTTCAGCCCTATGCAGGTTACTCTATCAGGCAATACTTGCTCCTGAACTCTCTAGAAAGGTTAGCTGAATTCTGGACAGGCCTGAATCCCAGTTCTCCCTTTGCTCAGTTCTGCTTCTTTGTTCTTTCTTTCACAGATGGTAATACATAGATAACATCCTGAATACCTAAAATCCATTTCAGTATTCACTTCCTGAGGACCAAACCTGCAACAGTGACCAAACATAATTGCAAAAATAAAAAGGAATTTTTGTAAGACGCATACACAGTTATGGAATGAATTGTGTGCTCCCAAATTATGTTAAAACTCAATCCCCAAAGTGACTGTAGTTAGGGATAGAGCCTTTAAGGGGTCTTTAAGGTTCAATAAGGCCATAGTGATGGATCCTTAATCCTCTGGGACAGGTGACCTTAAGTAGAGGAATAGACACTAGAGACCTCTTTCTGTGTGCACTCAGAGAAAAGTCCATGTGAAGACAGAGAAGATAGCTGTCTACAAGCTAGAAAGCCAGCCCTCACTAGAAACTAAATTTTCAGGCACCATGATCATGGACTCCTAGCCTCCAGAACAATGCCAAAATAAATGTATTTTTAAGCCACCTAATCTATGATGTTTTGTCATGGCAACCTGAGCAGACTAATACGTGTTTACATATAATTAAAGCTACAAACTTAACAAATAGGTGAAGCTGCCAATTAGGCAGGTCAAATAGGAAGCATGAAATAAGATTTTGGAAGTGAATTCAAATAAGTTCCTAATCACAGTACTGTAAATGAACTAAACTCTCCAATTACAAGACAAAAAATACCAGACAATTTGTAGAATAAAAAAATAAAATTGGACCATATCTATTAACAAGAATAATATTTAAGCAACATAAGGACACAGTGAAAGAAAGGGAATTTTGAGAATTTTGAGGCATTGGCTTTCCCTATCCAAATCACAAAACAAAACTGTTGTCCCCTTTGAACAACATGGGGTTTGGGGAACAACAATCCATTCAGTCAGAAATCCACCTATAAATTTTGACTCCCCTCAAACTAAACTAGTAATAGCCTACTGTTGACCAGAAGCCTTGCTGCTAACCAGCTGATTGACACCTATGTTGTATGTAATATATTTTATATACTGTATCCTTACAATAAATTAAGTTAGGGAAAAGTAAGCATGATTAAGGAAATGATAAGGAAGATCAATTTATTTACTATTACTATAGAAGTGAATCATCATAAAAGCCTTCATTTTGTCATCTTCACATTTAATAGGCTGAAGGGGGGAAAGAAGCAGAGGGATTAATCTTGCTGTTTTGTCTCAGTTGTAGCAGAGGCAGAAACTGAACCGACACGGTTCATACCCCTGTTGGTCAAGGGTCGACTGCATATTGAAGCAGCCCAACTGCTGGACTTGAAACTTTTTTGAAGAATGTATTAAACTGCACACCCCAATTCCTTTTCATACACTCACTAGTGACCAAACTCTTAACCAAAATGACCCTTATTTAAGAATATGAGCTGTAAAAGACAATACATTCTAAGGAATCCTTTCAGATACAAATCTTGGAAAAAAAATGAAAAACAAGAGATTGAGATTCCTGTGGTGGAAGTAGAGGCTCTCTCTGAGTGTTCCCATGTCTAGCCAGCACTGGTTCAACTCCTCCTGTGGTGATGTGACATTGTTTTCCTTGACACTTGGTGTGCACTCCATATTTCATGAATGTTATAGATAATTCACGTGCATCTAGACTATTCAAGTTATAAATGACAGTGAATAAAAGAAAGTAAAAATCACAATAATTATTAACATGAAAGTTCTGGTGAAGCTGTAAAGTGTTCATTTGTTAGTACTTCCAATTTTTACACATCATTTTAATTGTTCATCAGTAATAGCAACAACAAATTTTAAGGTAATTTATTAATATCTTCATTTCCACATAAATTATATGAATAGCAAATTATAATCAATGCCAATGTGGGTTATTAGCAATATCAGTTACCATATTTTATTAAAAGTGGATAGTGTCTTTTGGTTCATAGTACTGAGACTCCTTAATTGAAAGAAGGTTAATTTTGGTATTTATTTTTAATTTTAAAAACTTCCATAAATATGACCTATTATGGAAGTTAGGAATGCATTTGATTGCATTTGCTTCTAATTTTCAGTATGATTCTTCTGGTTGCTCTATTTATCTTAAAAAGTTATTTATTATATTAGTATATAGTTTCTAATGCCAGAATTACTTTCTGTCTTGCCAAAAAAAAAAAAAAAATATAAAAAAAAAAAAAAAGCTCAGTGAAAGATTTTTTAGAGCAGTAAAATAAGATTAAGTTTGAGCCAAAAATGTAAAAACTTCTACAAGAAACTATAATTTTGCTCATGATGACCTTTTCTGAATATCTTAAAACTTTAAATTAGTGAAAAAAATTTTTAAAATAAAGCCTAAATAAATATTTTAACCAAATCCTTGAATGTAAACAATTTTAAATTTTAACTACCTGTGTAATATGTAGCATAATTATTATGTTGTAAATTTCTGTACAGAAGCATCCTCTTTGTAAATTAATACCAATCATTGTTTAACAACAGTAAAGGTATGCAAATTCGATATTTTCAGCAAAAAGTATAGATGAGGATATAAAAATATTCATCTTGTTATAGTGTAGAATACTGAGGTGTTTTGTCTGCCTAATGTTTTATTATAAAACTATACTGTAATTGCAACATAAATGTCTTAAATAATTAACATATGCTCTCATTTAACATTTTTTTAAGCCCTAACATGGTGTCATGTATTTGCTGTACTGAGCAGTGGGACCGCAATAGAAAGTAAATACTAACTTCTTGTCATTGTAAATACAGTGTCAAAGTTATCATAAATGTCAAATATAGATCATTTGATAAAGTTATGAGCTGCTATTAATAGGAGAAATTAATATGAATAAAAAGAAAAACAGTCAATAAATGGACTCAATGAACACTATTTTAACTACAATAACTACGCACACTAAAATTGTCAATTAACTGGAGAGAATCTTGTCTTTACAGGGTAAACGTTATTTCAGGGTTACTAAATAGGCTTAGTTGATGAGTAAAATAACTTCTCTATAAAAACATTCTAAATAATAAATATAAAATGTATAATAAAAGTAGAAGATCAGCATTTTATAATCACTAATAAACTAGTAGGTTTAGTAATGCCTATCAATGGATGAATACGGTAAATGAAAGGTGAAGGGAAAATCTTACAATTGGCAGAAATGGATGTCACCACTTCAACTCACTGATCAACTTAAACCTAACCAAAAGTGGGACGGCCAGGTTTTGTATATTCTCGATGCAATACAATATGAAGTATATGGTATCACTTATGAATTATTCTTGGCTAGTGGAACCTAAATCCAATTAGGCCTTTTAAAAAATGCCCATACTTGTAGAGATGAAAACTATAATAAGTATCTAACGGTAAAATGACATGCCATAATGCTTGGTATTTGTTGCAAAATAATTCAGTAAGAGAAAAGGAAAGAGGAAGGTGAGGAATTAAAACAGATGAAGCAACAGTCTTACTGAATTTAGGTGATAGGCATTTTGGAATTGATTCTATCAATCTCTCTAATTTACAGTATGTTTGAGATACTTTATCATTTAAAAAATCTGATGAGAACACTGAATAAAGGAAGCCATACTGTAGCACAAAGAATAGGTGGAATATGAGATTCCTTTTAGAAATAATGCAGGTGAGATTTCAGAAGAATGTTTAGGTAATGTCAAGTGAAAAGATTTTAGAAGTTCAACTGAAATTTATTAGTAAATTTCATTTGTGGTCAAAAATGAAATTAAATAAAATAGAATAAAATAAGCCTTTATCAGTGGTAATCATTGTGCTAAGTCTTGGAAATCCAATAAAATGACAATTACTTGGTTTCTACCTATGGAAAATGTATAATCTAAGCACTTCCTTGGAATGTAGAGATAAGGATTTGAGAGACTTTATCACAAAAAACAGAGCTGAGAACTTTCTAGTCTTGTGTTTGTTTTTACATTTCACTGACTCTATGAGACAAATACTTATTTCAATAATCACTCAAAATATTGCTCGGTGCATTTGCCTTATTAGTCACTTTTTGTAATTATCCACTTTATAAGTTATAACTTTCTGATTTAGTTTTCTTTTTTATTCAGTGGTCAAAGAATACTTACCTATTATAATTCTTCAATGATAATGATCTCATCTCTTACATCACTTAACTATGCAGGTATAAAATGAACTCATGGTTTTCTGAAACAGACTTCACAAATTTCTTATTAAACAGAATAAAAAGAAATGGCATAAAAGTCTGAAGTAATAAAGGATGATCAAAATCAATCGTCCACTTTTAAGAATGAATTTTATTACACTTTTAGATACGGAAAGTTGTCTGATACTTAGGTACCTAATCACACTGAAAATTTCAGGATCTTCCTTGGTAGCAAGATAAAGTTGGCCATTGCATCACCATTATAATAATTGCAGAAAGTAGGCTTCTGAGTGACACTTCATAAAGGACCAAGACTAGATTGGAATGGAAGGCAGAAACCATAAAATGATATTCATGACCAAATTTTAAGTGCTGACATCATCTCAGAGAAAATATCATGGAGAAAAGAGACTCAAACATTATTTTCATATGTACTGAGGTTTTTCCAAAACACTTAAATAAAACTATTCAAACTATGGGCAAATCAGGAATCGTTAACTGCAAACAAGACTCAAGTGACAACAATTTTAAAGTAATAATATTTACTTCTATTTCAAAATAATCTGTAATTTTAAAAGGTATTACACTGAATGACCTTTGTATCATGTGACACTCTATAATACCTTTTTAATTCAATTTAAAAAACTTAAATAAAGGCCAGGCATGGTGGCTCAAGCCTGTTATCCAAGCACTTTAGGAAGTTAAGGCAGTTGAACTGCTTGAACCCAGGAATTCAAGACCTGCCTGGGCAACATGGCAAAATCCTGTTTATACAAAAACTACAAAAATTAGCTGGATGTGGTGGCACACTCCTGTAGTCCCAATTATTTTGGAGGCTGAGACTAGAGGATAACTTGAGCCTGGAAAGTCAAGGCTTCAGTGACCTGAGATCACACCATTGCACTCTAGCTTGGGTGATAGAGTGAGACACTGACTTAAACAAACAAACTTAAATAGAAAACACACACACACACACACAATAAAATTTGTTATTAACATAAAAAGTGCACATTCCCACAGAAGTATAAAATATACCACATCCACTCAGTAAGGGGGAATAAAAAATCCCATCCACCAAGTGATTACATTTTAAAAGGCTGTGTTTTAAGCCATTCAAAACTTTAGCAACATTTATAATTAACTTCAAGTAAATTTTTCTGTGGCAAAGTACCCAGCATTTGAATTACATATGTGCTCTAAGGTTGTTGTTTCTGTTGTTTTTAAATTCACTCTAAAATTTTTATCCAAAATCTGTTGTAGAAATACTCAAGTGAAGACTACTGTTACATGGTAATGGAGATTCCCATAAGTTATTAAGAGCATTGTGTGTGTTTATAAAACTGCATTTATGGAATTTTATTTTCCAATTGATCTCTCTAGAACATTTTTCTATAAAGAGCCACATAATAACTATTGTAGGCTTTGTGGCCATATAGTTTCTGTTCTGTCACAGAAACTAGTGGCCACAACTAGTTCTAGTTCTGTCACAATTCAACCCTGCCATTGTAGAGTACATAGAAACAGGTACATAAATTAGAGTGCTACAAGAAAACTTTAGAATTATCAGAAGGCTTCATTTGCTCAGCTGGTTGTAGACTGCCAATTCTGCTCCAGAATAAAGAAGAGTCATAGGATGGGGTCATAAATATGAAATACTTAAAATTCCTCCCATGATGGAAGCTGGTTAAAACATTCAGGTTCAAAGAAGTGAAATCACTGGGCATTTCACAGTTATCTCCACATGCTTTGATTTATAGCATAAAAAACTTTTCCTAGATTTAAGAAATAGAGTATAAAGCTTAAAATCAGACAGAACCATGTTTTCTATACAGAATTGTTTGTATGTGTGTGTATGTGCTAAAAATCCTTTGGGCCATAATTATTTAGTGACATTAACATTCATTTTTCAGGTGACCATATACTTGATTTGAATTCCAAATTTATTTGGTCAAATGTATAGTACCTGGTGACTCCACAAGGCAAGAGCAGCTATAGTATAACTGAATGCTATTTTACCTTGCCTCTAGGTTGTCTGACTGGAATAACTGCTGCCAATAGCATCTCTCTTAAAAATAGAGTCCCGCGAAGGTAGGAAAGAACAGTAAAGTCTCGCCATAACTAATACCTCTTATCCACAGTGTGTTTGTCGCCATTACCCCAAAACTAACACCATCATCCATATACTTATTTTTAGGTAATTGTATATAAATGTTGGGATCTATTGATTCCTGATGGAATTTCATAATCAGTAAGATATGCATGTGAAAGGAAATTATTTTGGCACATTGCTCTTATTAAAATTCATTTCTAGTTTTCTCATGGCTGGGAAAGCCTGACAATTATTATTATTTTCATTTATTTTAAAAATTATACATGCATAGAAAAAATAAGTTTGAAAATGAAAATGCACAAGAAAGAAATGATCTAAAGAAAACCTTAGAGAAAAAATGAAATAGTAAGAGACTATAACATAATATTTTCTCAACAAGTGTTTACTACACAGCTAAAAATGCCTGAACCCAGTAGGTGGAGATTGCGGTGAGCCGAGATCGCGCCATTGCACTCCAGCCTGGATAACAAGAGCGAAACTCCCTCTCAAAACAAAACAAATAAACAAAAAAAAAAAAAAAACAAAGGCAAACCGTTCAGGACATACGCATAGGCAAGGACTTCATGACTACACCAAAAGCATTAGCAACGAAAGCCAAAATAGACAAATGGGATCTAATTAAACTCCAGAGCTTCCGCACAGCAAAAGAAACAATCATTAGAGTGAACTGGCAACCAACAGAATGGGAAAAAATTTTTGCAATCTACCCATCTGACAAAGGGCTAATATGCAGAATCTACAAAGAACTAAAACAGATGTACAAGAAAAAAAAACCCATTCAAAAGTGGGTGAAGGATATGAGTGGACACTTTTTAAAAGAAGACATATATGAGGCCTTCAAATATATGAAAAAATGCTCATCATCACTGGTCATTAGAGAAATGCAAATCAAAACCACATTGAGATACCATCTCACGCCAGTTAGAATGGCGATCATTAAAAAATCTGGAGACAACAGATGCTGGAGAGGATGAGCAGAAATAGGAACGCTTTTACACTGTTGGTGAGAGCGTAAATTAGTTCAACCATTGTGGAAGACAGTGTGGCGATTCCTCAAGGAGCTAGGAATACAAATCCCATTTGACCCAGCAATCCCATTACTGGATACATATTTAAAGGATTATAAATCATTCTATTATAAAGACACATGCACACATATGTTCACTGTGGCACTGTTTACAATAGCAAAGACCTGGAACCAACCCAAATGCCCATCGATGATAGACCGGACAAGGAAAATGTGGCACATATACACCATGGAATATTATGCAGCCATAAAAAACAATGAGTTCGTGTCCTTTGTAGGGACACGGATGAATCTGGAAACCATCATTCTCAGCAAACTGACACAAGCACAGAAAATCAAACACCGCATGTTCTCATTCATAAGAGGGTGTTGAAAAATGAGAACATGTGGACACAGGAAAGGGAGCATCACACACTGGGATCTGTTGGGGGGGACTAGGGGAGGGACAGCAGGGGATAGGGAGGTTGGAGAGGGATAACATGGGGAGAAATGCCATATATAGGTGACTGATGGGGATGGAGGCAGCAAACCACATTGCCATGTATGTACCTATACTGCAATCCTGCATGTTCTGCACATGTATCCCAGAATCTAAAGTGCAATAAAATATATATTAAAAAATGCATTAAAAAAGCTAGAAAACAAACTGCAGAAGTATGACTATTACTCTTCACTTAATTTCTACTATTTCTACTATTCTTTAAGAGCTCCCACCTATATGCTAAGATTTGTCATAATTTCTGAGCCAATTCTGCTGAAAGCAGGAAGTATTTTGGCTCTCCTAATCCAATATGGGTTAGTACTAAATAAGCCTTTGAAAAGAGGACTTTCGGTGAGCAAAAATGACATCTTGGGTTACATACAGTTTGTATGATCAAGGACATCCTCTGTTCTGATAAGAGTTATTGGACCCAAATTCTTCAGTGTATTTTTTGCAATTTGTGACTCTCTCTCTCTCTCTCTCTCTCTATATATATATATATATATATATATATATATCTTTTGTATTAATTTTGGGTTTATGGCCAACTATCTTGTTGAATATACATGAGTCTTCAAAAAGTTGCAATTCCAATTGTAAGGACTAGTGTCTGCCCTCTGAACAAAGAAAGCAATGCGCTGAGTTAGGGCTCTGCCTTTTGTAAAGAGAGATCTTAGTGCCCTCCTGTAGTTTCTCTGTTGGCTTTCCTTGAGTACTCCAGTGGATTACCTCAGACCTTGACACTTTGAACTTCCTTAGACATTGTATCATTTTTGTACAACTGAGGTTTTTTTCTTCCATTTTGTAATGCAAGACAAAGTCCTGAGTTAGGAGTCAGGTCAATGACAACATTAGTCCTTGTTCCACTTCTCTCATGTCAAGTTTATCAAAAGATTTTAGGTTGAATAGAGAAAGACAAAACTTGAAATGATCTCCTTTGGTGAATAATTTGATTGAAATCTTATTATTGCTACTGAAAAATATCCAACTTAGGCATAAGAAGAACTTATAGGAAGATAATAGGAATTGCTCAAGTAATTAAAATGAAACCTGCAAAAACAAAAGAAGGAAAGGGTGATGAGTGGTTACATAAGTGTATAAGTAGCTATTATTTCACATTACAATTAGATTAATGACATAATAATGTTTATGTGGATTTAAGTCAAGAGCAATTACGCTAATTTGTAAGTGAAAGAAGAGAAAGAATTTGTAGTAGTGATATGAGCCTTAATTAATTGAATTTTCACAGACTAAGATTATATATTCATAATCAATGTCAGTGTTTGAAAAGGTAAAGATACAAATAGTCCTGTTTCTCCACATTGTTTATATTTGAACAAGTGAAAGGAATACTTAGAAACATGGATTGAACCTTATAGAAGACCTAATGAACCTAAACAGATAATTTTGCTTTAAATTTACTAATCAATGAGTAATCATTGATCACTACTCCAGAGATGTTTTTCATCATTAAAGATTATCTAACCAAGACTGTATTTTAAGCCGCTGTAAATGTGATGGTTTGGAGCACAGAGAGAGAGACGACAGGACAACCAGTCAGAAAGTTTCTGCAACACTTCAAGCAGAAATGGAGGTCAAACGTGGGTATTATCACTGGAACTTTTAAGATGCAAAGATAACTTGATGCCTCACTGAAACTTACTGAGTAAAGAAAAATAAAAAGAAGATCAAGGATGATTCTAGATTGGGTGAATGAAGAAATTGTTCTATAAACAGGAAACTGTGAATGACAAATTGATACTATTAGATAAATGTGATGAGCGTTGGAAAGCCTATGTTTAGTGTCATGGGCAATTCAGTTGAAACTGGAAAGGATGGCTTAACTGGAACTATGAAGACGAAGTATAATATTCCAAAACTTTGACGTTGCATAAAGGCAGAAGTTTGAGAGGAAGACTATGAAAGAGCCATTATTTATGACGGGTCAATATTCTAATTTTCTCCCTCAGCTACCACCTCTCAAGTTATAGAACATAGACTGCAGAAGAAATACAAGAAAGAAAATAAAACAAGAAATAACACAATTAAGCAAACAAAGAAGTAAATTCAGCAGCAAAGTTTTGAGGTTTGCATATATAATGTAATTACACTCAATTTGATTTTAAAATATGCAATGAAAAGGGCAATATTTTATATAATTTCTATATTCCTTATAATATCTAATGTTGTATCTTTTTACTAAATAAGTACTTTATCAGAAACTAATGAATTAAGGAAGTACAATTACATGTAGTTCTATTAATGCATAAAGATAATCGTGACAAATCAGCTTGCAATAAACAGTATAATTAAAAAGGAGATTATTTCTAACAATATTGTAATAATATTTGTAAATACATTAATGACTTTTCTAATACATCAACAATTTGAAGTTATGAATATAATAAAGCTTATAATATCTAAAGCAATTATTATTCTTATTAATTAGCTACTAGTACAATAAAATTTCTAAGAAAGAAGCATAATTAAATTGAAAGCATTCTATTATTTTAAAGGATTTTAAAACTAAAATATCTTCATAGCCTTACCAGAGTAAACAAATGCTTTCCTCACCTTTAATTCAAAATTAAATCAGATTTATTTCCATTTAGCTAATTTAATGTTTTGTTTTCAAAACAGCTACAATAACTTTGCTATATCTTCATCACTTGGCACAGTGATTAGCATATCATAGATAATGCTAAACAAATTTTATTGCAAAAATGAGTGAGTAAAGGAATAGAGAAATCAGTCAACTAATTTCTCAATATTAAATTTATTATCTACTATATATTTACAGTATGTCAGACCTCATGCTAAATAAAAATTTTACTTAATTATCATTAATTTACACATAGTTCTGTGAAATAAAGATCTCTCAAATAATGAAGAGAAGTTAGGAATTATTATGGAAATTTTTTGTAAGGTCTTCCAAGTAACACAACTGTATGTGGTACAAGAACCCTCTTCATTTCTTTTCAAAACCCTTTGCTATAAAGTGCTACCTTATATTACCTTTTCTTTCTCCCTCGAAGTATTCATCTTTGTTTACTATTCATTTATTTTCTGAAGAGTCATGCTTAGATATCTAGATTTAAATTTTTAGTCTAATGTAAAAATTTATAATCATGTTTTCATTATAGTAATTCCCCCTCATCAAGTCATCTGATCTGCTAATGTTAGGTGGCTCATTGTCATTCAAAACAATGAGATTGGGCAAGTCAATTAAGGTTTCTGAGCCTGAACTTTTCCACTGGTAAATCTGAAGTATATTTGTTCAACCCATGTTCCCATACTCCCAAACTCAATTGTAATTCACCAGCATGAAAAAATACCAGAAAGGTGAAATACTATTTAATAAAAACACTTACTATGTTAATTTAATAGGTTTTACTATAAGTTCGAATACACAGATTAAATCATATTACCTATAAATAGAAACATCTCATTTTATTGTACTCTGGTTCACTGTTCTTCACAGATACTGTCTTTTACAAATTGAAGGTGTGTGGTAACCCTGCATCTAGCAAGTCTACCAGTGCTATTTTTTTAAATCAACATACGTTTGCTTCATTTCCCTGTGACACATGTTAGTTATTCTCATATTTCAAAAACTTTTTATAATTATTATATCTATTATGATAATCTATGATCAGTGAACATTTATGTTACTATTATAATTGTTTTTAGATGCCATAAACCATGCCCGTATAAGACATCTTATTGAACAAATGTCATGTGTGTTCTGGCTGCACCATCTGCCAGACTGTCTTCCATTTCTCTCCCTCTACTCAGGCCTCTTTATTCCTTGAAATACAATATTCAAAATAGCTTAGTGAGGAAGCCATGTGGAAAGCTGAGATAGGCCAAAAGCTAAACCTTTTGCTCCAAACAGCCACGTTGTAGATGCAAATAAAATGTTCGTGAAGCAACATTCCAGTGAATATACAAACTGTAGAAAACAAATCACCCTTATTGCTGATAAGGATAAGGTTTCGGTGGTCTGGATAGAAGATCAAACTATCCAAAACATTTCCTCTGGTGAAAGATTAATCTCGAGCACGGCCTCAACTCTATTCAATTTTGTGATGGCTAGTGGAGATGAGGACGCCACAGAAAAAGAGTTTGAAGCTAGTAGAGGCTGCTTCATGAGGTTTAAGAAAAGAAGCCATCCCCCTAACATAAAATTACAAGGTAAAGCAGTAAATGCTAGTGTAGAAGCTGCAGCGAGTTGTCTACAACAGTGGTCCCCCCACCTTTTGAGCACTAGGGCCCGGTTTTGTAGAAGACAATTTTTCCACAAACAGGGTGAAAGGGGTCTGGTTTCAGGATAAAACTGTTCTATCTCAGATCATCAGACATTAGATTCTCATGAGGAGTGCATACAACTCAATCCCTTGCATGGGCAGTTTACAATAGGGTTTGTACTCCTATGAGAATCTAATGCTGCCACTAATTTGACAGGAGGCAGAACTCAAGTGCTAATGTACTCTTGACTGCTGCTTACCTCCTGCTGTGCTGACTAGTTTCTAATATGCCATGGACTGGTACTGGTCCAGGGCCCAGGGGTTGGGGAACCCTGGTCTAGAGAATTTCAGGTAATTGATAAAGGTGGCTGCACTAAAAAATCCTTATTTTCAATGTAGACAAAATAGCCTTCTTTTGGGAGAAGATGACATCTAGGGCTTTCATAGCTAGAAAGGAGAAGTCAATGCCTAGATGCAAACTTTTAAAAAACAGAACAGCTCTTCTGTTTAGGACAAAGCAGCTGAGGAATTTACCCTGAAGCCAGTGCTCATTCACCATTGCAAAAGTTTTATGGCCCTTAAGAATTTTGATAAATGCACTCTGCCTGTGCTCTATAAATGGAGCAACAAAATCTGCTGATAGCATGTCTGTTTGTAACATGGTGTACTGAATATTTTAAGCCCACTGTTGAGACCTACTGCTTAGAAAATAATATATTTCAAAATATTATTGCTAACTGACAGTGTACCTTGTTAACCAAGAACTCTCATAAAAATGCATGAGATTAATGTTGTTTTCATGCCTTTCAACACAATATCCATTCTACAGCTATGGCTCAAGTAAGCTTGATTTTCAAGTCTTATTATTTAAGAAATACATTTCACAAGACTACAACTGCCAAATATGATTCCTCTGATGGATCTGGGAAAAATAAATTGAAAACCACCTGGAAAAGATTCACCATTCTAGATTTCATTAAGAACATTTGTGATTGATGAGAGAACATCAAAATAGAAACATTAACAAGAGTTTGAAAGAAGTTTGTTGTCAAGCCTCATCGATGACTTTGATGTGCTCAAGACATCAGTGAAGGAAGGAACTGCAGAGGAGGTGGGAACAACAAGAGAACTAGAATCAGTGCGGTCTGAAGAGGTGACTGAATTATTGCAATCTTATGATAAAACTCAGGCAAATGAGGAGTTGCTTCTTATGGGTGAGCAAAGGAAATGGTTTCTTGAAATGAAATCCACGCATGGTGAAAATGATGTGAATAATGTTGAAATGACAATGAAGGATTTATAATATTACATAAACTTAGTAAAGCAGCAGCAGGATTTGAGAGAATTTTTTTCCAATTTGAAAAAAGGTCTACTACTGTTGCAGGACTTTGTCTTAGTTCAGCTAAACATGGGTTCCTTGTCATGTGGCCACAAAAATTTAGGCTCATAGATAATTTGAAGGGTGAGTAAGGCAGAGTTTAATTGGGGTAAAGGGAAAAACAAAAACAAAAACAAAAACAGGGACTCTCCACAATGCCAGAGTCCCTGCTGGTGTGCTTCTCCTCCTGCAGCTTGAATCCCAGGTACCTCCCAGGAAGAGGATGGGCCAGGCTCCTTCCCCCTGCAAATGGCATGAACTTCTGTGGCCCCATCCCAGTGTGTAGGCCCTTCCCACCTGGCTGTCTCATTTGCACCTCTAAAGAAGTACATCTAAATGCCATTGGAGTGAGGATAAGGATAATCTATCTTAACTGCTTGCTGCTGAGGGAGAGCACTGTTTTAGGGTAAACAACAGCTAGAGCTCCCTCAGAGGCCTATCTAAGGTAAGGGTTCTGGCAGAACAGGCCATTGTCTGAGGCTCCAGTTGCATGACCTGACCCTTTGGAATTTGATAACCTGAAGGCAAGGAGAGACAAACCACTACCCAGCACTTTCCTGCCCCACTTTAGTACCAATAACATTCAAACATGCTAAATGCTAAGTGAAATGAGTATATTTACCAGTTTCTCTGTGTTTGCGTGTATGTGTGTATGTGTCTATTTTTTTCATGACAAGTCAGTTTCTAAAAGGAGACTTGATTTAGTTTGTTTTTACCAGTATTAATCTATTTACTCATCATGACCAAATTAGACTTCTATTGACAAAGGATAATCTTTTAGAACTAGAGTTTTTCTCCAAAGCCTGTGGCTGTGTTTTAGGGGCCTGTTTACTAAAAATAAGACATAATTTTAAGAGAAAATGATATGGGCAGTACTAGCTTAACTATTGTGCAGCTTTCTGTGAGTCTATAATTATTTTAAACTAAATAGTTTTTTAAAAGACTACCTTAATGAAATTACTACTATATTCCACTGTGTTAATTATTCACTTTATTCAATCTATTCAATTATTTAATTTTTTTTCTCATGGATTCTTGAAATGTATCCACAGCAGTTAAACTGCAACTATTTCTTTTTGTTCTTTGAATTCCTGCCTCATTTCAAAAACAAAAATAGTCACAATAATTAGTATTTATATAGAACATTTACTGGTTACCTTTCTTTAATACATTATTTTTTCTTCATATGATTATTTTAATAACTTGCTGATCTATTTCACTGATGACAAAACTGAGGCTAAGGTTAAAATGGGTCATGTGGAAAGTCACATAACCAGTACCATAGAGGAGCCAGGATTCAAATTTCTGTTTTCTAAATGTACATCCTTTCTCTTTTTCTCTGCATCACAATTGAAGGGTCTTTAGTGATCATTAAGGCCAAACAGCTCATTATAATGATGAAAAAAGCAAGGTTCAGAGAGGTCAACTGGCTTGCCACCAGGAGGCTTGAGGCATAGCGTGAACATCAACTAGTTGCCTTCAAGCCATTAATTGTAATAATTACTGCACTTGCAGCTTAGTTGCTATGTCCTAGCTCCTTTGATCTGAAAATAAACATGAATTAGTATGATGACAGTATAGCTATTTTTTCTTCCCCTGCTGTTTCTTAATCCATCTGCTTTCGCACAACTTTAATGCTCTCCTTTATGGATGAGAGCAAAGCGTCTTAGCATAAAGTCTCAGGAGATGTCTGTGGGACCAAAAGTCGAGAGATGTGGACAGTGAAAGAAAAAAATAAAGCAGGCAGAATTCAATGTTTTAAGAAGAAAAGTAAAAATAAGTAAATAAATCCAGAAAGGTTAAGGGAGAAACACACCATAAGGTACAAAGGATGAGGTTCTTGAACTTGGTAGTAATATAATCAGACTTAATCTTTAGGAAAATCATTCTATCAGTGGAGTGTAGAAAAAAAATTATACTAACTGAAGTGGGTAAAGAGTACAAGCCTCCCCCACCTGTGCTAACATCCAGGATGTAGTTGTCCCCATTAATATAGTAAAATGAAAATAAATAAGTACTCAACCTAGTAAACTGTAAATAGATTTTGAGTAGTATTTACTAAGAACAAAGTTGAATGTCTTTCTGGTCCAAATATAAAAAAGCATTTTAGTTGAATGCTTGATAGTTATTCACACAAAGAACATTTATTTGAACTGAACTGTGCCCAGTAAAACCAAACACAGCAGTGAAAAGTAAAGGTTGAATTAATGTCAGTAACTTGAACAAGAATATGAACAGTAACTCAGCAGCATATATTTCTTTTTTAAATGTGAATATTCATTTCACACTGTCTGCTACCCTGTAGCTCATTATCTCACTTTTAGAATAGATGATTTTTATTGCAGGGTATATTTCTAAATCCCCTGGAATATTGAGATATTTGATAATTTTTACCATGCATTTAAATAAATTTCATACTTATACATATTATTTGACTGTCTGAATTGGGGTCCTCAACCCCTAGGCCTCCTATCAGTACTGGTCCATGGCCTGTTAGGAACCAGGCCACATGGCAGGAGGTGAGCGGCAGGTGAGTAAGTGAAACTTCATTGATATTTATAGCAGCTCCCCAAGGCTCACATTCTTTAGTGCCCGAGTCTTGCCTTCTGTCAGATCAGGGATAGCACTAGATTTTCGTAGGAGTGTGAACCTTATTGTGAACCATGTGTCGAGGGACCTAGGTTTTGTGATCCTTATGAGAATCGAATGCCTGATGATCTGTCACTGTCTCCCACCACCCTCAGATGGGACTGTCTAGTTGCAGGAAAACAAGAGCAGGGCTCCCACTGATTCTACAATATGGTGAGCTTTATAATTATTTCATTACATATTACAAGGTAATAATAACAGAAATAAAGTGCACAATAAATGTAAGGTGCTTGAATCATCCCCAAACCATCCCCTGACCTTGGCCCATGGAAAAACTGTCTTCCCGGAAACCAATCCCCAGTGCCAAAATGGTAGGGGACTGCTGCTCTAGACAACATTAAGTGATTCTTAAGAGCAATCAAAGTAAGCAGTAGAGTTTCTTCATCAGTTATTTAGTGTTACAATAATACTATATAACACAATAACTATAATAACTATATAAAAATATTATGTAATATAATCATTACATTAAATGAATTATCCCAAAAGAAATAGCTTAAAACAGTAAGTATTTACGTAGCACATTTGGATAGTAGGTCGATAATTTAGGTTGAACTTTGAGACAGCTGTTCTGATCTCAAATGGGCTCCCACACACATTTAGTGTTTCGGTATCCATTGGCTCTCTGTCATCTGGCTGTTGCCTGGGTTGTTGTGGGTGACTAGGCCTCCTCCACCATGCTTACCTGACAATGGTCTCATGTTGAAACAAAGGAGAATGATCAAGTAAACTAAAATATACAAAAACCTCTATTACTTAAGCTTAGAACCAGTGCACTAATCACTTCCAACACATTCTAGCAGCCCATGTAAGTTATAATGAGTGAAGGGATGGAGGAACAGATTCCACCTCTTTAGTGAGATGTGGTAGAAGTCATATGGTATAGGGTGTAGATTTAGTGCAATCTGTCATATACATAATGTATTGCAAGACAATATTTCAGTAAAATTAAATTTGACTTAGTGAAATAATTTATAGACTTTACTACTAAGTTAATACTGTTAAGAAAGTTTAATTTACATTAAAATTGCTTTGCTGTTTATAAAAATTCATAGAATTAAAGATAAAGAATTCCTTGTCATGCTAATTTATATCATCAGCTTTAAAAAGGCATTCACAGACATTTATTAACCACTTATGTGCACATTGTACTAAGTGTTGGGGGAAAAGTGTGAATAACAGAATCAAGGTAGTTCCTGCTTATGATAATTAGTTTTATGTGCCAGACTAATACACAACCGTCATAGAAATTATAATAGAGTACATCTGATAGTGTCACTCAAAATCTTCCAAATATAGGCTGGGGTGTTTACAGAATTAAAAATAGAGACTGAATAGGTTATGCTGACTGTTAATCAGTTGTCAGGATTTGAAACATATTTAGAATGGGGAGCAGGACACTCAAATCTCATCGTACCATTAGGAAAAGGGCAGCATCAGCTGAATACCATACAGAATTTTAAAATTGTTTACATGTAAATGATGTATTTCTAGCATAATCCACAAATTAAACCAGGAAGTTTGTTAAGCTATGTGCTTTCTTTTTCCATAGTATTTGTCAATCAATACCAATTGTTGTATATCCTGGAACATCCATTGTATAGCCATTTAAAATTTGTAAATTATTTTTATACATATTTTTCTATTATGACCTTAACAAATTTTTGAGACAGACAAAACAGTAATTATTAGACATTTTTAGATAAACTTAATTTGGAGAGATTATCTTATTTGCCCTTGTTTCTCAACTTGTGCATGTCAGAATAAAGACATAAGTTCATGGTGCCTGATAGCTAATGTTCTGTGTTTATGACAGGCTAGCTTAGGTTTCCTTCTATAACAAATGGGGTTCCTAATCATATATGGTTTCCAATCATGCCACTTTGAGAATTCATGATAATTCTTGTGATTAATAATGGATAATCTATGTTTTCTCTGGCATACATACACATGAATTGTAAAGAGTATATTTTTGAGTTAAAGTCCAATTAAAATATTGTACAAGACCTAGCTTCTTTCAAAACACTATGCAATTTAGGCAATACTCATTTATATGCGAGAAGTTGTTTAAAGGCTTACTGTTCCAGGAAAAATCACGTAATTATTTGCGTTATCAATTTCTTACAATGTGTTCTGATGAGTACCATGAAGCCTTTCTGAAAACCATTCTTGTACAATACCAAAGTAAGGTGCTAAATTCTAGTGCAGGTTCATAAAGGAAGTTTTTAGAAGCAGTTATCTGACTCTAACACACTTCAGTTAGGTCAAGAATACAAAAATATATACAAGGTGGATCAAGGTATATAGGTCAGAGGAGGGCTTCTTTGGAGGAAGCTGTGCTTTGTATGGAAATATCTGCACTTTTTCTTAAGTCCAATGGAAACAAAAGAGTCTACGACTGGATCATCTGGAGAGCCTAGAATATGTTACTTGCACGTAGAAAACACTCAGGACCTGTGTTTTTGATTGTATACCTGAGAAAGCCAAAGCAGATAATGGCAGAGCAAAAAATAGAAGGAGCAGGATTCTATATTTAAAAAGTAACGGGCCGGGTGCGGTGGCTCAAGCCTGTAATCCCAGCACTTTGGGAGGCCGAGGCGGGTGGATCACGAGGTCAATCGAGACCATCCTGGTCAACATGGCGAAACCCCGTCTCAACTAAAAATACAAAAAAAATCAGCTGGGCATGGTGGTGCGTGCCTGTAGTCCCAGCTACTAAGGAGGCTGAGGTAGGAGAATTGCATGAACCCAGGAGGCGGAGGTTGCGGTGAGCCGAGACCGCACTCCAGCCTAGGTAACAAGAGCGAAACTCCATTTCAAAAAAAAAAAAAGTAACTACACTTTCAACATCAGGGAAGGCCAAAAATATGGGCTGGGTGGGAGTGAAAGTTGGCAGTCATTTTAAATATTACTTAATAATGTAGCTAGGGAAAAAAAAATGGAACCCAAGTAGGGAAAGACAGATAGAGCCCCACATAAAATCTATTTTATTGCATTCTATATAAAAGGTTTTTCAACATTAATATAATTACTTATATAATTTCTAATCATAGTGTAATTTTCTTTAATATTGTTTTATGAAATTCAACATGACATTGTTTTTTTTCTCATACTTCAGAATTTTACATTTTGTATTGTAAATGGATGCATATTATTGTATGTGATATTATATAGATGATTGTTTACCTGTGCCTGAAAATTTAAGTAGGTTCCTATTATTTTGGTTTAGGTTCTTTTTTATTTGTTTATTTTTATTTTTATTTTTTTATTTTGCTGCTTTAAATAATACTGATATTAACATACTTATTCATATAGTTATTTCTAACTTTTAAAACTCTTTTTCTTCAACTTTGTGAAATGTTTTCTATGTGTCAGTTCATATAACAGAATATGGTAAAACATATACTTTGCTTATGACTAAAAGCTATGGCGTTGCAAAGTACTTTTTATCCTTACGTAGTTGTAATGTGAGTGCTTTATGGTAGTGGCAAAACTTGTAGCAATTTCTTATTGATTTTAGTTATAATTATTTTTCCCTTAATAGTTTATATGCAGATAAAATCCTCACTGTACATTTGAGTATTACATGCAGTCAGGCAAACCAAAACACATATTATATTTATATTTCAAATACAAAAACAAAGATATATATCAGATTATGCTATGCATCTAGAAAATATAAGAATATTGACTACAAAAACTATAGAAAGTTTATTAATTTAAATTATATAAACTTTCTATGCAAAAAACACAGTGTCATTCTTTTCTTCTTGACCATTTTAAAATTTCATTTGTATTTTCAAAAATGAATGCCCATAATTTACATAAAATATATTTACATGCATATAATTATACATATGTTCAAGCACATAGGCATATAAATATACATGTGTTCAAACATATATGTTTATATTGTTATGTGAGGGGCATGCAATTTATGGCATTAACATTATTTTTCATCATAAGAAACAGCATTTTTTGTCACACTTTACCAACAAGAGTTCTTTTTTACGTTTTTTTTCTTTTTTTTTGAGAGGGAGTCTCATCCTATCGCCCAGGCTGGTGTGTAATGACAGGATCATGGCTTATTGCAACCTCCGCCTCCCAGTTTCAAATGCTTCTCTTGCCTCAGCCTCCTGAGTAGCTAGGATTACAGGTGCTTGCCATCACATCCAGCTATTTTTTTTTTTTTAAGTAGAAACAGGGTTTCACCCTGTTGGTCAGGCTGATCTTGAACTCCTGATTTTGTTGTCCACTTGCCTTGGATTCCCAAAATGTTGGGATTACAGGCATAAGCCACCACACCCAGCCACCAACTAGATTTTTTTCAAGAAAAGGAACTGAGCTTAAAGAGGAAAAAGAAGAAATTTTACTACAATATATGTTGGAATTCTTACTATCAACACCATGTTTTATCAAAATACATTCCTATTAATGAGCAATTATCCAGTCAAAGCCTAAGAAAGATGAACTATTCCCTATGTATTTTTTTCTGTTTTTGTGATGCTGTATAACAGATGGAGTTTTATGTCATGGTGCATTAGTATACTGTTAAATTTTAATTTCAATTAATGATCTTTATACTTTTATGCACATGAGGGATATTTTAGGCATTCATTTCCCTTCTAATTAGCTTTTATTGCTGAATTCATTCTGAATCAGGAAGTCATTAAATGCTAAAACATTCACAGCTGAATTTACTTATCTCCTAATAAAATAAATTAGTCCTTTGAACAAAGAAATCTAAAGTTCTTATTTAATCAACCTAGATGTGAATTGGGTACACACACACTTACAAACACACACACATATACACATACACATATATACATAATATTTTCCTGAATAGAATCCTGATCATATTGTCTGGCAATAGCCATATAGAATTCATTGGATACTAATTAGCTATCATTTCTTATTTTTTTGCATGTTTCAAGAACATCTCAATGTTCTCTGAAAATATAATGCACTGTCATAACTTTGAGACTTTGTTTTCCTGTGTGAGAAAGTATTTCTCTTCTTTTTTTCTGTAGCCAACTTCTAAGATTAAAGAATCCAGATCCAGTTTTAACAATTTTTAAATGTGCAAACTTGACATCAAAACAAAACTATTATGTTAAAGATTTGATGCTGTAAATCTCTTAAATTTCTAAAACTTATTGCAGGAAGTAAAATGCCAGAAGAGTCAAAGATAAGTTAAATCAAAAACAAGTTACTTAAAAATTAAATTTATGAAACAATTTAAGTGGAATAACGTAGCATCTCTTTAAATAAAATAAGCACTCTATGCTGGACACGGTGCCTCATGCCTGTAATCTCAGCAGTTTGGGAGGCTGAGACAGGCAGATCACTTGAAGTCAAGAGTTCAAGATCAGCCTGACCAACATGGTGAAACCCTGTCTCTACTAAAAATACAAAAATTAGCTGGGCATGGTGGCATGCATCTGTAGTCTCAGTTACTTGGGAGTCTGAGGCAGGAGAATCACTTGAACCTGGGAGCTGGAGGTTGCGTTGAGCTGAGATAGGCCACTGTACTCCAGCCTGGGCAACAGAGTACGACTCTGCCTCAAAACAAAGAAAACCAAGCAAAACAAAACAAAAGCACTCCAACTACGCTCGTCAAATTTTCCTATGTAGCATCTTGGGCCATTTTTTCTTTTCCAAAAAAGCAGGTTTGTAGTTCAAAATAGAAATAATAAGGAAAATTTGTTTTTATTTACTTTTCAAAACTACATTTCTTGGACCCAAATAATAAAATTTGAATTAAACTTTGTAAGAATTTATACTTAAAAAGATCTACTCAATTGATTTAAATGTTCAGTCACGTTTAGAAACCAGTTTTCCCAGACAAGATTTAATAAACAAATAATAAATACCTAGTCATTAAAAGCTAATCAGCCCATAAATAAATTTCCAAAGATGTGTTCCTATATGGTTTAGATTACTTCAAGAGATTTAATTGTTTAATTTTCTAAACATTGTTTCAAATTATATGGTATTTTACTTTTCTTTTTATTCCTTAAATATTCATTGAACATTTATAGTTCCAGGCTTTTATGGTATTAAAATCACAACTGCCCTGGAATCTTATACTCTAGAACAAGTGTATAGAAGGCAAAGGCTATCAGAATAGCATTTAAAATGCTTTGTGATTAGTCAAAATTATTAATTCTATTCAGCAGATATTCCTTGAGTTACTTCTTAACTGTCTCTCTGTACTGAGTGTTACATAGATAGGAGATTCTAAGACAGTCATTTGTTAGTTTTTGCATTACTATAAAGAAATAGCTGAAGCTGGGTAATTTACAAAGAAATGAGGTTTTAGTTTGACTCATGAATCTGTAGCTACACAGGAAGCACAGTACCAACATTTTTTTTCTAGTGTGGGCCTCAGGAAGCTTCCAACCAGGGCAGAAAGCAATGGGAGCTGGCATATCACATGGTGAGAGCCAGAATGAGAGAGAGAGAAGAGGTGCCATTCACTTTAAAACAACCAGATCTTGAGTTAACTCAGAGCAAGAACTCACTAATCACTGAAGGGATGACACTAAACCATGACACTAAACCATTCATGAAGGTTTAGTGTCATGATCCCCCCATGATCCAATCACCTCCCACAAAGCCCCACATTCAACACTGGGAATCATAGGAGATTTGGATGGAACAAAGAGCCTAACCTTATCAGTCTTAAGGATCCCATCCCCAGCAGTTTATAGCCACAAAGCAATTTCAATAAAGTGAGCTAAGGGTTTTGATAAGGGAAAGTATAAAGTATCAGTATAAGTGATAGCAATCAGGCAGGAAATTCAAACGTAGAAGATAGCTGTGGTTGTCAATTCTGACTGCATGCAGAGCAACCCAGAATGCTTTCAGTAACCTCAATGACCAGTGTCTGTAACCCAGATCCATTAAATCACAATCTTTTCTTTTAGGATCCAGGTATTAGTATTTATTGAAGTTCTCAAGTGTTTTCAACCTGCAGCCAATCAGAAAATCTATTGGATAGAGTAGACATTCTAGAAGATAGTATTTTTTGTCTGATTGTTCACATAAATAGTAGTTAGTCAAACTAAGGGAAAAAGTGAAGGCAGTTGGGGGCAGAGGATCAGGATGTTTTCCAGGAAGAAGAAAAATTTTACATAAAATTGAAAATTCTTTCAATTTTAAAATTGAAAGATATCAATAAAATTTAATGCAATAAAGATGATTTCATGATAGAATAAAAGAAAAGAAACTATAGGATCTGTTAAATTACGTTGAAGCAAAATATTTAAATTTGTCTCAAAGGTAGAGATTCTCAAATATTTCTGTGCTTAAGAAACACTTAGGAATCTTTCTAACAACATGATTTTCTGGGCCCCCTGTCCCAGAGATTACAATTCCTTAGGTCTGTAGTGAAAAACAGAAATATTTATTTTAAATAAATACTCTTACATTATTTTGATATAAGTAGTTTAACGACAATTTAGGGAAACAAGAAGGTGATACAATTCAGATTTGCTATTTGGAAATATTCTTATGGGGTAGAAAATGAATTTGAGAGGCTCAGTGCTAGTCTCAGGGATACCAATGTGTCCCTAGGGTTTGTTGCAATAGCATAAGCAAAAGGGGACTGAAGAGAGGATTTTGATTGGTGGCAATGGAGATGAAGAACATTTTACTTTTTTTGGTGATATTTTAAAATCTTTATTCATATTTTATGTTTCTAATGTGAATTGATCTGTTTTTTGAAAGTTGAAGCAATGTAAATAATAAAACATTTTCATTGGTGTTATCTCTTATTTGTTGTTTTCACCTTTTTATGAACTACATGTTCAATTGATTTGTTTTCTCCTAAGGCCAACTCTTTAATTATCTAAGGGCCAATTGTCTTGCTAATTGATTATCAGTTCCTTTGCTGCTTATATGTCAGTAGTCCTCAGAATTTGTAAAGTTGGTTAGACACGGAAGAAAATATATATGTATTGCACTTTAACAAGCTTGACATGTTTGCTCTCTCTTATGCCTTAACCTTACACATTAAATAGATAGAATGCCAAATGGTATTTATTGTTTTTGTTTAATTAAAACTAAAATGTTAATTATCACACACAGCATTTAATTCTAAGAAGTAATTTTTAAGTAAGTTTAAATTTTATTCTCTACCTATCTGTATTATTTCATTTCATGATGCTGATAAAGACATACTTGAGATTGGGTAAATTTATAAAGAAAAAGATGTTTAATGGATTTACAGTTCCTCATGGCTGGGGAGGCCACACGATCATGGTAGAAGGTGAAAGTCACATCTTCTGTGGTGGCAGGCAAGAGATAATAACAATCAAGTGAAAGGGGTTTCCCCTAAGTTCTTGTGAGATTTACTACCATGAGAACAGTATGGGGGAAACTGTCCCCGTGATTCAATTATCTCCCTCGGGGTTCCTCCCAAAGCACACGGGAATTATGAGAGTTACAATTCAAGATGAGATTTGGGTGGGGACACAGCCAAACCATATCACTATCTGAACACCCATCTTAGTTTTGCATCAAGCATTTAATGTTCTTAAAATTAGTGTTTAAATGGACAACACATGATGTGAGCCCTCAATTTCTTTGTAGAACAAATGATGATAAATATGTTGTTGAATACCTCCTTTGTAAGAGGTAGTTTTCTTGTATCTGACAAAAGAAAAACACCTCAGAGCAATTTGTGTTCTGTGAGGTCTACAAAATGCATCAGGCCCAGCGAGATAAGACTACGGGACTTCAGCCACTCCTCCCACTCACAAGCCTGGGATCAACTGTTTAAAGACATTTTGTTTCTTTCTAATTGCCTCACCCATTTTCTTCATAATCCTCGAATTTGTGATAGGAAAAATATGTATAGTCAATCATTAGCTTATGTTATTGTGATATAAATTCTGGTAAATAACTTAGGAACTGCCTCTTCTTTTACTGTAAAAACCTCCATTCAACTGCTGCAATTAGAGTGTATATTCTGAGTTACCTGAGCTTATGCTCCTGGTTTGCAATTGAGCAATAAAAAAAAAAAATTCTGGGCCAGGCGCGGTGGCTCACGCCTGTAATCCCAGCACTTTGGGAGGCCGAGGCGGGTGGATCACGAGGTCAAGAGATCGAGACCATCCTGGTCAACATGGTGAAACCCCGTCTCTACTAAAAATACAAAAAATTAGCTGGGCATGGTGGCACGTGCCTGTAATCCCAGCTTCTCAGGAGGCTGAGGCAGGAGAATTGCCTGAACCCAGGAGACGGAGGTTGCAGTGAGCCGAGATCGCGCCATTGCACTCCAGCCTGGGTAACGAGAGCAAAACTCCGTCTCAAAAAAAAAAAAAAAAAAAATTCTAAGTCCCCCAACCAACTGGATGGAATATCTCTTGCTCAAGGAGATACCAGAACAACCTTAAAAACAGAGTTTCTGACCATGACAGGATATATTGGCCTGCCCCTTTCTTAATAACCTTTAACCAGAAGTGTTTCCTAAGGAGTGAGCAGAAACCAGCTCTGGAAAACAAGAAATAGATGATTCATTCCTTCATCGCCTTAAACCAATCATCTAAGGCTGAGGCTGGGTCCCCTCTCCTTCTCTGCAGTTTGGATGTGACAGCTCACTGGTTTCACAAGGCATTCATTCCTAAAAACTGACCACCATCTCAGGACTGGTTTTGGCTGGCTCAAAGAGCAGGTGCAGTGAGAAATTTTGTGTTCTCTGCATCACCTTTTGATGTCAGAGGGCTGAAAATTCCACCCTTGAATTCTGCTAATGCTGTCAGCTTTTGAACATGTAACACTTGAAGAGGCATGAAGCTCAATTACCTGCATGTTTCTCCTTTTATAAATATTCATGACTTCTATAGTTTCTTGAATGTGTATACTTAGCAAACCTGGTCAGCATACATTTCTGTCTTTTCCTTCCCTCTCCTGAAGTGCTTGCTCCTGGCATCTACCAGAGGCTGTGTTTCCCAGCTTGCTGGATGGCCAACCTGCAGGCTGCTATCCTTTATGAGAAATAAAGCTCTCCTTTCCAAATTTATGATCCTTATGATTGTTCAGTTGAACAATTTTCAAACTTGATCCCAATAAATTCTTTACTTGTATTAATTTGGAGTCAGCTTTTTTTCTTTTAGGTCAATATATCTAATACTATATATAATAAAATTTTAGTACAGAGAAAGTGTAAAACAACTAATAAAATGAGAATTTTTGCTTAGCTATTTATTTATTTATTTTATTTTATCATATTTTTTTTCCTGAGACTAAGAGAGATTGAGTGCGGTCAGGGTGGCATGGTCATGAACCAGTTTTCCTTTTGTTTTTTTTTCCATCTCCAAAGATGATAACCTATTTCTCCATGTCTGAATGAACTTTTACTTACTGTGTCTTTAATGGTAAAGATTCTGTGCTAGGTGCAATTTATTTTGACTTTGGTCCTCCCAATGATTTCTAGAAATTCTTGAATTGTACTTGCATACTTATCTTTGAGTTGTCCCTGTAACTAATTTTCTTAAAAAGTTCACACCTTATTCAAATAATCTACCAAGTGATTCTTTTATATTTTATTTCCATAGGTATAGTTTTTCTTTGCTCTTATTATTACCTCTTAGAAACTGCCAGTTTCCAATTTTGCTATAGACTTCCTGTCAATGGATTCTTTCTTACTAGTTGTATGAGCTTGCTGATGCATATGTTTTTAAAGTCCATTTTCTTGGTTCTTTTATTCCCTTCCAGTTCATGATCATTATCTCCTAAATTGCCTTCCACTATTACCTTTTCAGCATATAAAATATAGGTAATGAAAAATGTTGCTGTAACATTTGGTCATCTATTTTGAAATGTAGGGTCCTTAGAAATGTTTTAAAAGCTAAAAGTATTCTTCTGTTTGTAATTTGACATTTTTTTTCTTAAACTGGTTCAAAATATGTCCAAATGATTTAAAGATGATCCACTTACTTGGCAACATGTTTCTTTGGGTGCCTTAACTTGCTGAAATAATCACCTTATTTGGGATTTTTTAGGAAAGCTGTTTAATCTAGGTTGAATATTTCAATATGTTTTAAAAAATATTTCTAAATGTCCCCATATATCTGTTTTGGGTCAGTGTTCCTCTTCAATTTTATTCTGTTTTCCTGTTAGAAATCTTCCTGTGTTTATCAACCAGTTTTATCATTTTTTAGTATTTAGATATAAATGTTATTCACTATCACCTTTACACAGTTTGTAGTGTAATAACACTTTAAAAAAGTTTATATTGATCTGGCTATTGATAATGACAAACTAACAGGTAACAGATGCTGTTTATTTATGGTGTTTTGAAAAGTGAAACCCATTTTCTGTAAGTTTGGATTTTAAACTGTGAAAATCTTTCAGAAATCACCTACTTAAGAAAACCATTTGCTACATGTGCGTTACTTCCTAAGTACTTGTATTTTTTCTCATGTCAAAAACATGCCTGCACATCAGCATAACTTTATACAGTCAATGACAGACTTTATTTTCAAAAACTGCCATATGTTTGTGAAAGAATTATGAGTCAAAATATGAAATTGCAGCAAATTTAGTTTTAAGGAATCTTAATTGGCATTTATTCATGATTCCAGAATTGGGCAACATCTCGCTCCATAAAAGAGAACAAGTACTCCAGTGATCCAAACAGAAGTTGGCTTTACAGGCAGAAAAAAGCTGAAGAAAGGAGACACAAACAACAAAAGCCAAGTCATCAGTTTTGGTTACTTTTCTCATAGGATTAGAACAAAGGAGATTTCCTTATTACAGCCGCTCAAGTTGACTAGAATCTCCTGTTTTAAAAATTGGTCCATTTCGAAGTTCAGTTTGATTACCTGGCAAGTAGCACAAGGTTAGTCCTCTGGTTCAGTTTAGTCTGCTAAGGCCCAGTGTAAAGAAGTAGTCTAAAACAATGACCTCCCATAACTTTCTTTATTATGAAGTTAAAGACAGGAATCTTGAAATAAACTTTTAATTATTTTCTTAAATTAAAAATAATATTTGTTATGAAAAATATTACTTTGGGTAACATTAACATGATTACTTGGGTATTTTTGGTTTAAATAAATTATTGGAAATGGGACAATGTTAGATATAATCCAAGCAACATGTTTCTGGAAAGCAGCAATAGTTAAGAGAGAAAACTTCTCACCCAACCCTTTGTCTTCTGCACAGTGGCTTACCACAAAGAACCAACCCTCTTCATATGACTTAGATAGCATTTACTTATGTCCCTTTTTTATGTATGTCAAGGCCAGACACACATCCTGCAAATTACTGTTCTTTGTCTTATAAATAGTTAGCTGAGCTGTTGATACGCCTTAGTTCAATCTGGACAAAATATCTGCTGACTTGACCAAACTTTGCTCAGCCTTCTCTTCTTCCCCCAGGCCCCTGAACTTGACCACTCTTGATCTAAGCCAGCATCAGAATATAAAACAACCCCTCCAGAAAGCCCCCCCAAGAATTCGCTGACTACAAAGCCATTGTCTGGTCAAAAAATTGATCACATCACCTACCCAATCCCACACTAGGATTCTTTTTAGCCTGTTTTCTCTGCCTGATCTTGGAAATACTTATAGTCTCACAGTTGGAGGATGGATGGTTCTATTGCCACAGTTCACCTCCCCTAATTCAATAGTTGCCATTCCCTCATTGCAGTAATCTTTTAGAATAAAGTTTCTCCTTACATAAGTCCAAAGTTCAGATTTGTTTTTATTTGATAAACCTAACAACGAGAGATATAAGAGATTCTTGCTTAAATGGACTCTATGTTTGAGCCCAACATGTGGACATAGATATTTGTTAACTCTGTAAACTGATTTTGTGAGCTAGAGAGACTGTATGTGCATAAATATGTATGTGTGTGTGGGGGGGACGTGTGTGTATGTTTGTGTATGTGTGTGGAAACCAGACACTTTATTTCTAAATAAATGCTGGTAAAATACATTATAAAATATAGTGAAGGAAATAAGGTAGTTATATAATTACATAAGATATTGGTTTCTGTTTATAATGTTATTTTCTTAACTTAGTTAAAATAATTATTTATATGATTTGAAGAGAATGTGTGACTCAAGTACAAAGTGAAAAATTGTGAATATTCAATTAAGAAAGGGAAAGGACAGAAAAGAAGAGCTAAAGATCCAGACTTTCAGAAGCCCATAGAATACTGGAAAGACAAATTAAGTAAACAAGTGCTTACAGTAAATTATAATTAAATGGAAATATATAATAATCGAAGTTTTGTAGATTATTGAGACGGGTTTTGATATTTTATAACTCAAGGGAGAGTTAGGACAGGTGGTATTGATATATTAGAAAAAAAAATTAACAAAGTAGGAAAAGGGAAGGAGAGATTGCAGGAAAGGCATTCAAGGCTCATGGAAATCCTGTATAAAAATATTTGCCTGAGGAAAGATCGAGAAATTGTGCTCCTGTTTACTTCAATATACTTTCTCTATTGTCCAACTACACAGAAAGTAGTGTCAGAAAAGCTAATACCTAGCACTATGAAAAGCACCTTTATTGTTTATAATTAAATATGTTTATAGATTATATTTTGTTTAGGTAAAATTTACATTCAGCAAAATGCCAAAATCTCAAAACATTCTATTTGAATAATTTAAACAAATGCATACGTCTGCACAGTATGATTCTTATAAATATAAAAAACACTTTCATAAAGTTCCTGAAAGCATTCTCCTGCCCCTCTCCATTCAATTATTCCTAGATGTAGTATCTTTTTAGAAAATTTTGATCATACATCAGTTTTATCAGTACTACAACTTCATATAAATGGAATTATAAAGCATTATATTGCATGCCCCACTTCTTTTGCTCAATATGGTGATATAATGCCTGAGATTTCCATCAATGCTTTTGCATGTATTAGTAGTACTTTCTGTCTTGTTGTTAAATAATACTGAATTAATATAATATAGGATATGTAGTATTCTATAAAATGTCATATAACTAAATATGTTCATATATTTTCTTTCTCATGAATATTTGCTTTGTTCCAGTGTAAGGAAGCTATGAATAAATTTGCTGTGATTATGGGTGTACAAGTCATTTTGTGGACATATTTTCTTGATGAATGTCTAGAAGTACAATTGCTAGGTCACATTGAGTCCTATTTAACATTATAATATGCTGCCAGAAGTTTTTCCTACGTGATTGTACAATTTACACTACGATTAGCAATGTATATGAGGGCCAGTTTGTCAACATTATTAAGAAAATTGATGTAAACCTGTATAATTATAGCCATCCAAGTGGGTATGAAATTCAATATTAATGAGTTTTAAATTTTCATTTCCTTGAAAACAGATGACATTGGGCCTTTTCTTGTGGGGTTTCTTTTTGGGTTTTCTTGCATTTTTCTTTGTGTAATATCTCCTTCACAATATTGCCTACTTTTTATTAGTCATATATCTTTTAATTTTTGTCATAATCGTTGTTTACATATTTGAGTACAAGTTCTTTATCAAATACTTGAAACTATTTTCTCAGTTCGTGGATTGACTTTTTAACAGTGATTTTCAAAGCACTATTTTTTTTAATTTTGATAAAGCTGAACATTTTTTTAGATTATTGTTTTCTTTGTTCTAAGAGTTCCTTGCTTAGTTTGAAAGATACATAGCAATCATATTTGTAAAAAAGATTCTTTTTGAGTTAGGTTTGGCAAAACGTGTCTCTTTTCTATTTCCCTCACTTAGTTCCTTAGTACAAAAGTAGCAATAGGTAATATGTGAACACAGAGTTATGGTTTGTTTCAATAAATACTTTATTTACAAAGATTTACTTTACCTTAGTGCTTCAAAGGTTTTTCTGATAATCATTCATTTAAAAAATGTTGATTATGTATATGAAAAAAGCACAACATCACTGATTATTAGAGAAATACAAATCAAAACCACAATGAGATACCATCTCACAGTCAGAATGGCGATTATTAAAAAATCAAAAAATAACAAATGTTGGTGACATTCTGGAGAGAAGGAAACACTTGTATACTGTGTGGGAGTGTAAATTAGTTCAGCCATCGTGGAAGACAATGTTGTGATTTCTAAAAGATCTAGAGACGGAAATACAATTTGACCTGACAATCCTGTTACTGGTTATATGCCCAAAGGAATAGAGATCATTCTGTTATAAAGCCACATGAACATGGATGTTCATTGTGGCACTATTCGCAATAGCAAAGACATGAAATCAACCTAAATGCTCATCAGTGACAGACTAGATACAGAAAATGTGGCACATATACATCATTAAATGCTATGCAGTCACAAGAAAGAATGAGATCATGTCCTTTGCAGCTGCATGTATGGAGCAAGAGGCCATTATCCTTAGCAAAATAACACCAGAAGAGAAAATCAAATACCACATGTTTTAATTTATAAGTGGGAGGCAAATGATAAGAACAAATGGGCACGTAGAGGAGAATAACACATGCTGGAGCATTTCAGAGGCTGAAGGGTGGGAGGAGGGAGGGGATCAGGAAAAAGAACTAATGGGTACTAGACTTACTACCTAGGTGGTAAAATAATCTGTTCGACAAACTCTAATAATGCAAGTTTACAGATGTAACAAACCTGCACTTGTGCCCCTGAACTTAATATAAGTAAAATAAAAATCAATCCTGATTTCTCTAAAATAAATTGATTATGATGTACTCCTTATGAAAGAATTTAACCTTGCCCAAAAAAGGTCTGACCTTTGCCTTATAAGAGTTTGCTTATTTCCCTGTGGGCCTTGGGTCACCAGGCAGTTTAACAACATGATTTAGCATTGAAGGTGGCCACAGTATATCCAGGAGTCGAGGGAATGATGGGAGAGGTCTGGTAAGTGGATAAGCATTCCAGAGATACCAACAATAACTTTAGGATGAGGACAATCAGTCATATTCTATTCATTGATCTAAAAAGTGGGTAGAAACTAAGAACAGCCATGTGGACAATCAATCACGATTATATGTGAAGCCCCCCCAAAATTTGGGAAACTGAGATTTCGGTGAATTTTCCTGGTAGCCATATTTCATGCATATTGTCACACCCTGATGCCAGGAAAGTAATGTTGTTTTCACACTGTAAGGTGAGGACAATTGGAAATCTCCACATTTGAAACTCTTTTGGACTCCGTTCTGTGTGCTTCTTTCCCTGGCTAATTTTAATCTCCATTATTTGCTTGTAAGAAACTATAAATATTAGTATAAGAGCTTTTATTGAGTTATGTTTTATTCTAGTAGATTATTGAAACTGAGAGTGATTTTGAAAATTCTGCTAAACGTAACAATTGACGTCATAAATGAGAGTGGTCTATAGACTGTCTACCTGAAGCTATGCAGTTGCTTAACTCTGTTGCATTTTTTGTGATTTTTTTTTCTTTTTTGTATTTCATGTTGTCTGTGTTTATCTTGTTTAGGTTTTGTTGAGTTTCCATGATCTATTGACTTAGAGATGTGTAGAGTGGCAACTTTACATTCTTGCTAAGATAAATAGAACTACATATGTACATAAGAAGACTCTATGTTTTTAGAAATTTGGCCCCCCTCAAATTTTTCTGTAGATTTTTCACAATCCCATTAAAACTCAAACAAGCTTTCCTTAAGAATTGACAAGTTGATTCCACAATTTATATGGAAATGCAAGATACCTAGGATGTTCAAAACAATATTTAAAAACACAAGCTTAGAAGCAAAACAGGGACAAATTAATAATGCAAGAGAAAAGATGGCAAAGGTATAAAATGATTCAGGATATCAACAAATGTATAGCAATATATATAAAATGTCAAATAAAAATGAGTACATTTTAGGAAAACAATTTGTCAAAATTTACTTAAGTACTAATTGAAAATATCAGTCAACCCTGAAACCATTAATCTGCTTCTTTAAGCATTTAAACAGTTGCCCACCAAAAAAAATGTAATTGTTTTAAGGGTGATTGCTACCAAAAAGTCATGGAACAGATCATTGCAACTTTATACAATTATTTTAGAGAAAATAAAAAGAGAGATTATTATTATGCAACTCATCTTATAATGCTGAGAAGGACCTGACAAGAGCAACAAAAGAAAAGAAAATTATATAACAATATTATTTACTTAACACAGATAAAGATATTAAAACATTAGTAAGTCAAATTTAACCATAGGTTAAATAATAATAATAAAAAATGCATCACAACAATTTCTTCAACCTTTCCCTAACAGTGTTGACCTCTCATATCACAAGATATGTTACCTGCAGAGGAGAATAAAGGTAATTTTGAAATGTTGAAGAGTTTTCCTTTGGTGCATTTATCAGTATAGTTAGTTATTTCAGGGGATTTTAAAGCTCGATAAAGTCCCTATTTCACTAAGAATAGATTGTGAGTGACACAGATACACGTTTATAGACATGCAATAAGGGTAACCTTCTCTATTGCTATTTAAATTATGATCATACATTGAAAGCAGTGATGTTACAAGGTCAACTAGAATTTTTTCTGTTTTCCAGTTGATTGAATCCAGGTCATCTGTCACAATGTGATCAAACTAATGACTAAAGCCAGTGATGGGGAAAGTCTCTGGTTGTGTTTTAAACTTGCAAAGCATATTTCTCTGGAACCTTTGTCTTAGGAGAGTAAAGCATAGAGCATGACTTCCTGTGAGCAATGGAAGAACAATAAACACATGCTCCCCAGAATCTGCTGAATTTGCTATCTATAGAAAATGAGATATTGCCTAACAATTAAGGTAAATTAAGCAGCTGTTTCTTTCTATATTGAGCTAATGTTGCTTTGAAATTGTAAATTGTTGATGGGAGATCAGAATAAGAAAGAAACAATATCATTTCCCATTTCTTGAGCAGTTCATTTTATGATTATCATAAGAAGCAAGTGTTTTTGCAGCTGGCAGTGAATAGAAATAAAATATGACACTCCAAGGAAACTGCTTAAATGAATAAATAGTAAAAAGTAAAATAATTGAAACATACCAGTTTATAATTTTTTGCAGTTAAAACAAAAACTCAACTCACCCAAAGCTCACATAGAAGTATTGGAAGAGATAAGTAATACTAACGTTGAGCATGTCTCCTTTCCATCTGAAAGTGAAAAATGTAAAAGAATAAGCTGGAAAATACACAATTCTTTTTAATATCATAGAGACTAATGAGTACTCCAAAAGTAAAAATAAAAAGGCCTGAAGAACTCAAATGTTTTAATTGAACAGATATTTTGTTATTACTCCATTGAGCTAGCTTGATTTTTTTCACATTACTTAAATGCCTTTAGAATTTTCAAAGTATTAGTGAAATTTAGAAATTAAGTAAATAAAAATGCTTTGTAGGAAACAAATGTGCTTTCTCACCATTGGCTGATCTTAAATTATTCCTATGTCTTAGACCTGTGCAATTTATAATTTTCTTTTATTCTACATTTTTAAAGAAACATATATAAACACAACATAGACATGATAAAATGAAATTTAATGTTTGCGTATATGTATTTCTTTGAAAAATTTTTTATTTTTGTTTGAAAATATTAGTGAAATTTTATTATACAACATGAATATTTCAGGCATGTTATTTTCCACTGTGTGGACAATCAATAAACACTAAGTAAACACAAGAGCAAATCCCATTCATAAACTTATCACAGGCCATTTTGGAAATATGTTTTTTTACCTTGGAAAGAATTCAAAAGTTTTGGTTTGCTTTTACTCTCTTTCCTTTACCAAAGTTTCAAGTGATATTATTTTAGGTGACCACACTTTACTGCAGTGCACCCAGAAGTTCAGTGATATTAAGGTATCTGTGTGGTAGGCGATATATTACCTTTGCAAAGGTATATAATAAAGCATAAAGAAGACGAAAAATTCATTTTCTTTAGGTTGCAAGGTAACACACAGAGAATTCAATATAAATTCTCAAAACTTTGACTTTTGTTTCTATGCTAGGTTGCATCCCTTATAGTTATTAATTTGGTAGCAGTCATTTTATTCTATTTACTTAGTGTTTGTCACGTGCCTTCTAGTCCTTTAGTTATTTTTCCTTTTTATGAATGACCCTTCTGATCTAATGATGATGGGTAAGAAAATTGAAACTGTTAAGTCTGGTTAACTGAATTTACCTGACTAAATAAATCTCTATTCATTCGTTTTGATAACTGTATTCACAACATCAATAAAAACTTGCCAACTTTCTGTTTAACCTATTTCAAATTATTACAACCACAATCATTAACTTATAATTCATGGTATTACAGAGATTTTTTAAGGAGGGTTTTATTTTCATCACAGTGGAGGTTTTATTATTTGTATGGTATTTTAGAACTTAAAAAACTTTTAAAAATCACTTTTTTACTTCAGTCTCACTTCAATGTCACAGAGTGACATAACCAGCATTAATAAGATGTGCCTGTTGGCAGATTTGGAGAATTAAGCTTTGAAGGAATGATTTAATTATGTTTCTCCAGAAGTAAAATATGTAGTTCAATTTTTGTGAAGAGAGCTAAATGAGTTTACTTTTTGGGTATGTTTAGTACATACCAGAACATAAAGTTGTACTGCAAATATACACAGAAAACACAAATCAAAAGGGCCAGGAATGATCTGATTGGCAGTTGGTTTGATTAGAACTATTAGGTAATGTTGGCATAAGAAGCATCAGGGATGAAAAGGAAAGAGTGGAAGTCAGGAGATAGCTCATGCATATTAGTTAGCAAAAGTTAAAAAAGAGTTGGAAGACTTGAGAAGAGCTATTTCTGTACTCTCTTAAAACATTCTTTATCATTACTTTTTACGACAAATATCAATCCTGGTGAATGCAAAATAAATTTACCTGGAAAACCCTACATATGAACATCAAATTATTAAAAGAAAATAAGCAAATTTAATACTAACACGTATCTTGTGTTTATCACATTGGTACTCCCAAATCATCAATTTTTGATAGAAAGGACAGATGTTATGAATTAAATTTAACACATGACAAAGATGGAACAGATGTTATACTTTGCCCCCTTCCTTTTTAAGCACAAAATAATTAGTCTTTGTGAAATGTGAGGCACATCCTTTACCCATTGTGTTATGAATGTTTTATTCCATTATTTACAAGTAATATATTACCCAAAATTTGTGATTTCCTCGAGTATAGAGGTTGTTTATATAATTCTACTGATGTGTGCTTGATTCAGCTGATCTTACCTTACATGATTTTAGGAATGCTATTGGGTTGGCTAGAGGCAGCTGTCGAGGTGAGGATGGCTTTACCTCAGGCAACTACGTTTCCTCCATATGTCTCTCATATCTTCCCAGCAGGGTTGCCTGGACATGTTCTCATGATGGTGGCTGGTTCTTCATTAGATGAAGTAGAAATACACAAACATTTTTTCAAGCATCTTCTCACATCATGTTTGTTCCTTTTTCATTGAATAATGCAAGACACAAGACTTGCCACAAATTGTACAAAAGCATAGTTTCCTTTTTTGATGAATCACAGTGCAAAAACCTGACCATAGAAGGGCTGAAAAATTCAGCCCATATTCTCAAATGATGTACCACAATAAGTGTTTGTTTTGTATATAACTATTTGAAGATCTGTAAAATCTCAGATAAAGGTTACAGAAACAGTTCCTATGGTCCAAAGAAATGGAAGATAATATTAGGCTGCAATATGCTGCAAGACAGAACAGAATAACATTCTGAAGAGTATAGTCTTGGTTGATTAGAATTATGAAAGATTCTTGAAGTTAAATTATATGACTAAATTTAGGAGGAAACAGGGGCTTGATGTTTTCACTCTGATGACAATATTTGATGTGGGATAATAAGTTGGAAATTGTAAGCTAAAAAGTTTTATACTTTGGTGTTTGCCAAAGTTGAAAAGAGAAAAACAGTGAGATACAGGAAAAACAAAATAAAACAAAACAAAACAAAAAAAACAAAACAAAACTTGATTTAAGATATTTCTCATCATTATGATGGTTTAACTTTCTATAGTTCAGTATTTAGTCTCCTGTTTCAATTGTGCCAGATGTGAATTTGCATTTTTTTCCATTTTGGATTAGAACCAAAGAAACATGTTCAAATAAGGCAAACTTCTATTCATGGAACTGACCTGTAAAAAACAGAATGTCAAACAATAAAATTACTTATTTCCAGTGTTATGAAGCTTTTTGATCTTTTCTAGGGCATTTTTCTTTATAGTATGGAGAAAACAAAGAAAAAAATATATATATATATACATGTGTACACACACACAATTTTAATGTATATAACCTCATCCATTTAATGTTGATTTCAGCCAAAGAAATATCATTTTGTCTCTCCTGTGTCTTGGTTACTAGCTAATAACCAATCAGGATTATGTGATAAATATTTCGGTAGCTAATTTTGGAGTAAAGCAAAGAAGAGTAAAAGTGTGTCTGAATTTTACTCACCCACATCTCACTCTGTGGGGGAAGCCAGCAAGAAAGGAAGAACTAGAAAAATAAAATATTATTGGACCTCAGAGAGTTCTTGTGGAAATGTAGACAATACGGATTGGTTTTATTTGGCTGCATTTTATTGGTCATTCTTGGGAGAAATAATGTTAAGAAGAAATTCTGTGTGATTTTTGTTTGTGTGCTTTTAAAAGCAAATTCAATTTTTCAAACAACATAATGTCATATATATTACTCTATCCATTAATTCACTGTTGGACACTGAATTCACATCTTTGCTATTGTGAGTACTGCTACAATAAACATGTGAGTGCACGTATCCCTTTTATGTATTGCTTTCTTTTCCTTTGGGAAGATACGCAGTAGTATGATTGCTAGATCAAATAGTAATTCTAATTTTAGTTTTCTGAGAAATCTCCATACTGTTTTCCATAGCAGTTATACTAGTTTCCATTCCCACCAATGTTGTTATTCACAAAACCTTGAGACACCATTCCTGGTTAAAGGAGATACAGACTTTCCAGTGGAGCCAAAATCCCCAAAGTGCCATTGCTATTCCTCAGTTTTTACATTGGTAGAATAGATGGACATTCATCTTGCCTTGCTGATACTACTTTTCCTATATTAACTGAAGAAACGTGGAGTTATGTAGTCCTTTTCCTTATTAGAAGAACTATTACTGTGGATGTAAAGTTTTTACTCTTATTATGACTATTATTTTATAGCACAGAATCTTGGCATATTAGGTATTCAGAAATATTTATTGAAGTTATTAGCTATTTACAAAAATATAATTCTAGAACATTTCTTTTTTAATATTTGAATTTTGGAAGATTTTAGATATCTAGTAAGAAATATCTATTGTTATTGCAACTCTAATATCACAATATTTCACTCAGATATAAATTGATGGGGATGATATTGAGACAAAAATATGACCTAAATAGGAAAAAAAGACAAGTAGAGACTGTAAGCAGGGTCAGAATAGTTCTTACGGAAGATAGATTACAAGTTAAACCTACTTCATGTATGAATTGTAAGTTAACCTACATGAAGAACCAACTTGAAGTAATATTTCTTTTCATTTTCTGGCCATGTTCAAAGGAACATGTACTTTTACTATTTAGACAATTTTAATACTGTGACCTAAGTGAGAAAATCCCAACGGATAACTATGGTAAAATATTAGTGCTTACATCATGAAAAATACATTAGTATTTCTCATTACTTCATAGTGCCTGAAAAAAATAAAAATGCATGTCTTAGAAAAATTTCGAAATTAAAAATAAGTTCAGTAGATAAACATACATTTTGGCAGAATACTCCCGAACAAGTAAATGCATGCCCTGACAATGTAAACAGAGATCAAAAGGACAATCAAATTCAGAGAATTGAAACCTAGAGTTAAAGTCAAAAAAAAAAAAAAAAAAAACAGCTTAAAAAGCTTTTAAAAAGATGGTATGTTAGATATACATGAGTCATATGTAGTGATTCATGAAACAAATTAAAACAGACTTCAAGGGTGGTTGTATTCAAATTATATAGATTATTTTAAAAAGTAAATTGTAATTTTTATGTAATTTTCATTTGACTTTGTATTGTCATATAATTTTTCCTTTTTTTTTTTCTGAGATGGAGTCTCATTCTGTTGCCTAGGTGGGAGTGCAGTGGCGAAATCTCAGCTCACTACAACCTCCGTTTCCTGGGTTCAAGTGATACTCCTGCCTCAGGCTCCCAAGTAGCTAGAATTACAGGCATGCACCACCAAGTCAAGCTAATTTTTCTATTTTTAGTAGAGATGGGTTTTCACCATGTTGGCCAGGCTGGTCTCCAACTATTGACCTCAGATGATCCACCTGCTTCAGCCTCCCAAAGTGCTGGGATTATAGGCATGAGCCACCATGCCCAGCTTGTATTGTTATATAATTTAAAGTATGTTTTAATAGCGATAGAAACATTCATAGAGGATTGCTGAAATCATATTCAAGAGATATATGATAAACAGAGAAGAAAAACTGATTTAATAGGTGAAGAAAAACAATGAACTATGAGAAATTACTATTGGAATTCCACCAGATTATAAATAATTATATAATTTTTTGTGTATATCTGTAAAAATTTTAAATTATGATAAAAATGTTCAATACTTTTATTATTTGTGTTGTGTGTCTGGAATTCCTAGAAAAAGACAGTGTAGAAAGGACACACCGGCTTTTATCTGCCTAAGGCCCTAGGAATGCCTCTTCTCACCACCATTCACATTTCATTGGCAAAGATGGCAAAGATCAATCTCTTGGCCCCCCTACATGTTGGGGCTATGAGACTGGGATTCGTAATATATCTACATATTTATCAAGAGTTAGAGAATAATTGTGAATTGTTACAATCTCTATCATGGAGTCTAACTCTCAGAGGCTGACTCATGACAACCAAAGTCATGAGCGACATATAAAGAAAGGCACTCATTAATTGCCACTAAAATCACATTGCCACAGATACTGAATATATTTTCCCCAAAATCATAATTTGAACACAGAATGAGACTATCTTATCTTAGCCTGGTAAATCTTCATCAATATATCTCATACTGGAAATTATAACTACTTCCAATGCCTGAAAGTTTTATGTTCTTGGGCAAAGACATAAGTGACTGACAAAGATATCTTTTGAATGACAGTTTCTCTTGATAGATTTGAACTTTCATTCAAATGGCAGTGAAGACTGGCTGACCTAATAACTATTCCAGATCTTAAGACAACTTAATATTTTTCTGCTTTGATAAATTACATTTTGTTTTAAAAAAACACAAACATTTATGTTTTGATTATTTCTACTCTGAAGGCTGTCAGAAATATTTTATTAAAATAGTGCTTAAAATCTCAGTACTATTTTTTCCTTCAGGTAAATACTTTCAGAACAATCATATTTTCAGTTATACTATATAATAACTTTGAAAAATACTAACAAAAATAATATAACTCTAATATTATCACTTTGTAAAATAAAACATCAACAACTGTAGATTTTAATGTAAAAATAACAATAGTATCTTCTTCAATTTCCATTTAAATAGAATAATCACACACATCTTAAAAATCAGTATTATTCATTTAAAACCTCAAAAAGTTAAATTTCATTTCAGATATAAATTTTGGTGCCAATAAAACACACTAAGTATATATTTTTTTCAAAGCAAAGGCAAATATTACCTTTTCTATTTCAATTTAGAATAACTCAAAAAGAAAATGAAGTAAATTTTAAAGGGTCAATGATATAAAATAATACATCAAATACTTTCTAGTCAGTTGATTTAATAATTCACAGTTTTTTCCTAAGCTATTATTCAACTAATGTAGCACAGCTTTCTATATAAAAATTTTTTAGTCTATTTATATTTTCCATTTAATAATACTTTTAAAATTAATTTAAGCAGGTATATATGAATAAACATAAAGTGCCCTCTCACTCTCCATGTATATATATGAAGCTACTTTTGAAGGGAATCATGGCAGACAGGAGGCAGGACTATATTGTAGCTCCCACTTAGACAGAGCAGTGTGTAGAGAATTGCATTGTAAGGTTTTCCTCCAGAGCTACTGCAGGAATAAACCAAGAAAGCCAAGAGAACCCACAGACCTTCTAAAGGAAGCAAATTGCTCCTCCAGGACCTAGGAGACACCCCAAATACTGTGAGTGTCCAAGCTGCGAAAGTGGGAAAGAGAGATTGTCTGCCCCTGAACACTCACCTTCACTAGGGAACAGGAAGGTCTTGATTATAGGAGAAAATTCTGACCTTATCTGGAGTGGAATCAATTTAGAGAGCTGAGCGAAATACAGGGGTAGAGGAAGGAGTGGGAAAACCCTGTAGGCTTGCTGGGTCGCCTAGCAAGCCATTTCTGCCCTGACTCACAAGGGCCCTTAGAGAGGATGGCTAGAGGCACTGGGGAAACGCCACATGGAGAAGGAAAGCTCCAGCTGAATGCTGTAACAGTCCCAACCATATGCAAAGTATTCTCGCCAGAAATTGGGAAAAGGCATGAATCCAGTGTGCTGATTCCACAGGTGGGGATGCACCTTTTGCAACTTTTGCAACTGGGAGGCTAGTAGCCTGAGACAAGTTCTCAGCCTTGCTTGTCCACTTCCTGGAAACAAACTCAGTGCCATTGAAGGGGACACGATGGGTGTGAGACCAGCCCTTTGCATTGCTTGGGAGCTGGGTGAGGCCTGTGACTACTGGCTTTCCTCCACTTCCCTGACAACCTGTATAACACATTCGAGGCAGCCATAATCCTCCTGGGAACATAACTCCATTGACCTGGGAACCACACCCTATGCCCCACAGCAGCAAGACCCAACCAAGGAGAGTCTGAGCTCAGTTATGACTAGCTCTGCCTCCACCTGAGGGTTCTTCCTTACCCATCTTGGTAGCTGAAGACAAAGGGCATATTCTCTTGGGAGTTCTAGGGCACCACCCATCACCTGATCCTGCCTATACTACCATGGCTGTTGCTCCCTTGAAAGCGCCACCTTGTGGCAGGAGGCCAATGAGCACAAAAATAGTGCATTAAACAACCAAAACTAAGGACCCTCATACAGTCCATTTCACATCCCTGCCACCTCCGTTGGAGGAGGTGCTGGTAAACAACAGCTGAGAGGCCTGCAGATGGTTCACATCACAGGACTCTGTGCAGACACTGAATAGTACCAGTGAGGGGCCTGGTAGGCCTGCTGGGTGGCTAGATCCAGAGGAGATAATAATCACTATAGCTCAGCTCTCACATCCCTAGGAAAAATGGGAGAGTACTATGAGAGTACCAAATAATCTGTCTGAACAGCAGCCTTGAATCCTAGACCTTTCCTCTGACATAGCCTGCCCAAATGAGAAGGAACCAGAAAAACAGATCTGGTAATATGACAAGACAAATTCTTTAACCACCCTCCCCCACCCCCCCACCCACCAAAAAAAAAGTCACACTAGCTCATCAGCAATGGATCTAAACCAAGAAGAAATCCCTGATTTATCTGCAAAAGAATGCAGAAGGTCAGTTATTGAGCTAATTAAGGAGGCACCAGAGAAAGTTAAAGTCCAAATTGAGGAAATAAACAAAAAATAATACAAGAAAAAGGAAAGAAGTCTTCAGTGAAAGAGATAGCATAAATTTAAAAAAATCAAAACAGCAGGAAATAATGAACACACTTAGAGAAATGCAAAATGTTCTGTAAATTTTGAGCAATAGAATCAAACAAGCAGAAGAAACAACTTCAGAGCGCAAAGACAAGGTTTTTGAATTAACTCAATCCAAAAAAGACAAAGAACAAAGAATCAGAAAAAATGAACAAAGCCTACAATAAGCCTGGGATTATGTTAAGCAACCAAACCTAAAAATAACTGCTTTTCCTGAGGAATAAGACTAATCTAAAAGTTTGAATAACATATTTGGGGAAATAATTGAGGAAAACTCCCTGGCCTTGCTAAAGACATAGACAACCATATAGAAGAAGCTCAAAGAACACCTGGGAAATTCATCACAAAAACATCATTGCCTATACACATTGTCATCAGGTTATCTAAAGTTAAAACGAAGGAGAGAATCTTAAGAGCTGTAAGGCAAAAGCACCAGATAAGTTATAAAGGAAAACCTATTATATTAACAATTTCCCCTTAAATTCCCTTTTGACTTAATCTTTCCCAGGTCCAATCTCCTAAAAATAAATTACTTAAGTACTACAAAGCAAAGACTACATGAAAAGTAAACAATGGTTATGTTAATATGATTCTGAAACTAGGTAAGTTAACTAACCACAAACGAAGTAAAACGACCAGAAATAAAAAATAGTGCAAAAAGTCTCTTAGAAACTTGGTTAAATAATATTCTTTTAAAGGAAGCAGGCACAGTTGTAAAGCTTCAGCAATGTTTAACAGTGTTGACATTTCTTTATCGTCTGCTTGTTCTTTCTCCCACTGTTTGGCCCTCAACCTCCATAAAAGCAGCATTTCTATCTAGGCTTTAATTTGGTGTATACAGATAAATATGCAGTATATGATTAACAACAACACGATTGGACTAGAATAACCCCTGTTTTCTTTTTAAGTATAAAAACCCACTGACTGACATGAACAATAGCAACAGAGAAAAATCAATTGGCCTATGAACCTTTGCAACCAGGATGTGCATTGTGAATGCTGTGTAGTGTGTGTCATTTCAAATAAAGCCTGTCTGATTAGATGATTTATGACCCCCATTTGCAAATAAGACTGCAGTGGCTGGAATATGTGAAAGGTTATTCTTGGTCTCTAATTTGTAGCTGTGTAAAGTGAAAGACATTGTTTTGTTGTTCTTCCAAGCAAAAGAGTTTATTAGAGAAAGTACAATTATTACAATGCCTATAATTAGGGGTCTAAGTAATACACTTATTAGAATGATTCTAAATGCATTAGCTTTGTTTAATTCTGATTTTGTGGGAAGAAATTTTAAGTAGAACCCTACAAGTTGGAAAACTGACAGGCGTGCGGGAATTAGGAGATGATTAGCCTTCAGATCATTGTGTCAGGAATATGATTCATATAGGAAAAAGGATAATTTGCTTTAGTTACATAGAAGAAGGCCAATGCAAAAATTTAGGTGAAATGTATAATTTTATAAGATTTTGATCATTGATATACCACTCCAATCAAACTCTCATAAGTTTTGGCATTGTTCCTTAAAAATACATATTAAAAATATATATTTATTATATTTTATGTAACATATAATTTATATGCTCATGATAATATACCAAATTTTATCTACATGTATCAAAAGATTTATTAAATATAAATAAAATAAATTAAAATGATTTATATAATATGCATATTTTATAATATATAATTTTTATATATTATATAGTTATATAAACTTTATAATTTATAATAATTTATATAATATAAAAATAAACAATGTATTAAATATAAATAATACAATTTAGTCTTGATATAATTAAATGTTTTTTATGTGTATATATACACATATAGTCATATATACTGCTATACCCATTTTGGTCTATGTATTACATATATGTTTTTATATATGCATTATATGTGTGTGTGTATGTGTGTGTATGTGTGTGTGTGTGTGTGTGTGTATATATATATATATATATCACTCTCTCTCTCTATGTGTATTTATATATATATATGTAGCTATTTATTTTTTCCAAGTTCCAAAGAGAAAGTTAAGAAAGATATGTTGGAAGACCAGATTGCATCTGAGTAAGAAAGATAGAACTTAATACTAAAACCTACAGAACGTTGAATAAACACTATTAAAATATTTTTTCCTGGATTAGTTTGGAGGGTCAGCAAGACATAGTGGACTAAGGAAAGATTAGTTTTGGAGTCAAATCTTCTTGAATATGAATTCAAATCCCACATGTTGTATAACAATAATAAAATTAATGTTTCTCAGTCTAAATTTATTCATAAGTTAAATGAATATTAAAATTTACTGTCATCAAGTTATTCCGAGGAATAAATGATAGAAAATTTGTAACAGGCATACCAAATTTCAAGGTACTAAATAAATACTAAGTACTAATAAATATTTAACCACTGCATAAATCTTTACTGCCATTATTATAAAGTTTTATTTTTTAAATTTAATTAGAGTTAAATCAGCAAGTATGCAGTGATAAAGTGACTAAATACTTATTAGACTAAAGTTATTAACTGTACTAAGCATGTGTTGAATGGTTTAGAATTTTTTTATATCAAGTAAATCATATTAATAACATTTTAAGTGCAAGAGTCACTGATTAATTTATTTAACAAGATTTTTAGCATCTTTTATATACTAGGCATAGTGTGAAATATTAAGGATAGTCATAAAAATAGTTCTTACCTTAATGGAGCTTATAATCTGGAATATCAGATATTAATCAAATAATTACAGAGCAAATGCAAATTTTTATGTGATGAAAATGTACATAATATTTTGTAAATGATTAAGTATTTGACCAAGTCAGAGAGATCAGCTAGGTTTCCAGGAAGATAATAATTGCATTGCATTTTTGTTACTTCTGGCTACAATAATTAATACTCAACATATGGCAAAACTTTAAAATAAAGAATATACAGAAAATTTCTCCTAATAATAGGTGAGGGAATTTTAGTTTATTTTGGAAAGCAAAATAAACTGTAATATAAATAAAAATTAATATACACAGATAACAGTGTTGTAGGAAATATACTTGTATATGACACAGATGAAAAAAATTCAAGTTTTCCTTCTGTATGTAACAGGTTTTTTTTGTAAAGAATCTTCAATAAGTTCATTTCTCATACAATTTAGCCATTTTTAAATTGAAGTATTGTTTGGATGCTCCATGAAATAAACCTGAATATTTATATTTTATCCAGATTTCTTAAAAAAATGATTGTTATGAACATAATTTCATTTAAGGGAAGTGAGATAATTATAAAAGTAACTTGCATGAGAAATATTACCTGTGTAATTATTTGCTTTCCCAGTATATAAATTTGTAGGTATATACAGGACTATAATGAAATCAATCATAAAATCAAACAGTATGCTGAGTTGCACAGTACAGCGTATTGGTAGGCAGGGATGTGTTGTGTTTAAGTATTTCTGTCCAGCAAAGATAAGCAAGCACTTTCTCTGTCTCTGAAAGCCACCTATTCTCTTTCTCTGCAGATAGAGGGCATAGATTTTGAGTTCAAGACTTAAAGGAATATGATGCATTATTTACTTTCTAAGTTTCCTTCATAAGTAAACTTTAAAATTCATAATGCTTCCTAATATTTTTGAATAACATCACTGGGTTTATATTAGGGAAATTGACCCTTATAAATGCATACATTCCTCAGGAGAATATTCACCAGATATATATTTTAAAAGGACACATGTAAAGATGGGATAAAATGTAGTTATTATTATTCTCACTTCTTAAAGTCAAGGCTATCTAAATTGGATAGTTTATGTGATTCACCAGCATACAGCCTGGACAAAAAGTATATTTTGTCACTTGAGATTGAGAGTCATTGACCAAAATGATAACGTGAAATATGATAATAAACATTCTTTCCCTCCTGCCCAATCCTTATGACCAACTGTGGCAATATCTCTATTCACTCTCAGTCAGTATGTAGCCATCAAAAACACATGAATAAAATTGAATGAAATGAAAACAATGGGCTCCCTTTTTTTCTCCTTTATTAAAACTTCTGAGGTGTTGGTGGAAGTAAAGGATAACATTTTTCTTTGTATTTGGAAACACATAAGAGTATTGTTCCAGCAGGATTTACAATTTAAAAGCTCCTCAAACTTTGTTAAAATGATGGAGTCTACTTCTGAAAGTTGAGGTATAGACAGATATGAAAAATAGATACTGCATTCTTTAAAAACGATGCCTTCCCTATTTGTTTTCTCTTTGGCTTTGATTTAAGGAGCTAGTACCTGATGCCTCTATTTCACAGCAGAGTTTGGGATTAGGCAGATGGAAATGTATCACCACGTTATCGATAAACACCAGATTGGAGAATATGGTTTCAGGCTGTTAGCAAAGTAGACTTGGGACAAGGTTACCAGGAAAGAAGTTTTAGTTTCCAGGGCAAATACAGTGGAAGATGTGCCTCAAAATTGTCCAAAGTGAGAAAAACAGAAAGAGACTAAATCCCTATTCTTTAATTAAATGCCATCAAGCTATAAATATGAATTGATGATTATAATTCACCAATTGTGTAATTCAGTACATTTATTCTGTGGAGTTGTGTGAGAAATGGGGAATGGGAAAAGAATGGTGACATCAAATTCATCCTTAAGGACCTCCACCTAATGACACCTCTCTCCTTTGTTACAGGCCCTGACTAGTACTTCCACATCCACTCTTTCTTTGTTTATGTGTAAAGTTTTTTTTTTAATAAAAATTTTATCTAGGGATAATTTCAGAATTACAGAAAAGTTGCAAAGAAAGTGCAGAGAGTTCTAGCAGACACATTAGCCACATTTTCCTAATATTGATAGTTTATGGAATTGTATATTTGTCAAAACAAAGAGATTAACACAGGTATCATATTATTAGCTAAACAAATGTTACTCAGTTTTGACTATTTTTCTTTGACTTCCTTCTGTTTTGTTCTAGAATCAAATACTTTTATATATTTGCTTAAAAAATTTAAGTGCAGATTTTGTTATTATTTAGGTATGATAAACCCAACATATCAGGAGACAATTGCCACTGAGAAGACAGTTCCTTACACTTCCCAGGAGAAGAAGCCATTTCACTTCTCTATGGAAGATCACAAGAAGAGGCACCAGGGTCAGTCAGGAAGCAGATGGAGCCAGGGAAAGCATTGCAAGAGCTCTCATTGTTTAGAGGAAGAAATGAACAAGGCAGGTAAAAAGACTAAGCAGGTTTAGGTTAATTTGAATAATATCAGTAGGCACTGGGATCTGGGATATCCCTCTAATTATCTCCTACTTGGCCCTGAGAAATTAGGAAAATAAAATAGTGACCCAAACGTGAAAGCCCTGCAAGAGCCTGATAAGAGGTGATTGGGATATGTGCTTCAGATTGGTTGGTTTACATATGGAAGGAGAGCTCCTGAGTGAATCAGCTAACCATGGAAGGGCAGTCCCTTTGATGTCAACAAGGCCCCAAGATGTCAGAATAAAAAGCATCAGGATAAAAAGGCATTCTTAATACAAATAGAGACACCAAATTGCATTTGGCCGTCTTGCTTTTTTCACGTTACAGCTAGAGTATTATGAAACATAGTTTAAAAGGCACCCTTTGATCTACTAATCTGTGCCCTCCCTTCCTCACAAAACTTTTCTTGCACATTTCCCCATATGGTTTTCTTTGGACTTCAGCCGCAATGGCTGTCTTTTATTCCCTGGAAAATACTTGTTTTCTTTTTAATTTTGGACATTTATAAACACGGTGATTTCTGTGCACATGTATACAACAGAATCTTTCTCTCTTTCTCTCTCTCTCTCACACACACACCCACAGAACACACACATCAGGCTAACATCTATACTCCCTCAGCTATTATTAAATGTTGATTCTACAAAGAAATCTCCCCTGGTCCCCCGAGAAAGTGAAAGCCTTACCCTCCATTCATGTTGCCTTCATACTCTGCACATCTCCTTTGTCCTTACTGCAACTCTATTTGAAACAAGTAAATGTGTAATTAATAGTCTACAGCATAGTTCTTCTAAGATATTGTAAACTGTGTGATGTCAAGGGCTACCTGTCTGGTTCTGCACTTTGCTCTCAGTATGGCTCTGTATATAGAACAGACGCATAACAATTTTTTCTTAAGATGAATAAAGTTATATTAATATTAAAATTATTATCACGTCTTTTCTTAAATACAAATCTTCCTACACAATTTGTTGATATTTGTGTTAAATATCCTTAGCAATTTGCCCTCTGAACTCAATTCATCTATAACTCTGTGTGTGTGTGTGTGTGTGTGTGTGTGTGTGTGTATGTGTATCTCAATATTTATTTAATTATTGTGGAACCAGAGGAAATTGAGTTGTAGATATCATGACATGCCTCTCTTATGCACTTTGGCAGGCATCTCCTTAGAAAGTTTCCTTTTCACAATCACAATACTATTGTCAGATATAACTAATTTAATTTGAATTCTCTAAAATCCCCCAATATGCTGCTTACCATATTTTTAACCATATTCTGAATAACATTCTTGCATTTGTTTGTTCTATTTCTGGATTCTATTTTGATCAAGAAGCCCCTGTCTTAGTTTGGGTACTCCCAGAAGTAGACAAGAAGATGATTCAAGCATAAGAAATTACTAGGAGAGTGAAGAAAACACAGGGAGTGAGGAAGTGAGAGAGGGAAGAAAAAGGCAGCCAATAAAGGGTGCGCTGGCATAACCAAGCCAGCTTACCACTGTGAGTGTCTGAACCTAATCTTCCCAGGGAAACTCTGGAAAACACAGAAGAGAGAGCACATATTTCTGACACGTCTTCCCTCTATTACCCAGAAGGGTAAGTAGAAGAGAATATTTTAATCTAACTCTAGTTAGCTGTAGTTTGCAGACTTATTCTTAAAACATTGATTCCTTGACACATCTTGTCAATCTCATGAAAAACAGCAAATGTTGCTTTGGTAGCAATAAAAAGCTCTCAGGAAGCCAAATTAAATGCTCACAAGTGGCATGCAGACTGACACACACAAAAGGAGTAAAGTCAAGAGGGTAGAGAAGTGCACTGATGACTGCTATTTTCCCCCATGCCTGTTTACTTTCTAATGATACTGCCTTTTGGAGGGGACCAGGCTAGTTGTACTGAAATAAAATGACCCACAGTATAAATCTGTCTAACTGTTGTCTCATAATGTTATCTAACTTGTTTCTGTGTTTCCTGTATTTCTAGTAAATTAAAAATTACTGCTAAAGGCTTGAAAATTCAGATTGAAATTTTTGCAAGGATGTTCCATAGAGGATGGTGTTGTATCATATTATATTGTACAAAAGCTCAAATTATACCCCATTTTATGATGAACTTTTCATTCACCCTGTTCTGCTTGTAACCACTGGGTTTTTCCATTGCAAATGTAAAATTTTCCCTTTTTCATGATTAGCAAGTAAACTTTGGTTTAATACTCTGACACTATGCAATTAACCACTTTTCATCAACTCTTCAAATTCTAGTGTTTAGCATCCAATAATGATCCTTGCTTGAATCAATTATTTCAGAGTTATGAGGGTGATTTTTAACTATTGTTTCTTTTATAATTATTATCTGGTATTCTGTTGGTTTGGGAAGAAAAAGGAGAATGAAAGGAAAACAATAAAAGGTCTTTTTTATCAAGCGAGAATAAATTGTAATTTCCTTTAACAAGGCAAGCCAAATGTTTATATGCATATCAATTTACCCTTAGTTAAAAAATATCATTGTAAGAATTTGGTATAATAATGATCTTCAATAGTGGTGAGTTGGTTCTCTCTTGCACACACACAAAATGTTCATAGATTTCGTTTATTTAGTATTTTACATTCAATTATAATCAGTGTAATACTATTATATATATTATAGTGTGCCAATTTTATCAGAAAAATATATCCTTCTTTATAATGCCTACCTTTTGTCTCATAGTGACTTATGAAATGTAAATAATATATTTGTCAACATATCTTTAATGTATTTTTAGTATTTACAATAGCAAGTCCTCATTTTATATGTTGTAACTTCTAAATGCATTTTCCCAGAATAAACCTTTATTAAAGGGTGTATGCTTTTTGCTACCTTTAGAAATGATGAGTCCATTCATTTTGTTCATAGACCCATAAATAAAGAGGGTTACATGTACTAATGAACTCTATTAATTTTAAAGACCTATAATCTGTGCAATTTTTTTAAAAAAATTTTCAGCTCAAAGATTCATTCTAATCTTTAGAAACACAAGAACCATTCTTAATTTGATAACACTGAATCAGCATTAATTTTGTATGTGGTAGCTTTGCAATTGTAGTGCATCAACATATAATTAAGTTTCAAAAAAAAAACATATAATTAAGTTTCTAATGTGTGCTTTCTAAATGATTGATTTTTAAAGAGTAATTTATGTACATATGGCCTTTTCTAAGAAACACAAAAGGGTTTTCCTTGAGGGTTGTAGAGGCAGAAAATATGGCAGTGTACAATTTTCACAAATGAACTTTTAATAAGGGTACCCTGCCAAATAAAACCAATTTATATGCAATTGTAAAATACAAATACTTAATGTGATTTTTAAGGCACTGACTTGCATTAAATTGGTCACCTCCATGAGTCATAGGTGTTGATTTTTAAAAAGATTATTTTTAAAAAGATTATTGATTTGTTAAAGAAGAAAGTATCTTGGGTTCATAATTTTTCTCATTATTAAACACTAAGTAGCTAAAGCTTTTAAAGTAGTGGTTGAACCAAGATAATTTAATTTTAAAAGATTAGCTTTAAACTTCTAGTGCATCTCTTTACAATTTCTATGAACATTTGGAATTTAATTAAAAATATGTTTTCTATTTAATCAGCCTTTATTAACTTCTTGTTATTTGATGATGGTTGGCAAAGGTACATTACTCTAGACACTAAATGTGAACATATTAGTGCCACATAAAATACATTCTTGTAGCCATGAATAAAGAGGATTTAGTAAAATACGCTTCTTTGTTAATGCTGCATTACCATCACATTGTGGTGTATAGTTCTTATTTATTTCTTTCTCATTCGCCATTGATCCTTACTGTTACTCTCTGTGCCTTATCCCTCTTCCATCAATTACTTCATATTATTAAAAGCATTATAATCATCATAGGGAAAGTGTGAAGACTTGTAACATTTGTGAATATAAGAGATCTGCATCTATTACTGGTAATGTATGATCTCATTGTGATCCTTTATATTAAGATGCTGCAACAGACGGTATGTTGTGAATTGAATTGTATCCTCCTTCTTCCCAAAATTCATATGTTGAACTTAATCTGAAGAGCCTCAGAATGGGATCTTATTTTGAAATAGGGTCATTGCAGGTGTAATTAATTAAGATGAGTCATACTGGAGTAGAGTGGAAACTTAATCTAATGTAACTGGTATCCTTATAAAAGGACCTTGATTTTGAATTTTTATCTTCTAGAACTTTGAGATGACAAATTTCAGTTTATTAACTCAGCCAGATTGTGGCACTTTTTAATGGCAGCCCTAGGAAACTAATACACAGTGGCTGTATTCTTACCAGAGTGGCTTAAAAGGGAATCCATATGCTATAATAATTTTTAAAGAAGTATATATGTAATGAATATATTATTATCTATTATATATTAGTGTTAAACATAATTAACTTGTTTGCAACATGATGACTCCAATCTGGATTAACACTTGCTAGCATAACTTGTCTATTTTCATTTCATTACAGACTATATATTCACATCATTGAGTATGATTGTACATTAAAGTGCCTGAAGCTAAATTGGCTAACATTTTCCCAGGCTGAGAGAAAGTGTAATACTGTGTCCAGAAAGCTCTCTCTATGATATTCAGAGCATTACATGCAGATGAGATAGAGGACTGCCAACTCAGTGGATCATCCCAGAAAAGCTTTCTTTCTTTTCCCTCTGTCCATGGCTGTCCAAACAGCTTGAAAGATAGTGGACATTTATTTTCTTTATGTAATTGGCCAGTGTAATTAAATAGATGTAATGACAGTTCCATTGTATTAGATAGTGTTAAATCAATATTACACTGTCATTTCACTTGATTCTGAAACTGACAAAAAGTAATTTTATAAAATGAATTTTTGTGGTTTTGTTTCTATTTGAAATACATAACTAAATTTGAAGTATTTAATACAAATTTTTACCCCAAATGGTGAAGGTTCACCTTATGAATACACTGGTAAAAGATGTTGGCTGTATGCCAGTATCATATTTGAAGAAAATTGTAGATAATAATCTCACTACCCAAATTAGAAATCTATATTTCAAATTGTGAGTTTTTATATTTCTATCAACAGAAGACATGTAAAATAAAACAATTACATTGCCAAATTTTAAGGCTCTATGTTTATAACTATTGTCGAAGAAGCATATAAATTATATTTGCTTTTTTTTTTTAAACTTTACTTTTAGTTTCAGGGGTACATGCGCAGGTTTGTTATATAGGTAAACTTATGTCAGGAGATTGCAATATTGTACAGATTATTTCATCACTAAGTCTAGAACCTAATAGTTATTTGTTCCTCTCCCCTCCCTCCTCCCACCCTCCACTCTCAAGTAGACCCCAATGTCTGTTGTTCCCTTCTTTGTGTTCATGAGTTCTCATCATTTAGCTCTCACTTACAAGTAAGAACATGCAGCATTTTGTTTCCTGCTCCTGCTTTAGTTTATTATGGATGATGGCTTCAGCTCCATCCATGTTCCTGACAAGGACATGATTTTATTCTTTCTTATGGTTGCATAGTATTCCATGGTATATATGAATCAAATTTTCTTTATTCAGTCTACCATTGATGGACATTTATGATGATTTCAATGTCTTTGTTATTGTGAAAAGTGCTGCTGTGAACATTTGTGTGTGTGGGTTTTTATGGTAGAATGATTAATATTCCTCTGGATTTATATCCAGTAATGGGATTGTTAGGTTGAATGGTAATTCTGTTTTTAGTTATTTGATGAATTGCCACACTGTTTTCTATAATGATTGAACTAATTTACAATCCCATAAACAGTGTATAAGTATTCCCTTTTTTCCACAATCTTGCCAGCACCTGTTATTTTTTGACATTTTAATAATTGCCATTCTGACTGATAGGAGATGGTATCTCATCGTGGTTTTGCTTTGCATTTATCTAATGATTGGTGATGTTGAGCTTTTTAAAAATGCTTGTTGGCTGCATGTATGTCTTCTTTTGAAAAGCATCAGTTACCATTCTTTGACCACTATAAAATACACACACACACACACACACACACACACATATTATACTTTAAGTTCTGGAATACATGTGTAGAATATGCAGGATTGTTCCATAAGTATACACGTGCCATGGTGGTTTGCTGCACCCATCAATCTGTCATCTATATTAGGTATTTCTCCTAATGCTACCCCCTCCCTAGTCCCCATTCCTCACACAGGCCCCAGTGTGTGATATTCCCCACCCAGTGTCCATGAGTTCTTATTGTTCAATTCTCACTTATGAGTGAGAACATGTGGTGTTTGGTTTTCTGTTTGTTAGTTTGCTGAGAATGATGGTTTCCAGCTTCATCCATGTCCCTGCAAAGGAAATGAACTCAACATTTTTTATGGCTGCATAGTATTCCATGGTGTATATGTGCCACATTTTCTTTATCCAGTCTATCATTGATGCTTTACCCACTTTTTAGTAGAATTTTTTCTTGTAAATTTGTTTAAGTTTCTTAGAGGTGCTGAAAATTAGACCTTTGTTAGTTGCATAGTTTGCAAATATTTTATCTCATTCTGTAGGTTGTCTATTTAGTCCATTGATAGTTGTTTTCTTTTCTGTGCAGAAGCTCTTTAGTTTAATTAGATTCCAAATGTTAATTTTTTTGTTGCAATTTCTATTGGCATCTTTGTTATGAAATCTTTGCCAGTTGGTATGTCCAGATCAGTGTTGACTTGATTGTCTTTCATGGTTTTTATATTTTGGGATTTTATATTATGTCTTAACCATCTTGAGTTGATTTTTGTATATGGTATACGAAAGGGGTCCAGTTTCAGTCTTCTGCATATGGCTAGCCAGTTATTCCCGCACCATTTATTGAATAGGTAGTCCTTTCCCCATTGCTTGCTTTTGTCAAGTTTGTTAAAGATCAGATTATTTTAGGTGTGCAGCTTTATTTCTGGGCTCTCTGTTCTGTTCCATTGATCTATGTTCCTTTTCTTGCATTAGTACCATGCTATTTCAGTTACTAAAGCCCTATACTATAGTTTGAAGTCGGATAATGTAATGTCTCTCCAGCTATGTTCTTTTTTCTTAGGAATGTCTTGGCTATTCAGACACTTTTTTAGTTCTATATAAATTTTAAAATAGTTTTTTTTTTTCAGGTCTTTGAATAATTTCATTGGTGCTTTGATAGGAAGAGCATAGAATGTGTGAATTACGCCTGTAATCCTAGCACTTTGGGAGGCCGAGGTGGGTGGATCACCTGAGGTCAGGAGTTCAAGACCAGCCTGGCTATCATGGTAAAACCCCATCTTAAAAAAAAAAAAAAAAAAAAAAAAGAGAGATAAGGTTTTGGCCGGGGGCGGTGGCTCAAGCCTGTAATCCCAGCACTTTGGGAGGCCGAGGCGGGTGGATCACAAGGTCAAGAGATCGAGACCATCCTGGTCAACATGGTGAAACCCCGTCTCTACTAAAAATACAAAAAATCAGCTGGGCATGGTGGCGCATGCCTGTAATCCCAGCTACTCAGGAGGCTGAGGCAGGAGAATTGCCTGAACCCAGGAGGCGGAGGTTGCGGTGAGCCGAGATCGCGCCATTGCACTCCAGCCTGGGTAACAAGAGCGAAACTCCGTCTCAAAAAAAAAAAAAAAAAAGAATGTGTGAATTACTTTGGGCATTATGGCCATTTTAATAATATTGATTGTTCTTATTCATAAGCATGGTATATGTTTTCATTTATTTGTGTCCTCTCTGATTTATTTGAGCAGTATTTTCTTATTCCTATTGTAGAGATCTTTCACCTCCCAGGTTAACTGTATTCCTAGGTATTTTATTGTTTTTGTGGCAATTGTTAATGGGATTGTGTAGCTGATTTGGCTGTCAGCTTGACTATTATTGGTGCACAGGAATGCTAATAATTTTTGTATGTTGATTTTGTACCCTGAAATTTTGCAAAAGTTTTTTTTTTTTTTTTCAGATTAAGAAGTTTTAGTAGAAATTATAGGGCTTTCTAGATATATGATTATATCATCTAAAAACAGGGAGAGTTTGACTTCCTCTCTTCCTGTTTGGATGCCCTTTATTTCTGCCTCTGGCCTTATTGTTCTGACCAGAACTTCCAACACTATGTTGAATGGGAGTGGTGAGAGAGCACATCCTTGTCCTGTGTCAGTTTTTAAGGGGAACACTTCCACCTTTTACTAATTTGGTGTGATGTTGGCTATGGATTTGACATACATGACTCTTGTTATTTTGAGTTATGTTCCTTCAATACCTAGTTTATTGAAAATCTTTAACATGAAGGGATGCTAAATTTTATTGAAAGCCTTTTCTGCATCTATGGAGATAATCATGTGTATTTTTTGCTTTAGTTTTATTTATGTGATAAATCACTTTTATTGATTTGCATATATTGAACCAATCCTTTATCCCAGGGATAAAGCCTACTTGATTGTGGTGAATTAGCTTTTTAATGTGCTGCTGGATTCAGATTGCGAGTATTTTTTTAAGGATTTTTTCATCAATGCTCATCAAAGATATTGGTCTCATGTTTTTGTTGTTGTTGTTGTGTTTCACATATTTTGGTATCAGGATGATGCTACCCTCACTGAATGAGTTAGAAAGGAGTCCCTCTTCCTTGACTTCTTGAAATAGTTTCAGTAGGAATGGTACCAGCTCTTCTTTATACATCTGGAAGAATTTGGTTGTGAATCTGTCTGGTCCTGGGCTTCTTTTTTGGTGAGTAGTTTTTTTTTTTTTTTTTTATTACTGATTCAATTTTGGAGTTCATTTGTTGTTGTTTCAGGGAATCAATTTCTTTCTGGTGCAGTCACGGGGGAGTGAATATGTCCAGGAATTTATCCATCTATTCCATGTTTTCTACTTTGTGTGCATGGAGGTGTTCATAGTAGTCTCTGATAGTTATTTGTATTTCTGTGGCATCAGTGGTAACATTTTCCTTGTCATTTCTAATTTGGTTTACTTGGATATTCTCTTTTCTTTTCTGTTAATCTAGTTAGTGACCATTCTAGCTCTCTATTAATCTAAGTATAGTCTCAAACTTATACAGTGTGTCTATTGATTATTTATTCAATAGTCCTCTGTAATTTTCTTTCTTTCAGGAGGCAGCTTTCAGCAACCTAAGACTAAAGCATCAAAATCTCATCTCATTTAGGTTTTCTTCTCTCTCAAGTATATAGAAATAATGGATGTCAAAGGAAACAATATATGACCTTTCCAATTATTTTTCTATAAGGTAAATATAAAACATTTCTATTTGTCAAGTTCTATATAGTAGTTATTTTCATTAAAGTAAGTAATTTCCTCATTTACCTTTTCACAATGGAATTCCATATTTCTTCCTTATTCTACCTATTTCTCAGGATCCCAGGTGTTTTTGAGCAGATGGGTGGTAAAATTAAAGCATGTTTATCACTATTAAGTGTATCAGTCAGAAAGAAAGGAAAGAAAAAGTAAAGAAAGTAAAAATTAAGGTAGCACACTAATAGTAAATGAAGAGAGCAGCTACACCCTGAAGACCAGGGCAAGGATCACCAAATTATGATCTGTGTGTCAAATCCAGTCAGTCACCTAATTTTTAGGGCAAACTAAGAATGATGGAAACATTTATTAACTTTTGTATAAGCATCTACATAGTTATTGATATTGTCTGCTGGCTTTCAGAACCTAAAATATTTACTATACGGGCTTTTAATAAAAATATTGTTGACCCCTGAATTAGAGAAATAAATGTAAGGGGTTGGGATTATAGTATCTAGAATCTAGAAGAACATGCTCCCAGGAGCTGAGTTTCTCTCCCCTCTCTTAAACCTTCTGATAGATTTGCATTCAAGTTGGTTCTAGAAATGCTAAAAGGGGTTGAAGTCTAGAATCAGCTGTGGGTGCTATGTTGCAGGGCCATTGCAGGCACTCAGCTAGGAGGAACAGCATACAGCCAGAGGCAGTAAGTCTTACTTCTTGCCGTCTGCGTTCAGTAGCCCTTTATTCTTCTTTATCGGTAATTGTAGAGCCCCAGCCCTAGCTTGTGATACTTGGAACTATGAGTATTTGGGGCTGAAAGACCATTGATTGTTAACCGATGTGGTATTTCCAGTGGCTCTGGATAATTTAACAAGTAAGAGAGATGCTTTGGGTTTAGGTAATATAGCTTTCAAGACAGAAGGGATAATAAAGATATTCTTAAATAAAACACTGAAAAAATACAGAAATTATTAAACATGTTTTGCCTGCTCTCCATTCTCATTCCAGGGTGTGTATTTGCTCTCATGGACAATTTTTTGGCACCTTAAGGATTACTGGGATTCATTACAGTCACTTTTTTTTAAATTCAAAGTAAGATAAATTAGGTTCCCACATGGCTTTTTTTCATAAGTACATGGTTAATTCTAACTATAGCAAGCTTAGGTAAGTGATAGCTGCCCCCATGTTAGGGACAAATTATCTTCATTCCCTTCTCCTCCAACTCATTTATGTTTGGTTAAGTCAAATTAAGCATCGATTATTATTATAACCCAGGGTGTTACTTTCAGAAATGTAATGTACAAATGTAAATTAATGGAACTGATAACCAATTTCTCCCTTCTACCCATACTTCTGAGTCATAAATTAGAATTGCTTCCTGGTTTTATTCTCTACTTATCATTGAGTTCTTAGTGAGTGCAATGTTTTCTGAACTGAACTCATTAACATTTGCAAAATTTGCACAATTTTAAATTTTCCATACATTGTAATAATTCCTTGGTAAAGGTGGTGGTGAGGGGGAAATAGACATTATGTTAATGAGTCAATAATGTGAGGGTCAGTTTGGTTGAAAAATACACACTCAAAGGTCAAGAGGCATGTATCAATTTCTTAGGGCTGCCATAACAAAATTTCACAGAATGGGTGGTTAAACAACAGAAATTTATTCTCTCACAGTTATTGAGACCAGAAGTCCAAAATCAAGGTGAAAGTAGGGCTGGTGTCTGGTAAAGGCTCTCCCCTTGGGTGGCAAAGGAATGCTATCTCCATGTGTGTTCACATGACCTCTTCTTTATGCAGAGGGAATGTGAGCAAGCCCTGTGTTGTCTATTCTTATAAGAACACAAATCCTATGGGATCAGGGTTCCATTTGTATGATCACAATTAACCTTCATTTCCTCCTTAGACTCTCCAACTCAATACATGACCATACTGGAAGTTAAATCTTCAACATATGCATTTTAGGGCGGCCGACATTCAGTCTTTGACAAGGTTGATAGTTGTGAAGGCAGGAAAGACATACTTTCTTCATCTCTTGCAAGCAAAAAAAGAGTTTGCCTGGTAATGGTCTTTGTTTTCTTTGTTAGGTCTCTACCTAATAAAAAAAATCTTTCAATCTTTTTATTCTTTTGCAGGTAATTCATTTAAGTCTAAAATACTATCTTAGTTATCTTAGTTCAGGCTGCCATAACAAAGTATGGTGAACTAGGTGACTTATATACAAGAGACATTTATTCCTCTCAGTTCTGGGGGCTGGAAGTCTGACATCAGAGGGCATGGCCAGCCTTCTTGGGTTCTGGCAAGCACCCTCTTCCAGGCTGTAGGATGCCAACTTCTCTTTGTATCCTCAAATGGGGGAAGGAGGGCTAGAGTAGAGTGCTCTTTGCTGTCCCATTTATATAGATGCTAACGCCATTCATGAGTGCTGCACCCTCATGAACTAAGTAACTCACAAAGGATACAACTCCTAATACCAACACATGGGGATTAGGATATCAACATATGAATCTGGGTGTGGGGGTGACAAGCATTCAGTACATAACAAATAACATGATTACACCAGACCAGAAATGATTCACATTGTAACAGAAACAAGAGCTGAATGAAAGTGAACATTTTTACTTTGAGGAAAATATTGCTTGTCTTGTGTTTGCACTTGTGACAGTCATCCTTGTACTAGACCAACAGCAAGGACATTTTCTACACAAAATATTTTTACATGTAACTTGTGGAGTAGTTCTTGTAAGGTTAACAGTTTGGCAGGTGAGTGTTGCAGAACACTAAAGGATATATCCAGTAAAATGCAGCAATTAAAGAAACAGGCTCATTTGAATGTGAAGCAGTTGCCAAACAGTACAAGGTTATTTTTCTTAAAAAGTACCAAAATATATCAAGGTATTGTAAACTTTATCTCTTTTTCACATTTGCCCATGGTAACACATACGCAAAAATCCTAAACATTTAAGAAGAAATTCCCTGTATAGATGTATTTAAAAATAGGTCATAGAGGCACCAGGGATCTTACCCTAACTGTAATTTTGGTAAATGAGATATGAATTAATAAACCAGAATTGTAACAATGAGATTACATAGGAGAGGATGAATATGAAATACATTTAGAAAGACAGTTTCATAGGCATGGGATTCAATGACTCCTTTATGTAATGCTAACCTACCTGGTTAAATGTTGTAGTTTTTAGTTTTCTTTAAATATAGTTTTTAAAAAAGCTCCCTGAAGTTTATAATGAAGAATGAATGAGTTGATGCCTTCAACCAATGTAAAATATATATATTTTTATCTCTTAATGATATTTGAAAATGAGCTTTATAGAGCCACAAGGGAGGGCAATATCAAATGAATAACTTCATAATTATTTTATTATAGTTGTAACGTGTCTCAAATCAAAATGATATACAATTGTAGCTGTTTATAAATAGGGTACTTGGTTTCACTGAAGGAATTTGTTGTTAAGTAGTTAGTATAAATACATAACTTTGCTACAATTATATTTAAAATAACTGGCAGTATAATTCATTTTTTCTTCTTGATTCTCCTTACAGTGTAAAGAGAATATAGGCATGTTTTCGTGTTTCTGAAGATCTCCTGGGTAAAACTTTCCAAAACATCTTTATTGACAAAAACACAATATCTTTTTAAGATAATCTGAATATAAAAACAGCATAAAGTAAAAGAGATTGTTAGCTTTGAGCTCCAGTGCTCAGATAAACCTCCATTATACCACATATTCAGCTATTTTACTTATTTTATCATGAGTTTTTATTACAAAAATGACATTAAAATGCACATTTGCTTATTTGTGACATAGAAAAAAAAAGTCTGATGAATAGTCATATCTCCAGACTTCATTAAAAATACAATTTCCCTCAGTGTAGGCTGCTTCTCAAACACAAGTCTGAAGTAGGGCAAAGAAGCATGATCACTTTTCTTCTGCACACCAGTGTTGCTTTTCTTTTAGGCCTCAGCTCACTCCTAGTACTTCAGCCTCATTTTCTCTTTCTCCTATGGTTGGCGGCTGGAGGAACAGAAAGGAGACAAGTCAGGAAATGATTTATTTTATTGATACTAATATGTTTCTGTTTTTTTAAATACTCAACAAAGATGTTTAGAGCTAACTTCTACTAAGGTTGAATTTGTGGGGTTCCTGGAGACTTTTCATTGACATAGGTCATTCCTCTGTAGATTTGTTAACACTTCTATTATCCATCTGGGATCTTAGCTCTCTGTTCTCAATTTGTGGTTTGCAACAATAGACCCAACATAGATGTTCTCTTCTGGTGTGTCATCAGGTAACTGCCTTGGACAAAGTCCCTTTAAAACAGCTACAGGTAAGTTCTCTTTCTTACCTAGTTCCAAAGGGAATACACCTGACATCATTTGCCCAGAAATCTCTGAATGTGAAGCTTGTTTCCTAGATAGCCATCTCCCCTCATTCAATCAGATGGTTAGTCAATGATCTTCGCAGGCTTCCAGGTTTCTAAGCCATGAGTATGGAAGCAGCCATTGTGTTCCCTTTCCCCTAAGATGTCAAAGAAAACAGTCCAAGCTTTCTTTATGATCTTCTGAACCTTTTCTTACTGGGTTAAAAACAAGACTGAAGCATCATCCTGTATTATGACTGCCAGGATAAGAGTCAAACTCACATTGTACTAGCAATTTCTTCCAAAAATATCCTCCCCATCCAATTTTCAAAACTACTGGCTTTATACACACAAAGGAAATAACCTAAAGAATTCGAAATTAACTTTTGACCACCTCTTTACTCATACCTTCCCAAGTCATCTGACAGCTCACAGACGTTGGGGTTCATGACATGGGACATCTGATATTGAGGCAGTAACAATCCCATTTGGTGTCCTGGTACAATATACAAAAGATCATAAGCAAAATGACAGAGTACCACAGAGATTGCGGACAAAGTCTTTAAATCATTTTTAGTACTTTCTTAAATTAGATCATTATTAATTTCCTGCCAGGAAATCATTGCCCTAAACAATGTGTATAATTCTGATATAAGTCATTATTAACTTTATTTTGCTGACAGCTGAATGAATGGGTGATTTTTTTTTTCTTATTTCAGGACACAGGGAACTGTTTTAAACATTTATTTTGAAATAAAATTCACCGTATAATTGTGTATGAACGACATCATTCATTTCAGAATTAGTTTATCTTTTCAAGAGTTTTCTTGGGCTGCACAATTGATCATACATTTTTCATACTATTTTAGATTTGTACGTTTTTGTATTTGGTATAATTTAGTTCCAACTGTGTTAGAAAATGAATACCAAATGCTATCTGGAGGCAAACTGAGGGGAAAAGTGCTTTATCTGGTAAACTAAAATGTTAGGTCATTAATCATATTTTTCCTCATCATGTCTTTTATCCCCAAGACAGATTATTTGCATTCAAGTCATACAAGGAGGCTTATAAGTCACAGCCATATCTAAAGTGAGAAACCTGAACATATTAAATATTCTTTAAGTCTTCATTCTAACTTCCTAGTTTTGTTTTTATATTTTATATAGAAACAAACAAACAAAATAACACTTCCTCAACTCCTTCGAAGCTAAGATTCTTCAGGTAGATGTACTCACATAAAACTTGCAGGCAGAAGAAAGAAATAGGATCAAATGGACTGGTGAAGAAGTTGCGGTCTTTGGCTCTTTCTCTTCCGAAACACTTGTAGATATTTTATACAGAATTATACAGTGCATTATATTTCAAAATGAACATTTTAAATAGTTCTCTGTGTCCTGAAATAAGAGAAATTCCATTCATTTAGCTGTCAGTGAAATAGAGTTAATAATAACTTATACCATAATGACTTATCAGAAGTGACTACTCCCAGGTGGCTGCAACACAAGTTTTATAACAACGGCACCAGTGTTTCTTCTGGCCATTTTCTGCCATGCATAATCCAAGTCTTATTCTCTAGTCTATATATTTCAGTAAATTATTGTTTTCTTAAACTAGGAAGAATGTATTCTGTTTTGTCCAGCTAAGATAGCAGCTAGTAATGATGACATTAGAGGCCTAGGAGAATATAAATAAAGAATTGATGGTTTCTGACTTGAATAGGTTTGAGGGCTGCAAAATTCTAATTTGAAATTGATGAAGAAAAATTGTGTCAGATTTGTTTATTTTATTTTTTTTTAAATGTCACCAGGAAAGAGAGGTGGAAAGATGTAAATCTTCTGTAGACAAACTGGATACTATTATTTGACAGTTTAAGGGTCATAGGTCAATTCAAGACTGTGGAGTGAGCTGTTTCCTTCTAATTAGAAAAGATAATAAAGTGAAAATTTAAAGATTTTAAAAGGCCAGTGCAAGTCTTTGTCAGAGAATCAAGAAGTTACTTTTATTTTTTTAAGTATCATATACATTGCAGCTGCAAGTCTGATTAATTAAAATTTGAGTTTAAAATTCACATCCTTGCCAAGTGAAAGATGTCACTTTGATTAAAATAATATGGGAAACTTGAGAGAATTTGGGTGATTCTAAGTAATGAAAACTCAATCCCACTAAAACTTCCTTGCCAGCAGAAGCAGCATATTTTTTCACCTCTTGATATATTGAGGGTGTTTCTACCTTTTATAAAAGCACCTTTTATAAAAGCACACGAGCAATTCAGTAAAAACCGTACGAAGAGGGAAGTTTATAGTAATAAATGTCTACATTAAAAGAAAGATCTGAAATAAACTACTTTATACTTAAAGAAACTCAAAAAAAGAAAAAGTTACATGCAAAATTAACAAATGGAAAGAAAGAATAAAGACCAGAACAGAAGTAAATAAAATAGAGAATACAAAAAAACAGTAGGAAAAAAACCAGTAAAACAAACAGTTGATTCTCTGAAAAGATGTGATTGGAAAACCCCTTAGCCAACAGGAAAAAAAATGAGAAAAGACATGCATTTTCATGGGAAACAATTTTTAAAAATATTGATGAAAAAATGTGGTGTAGGAGACATTAAATGTACACCTTTCATGTCACTTTGCTTGGAATTTGACATATATATATATATATGTATGTATATATGTGTCAGTCATATATGTATACACATACATATGCCACAACATTAAGAGACTTGTTCTTCTCTGTTGTTTTTCATGATCTCCTCTTTGTTCCAATTTATAAAATGTGTTGTTTATAAATTGTAGAAGTCATATAAGTAGAATTTGGAAGATATGGAAAACTACAAAGCCAAAATCTATATATATATTTAAAAGAGTGTGTAAACTGTTTATTTCCCTAATGGAATTATTACATGCATATATAATATAAAGGTGTATCTATCTATATATTTATATACACAAATATGTATATATTATGTAAGCAAGTAAAAATTACACTTACCTTTAGTATTATATGTGGCATTGGCCTTTAATATTTTCATTTTATTATATATTCTTTGAAAACCAAAGTAATAGTGAGCACCTTGTTTCTCCCAAGCCCTGGAGCTAACCTAGGGAGAAACCAGAAAGACACCAATGAAAGCTGCAGGCCTTTTTCCCAGGTGGGGGACTGAAAGAAGGATGCCGTTTTCAATCCAGGCTCATAGAAAGTCAGTGTTTGACAACCCAGCTGTAATGGCCATATTTTGATCTCTGCCCAGAAATTGGAGTGCTTCCTCTGTAGTGTGGGAAAAGCCCCCACAGCCAGATCTGAGTAGTGACTTTTGGAATGCACCCCCACAGTAAGTGCTAAAATTGTGCTATCTCCTGCCACTAGACTGAAGTGGGAGGAGAGTTGCTGAAGCCACGTTTCTCTTGGGCAGGATGATTTGTGGCCAGGAGAAACTACTTTGCGGCCTAAGGACCATCTGCATGTGTCATTGCTGGATGCCCCAGCCTGTTATACTGGTTAGTAAGAAGAGTGCACCCCAACAGTAAGAACGAGTGGTAGGGAGGTGGATCCCATTCCTGCTCACCTGAATTAGGAGCGTGAGCCATACCTTTATTCCCTTACAAATAACTTAGTCTAATGTCACCCCCTCTGCTCCATGCCTGGGCATATTTCCAGGCATTCAGAGCACTTGCTTCCCTAAAATACGGGCCAGAGCTGCTCTTCCCTTCCCCTGCGAAGGCCTAGTTGTAGCAGCAGTTCCTCTATGTCTTGCCGGCTGACATATTTCCAGGCAATTGGCATACCTGCTCACCTGGATTCCGTGCTTGAGTTGCGTCTTCCCTCTTGTGAAAAAATCTTAGTGCAGCACCCTGTCTGCTCTACGCCCGGGCGTAATTCCAAGCATTCAGTCCACCCCCTTGACTGGATTAGAAGCCCGAGTCATCCCACTCTCCAGGTCCGAAATCTTAGTGTAGTGGCGCCCTCTTTCATCCACACTCAGGCATAATTCCAGGCATTCGGCACAACTGCTTGTCTGGATTAGAATCTGAGTCTCTCCTCCCTTTCTGTGCAGAGATTTTTGGTGCAGCAGTGCCATCTCTGCTTCATGCCCAGGAATACTTCGAAGAGTTCACTGTGCCCACTTGCCTGGAGGAAATGCCTGAGCTGACTCTCCTTGTTCATGTGGAGATCTTGGTACATTGTAACCGCCTCTGCTCCATGTTCAGACACATCTTTAGGTATTTGGAACACTCACACTTCTAGATTATGAATTCAGCCTTCCCCTCCTTTCCTGGACAGCAAACTTGGGACAGTGAAGATATCTTCACTCCATACCTAGGCACTTGTCTGGGCGCTTGGCAGCTGCCTATCAGACACCCACCCCATTAGAGCTGGTGTTTACATCTGCCATTGGGTGGCATGTAGGTGACTCTGCTTGGTGTAGCCCCATTCACCTTGGTTCCCCACTCCAAGGCTAAGCAGGAAACTCTGACTACTATGCATTCCACAGGACACATCATTGGCTGAGGCAGGCAGAGTGAACTTCTCAAGGTCAACAAAGACCATGCCCATGGAGACACGTATTGGCTGCTGCCACGTCTAACCCATAGCACCACCTGCTGGTCTAGACATCTAGCTGCACAACCAAACAAAAAATCTGACACAAGTGCACCGCACTTGGTAAGCTTCCTGAGACCTCCTCACCCTGACTCCACAAGAGTCAGTGAGCTCACTCACATGTCCAGCAAATTGCTACTACAATTAGCATTTAATAAAGCCAGCATACAAAAAATATCTATAATCAAGAAGCTTACACAGTCTTTGCCACTAAATCACCTAGAACCAAAGCCAAAAAACTCGACACAGCACATATTATAGCTGCATCCTAAAAGGGGGGAATATCATTCAAATGAAAGTAAATCCAAAAATGAGGAGATGATAGCTAATCAGATAAGAAGGAACCAGAGAGAAAATCTTTGAAGAATTAAAAAAGAGTGTTAAAACACCCCAACAGGATTACACTAACTGTCCAGCAATAGATCATAACCAAAATGAAATCTTTGAAATACCAAATAAAGAATTCGAAATGTTGATTTTAAAGAAATTTAATGAGGCCCAAAAGTAAATTGAAAGCCAATACAAATAAATCATAAAACAATTCAGAATATGAAACAAGAGAGTTATGATTTTATAAAACTTCTGAAAAAAATATTTGCCAACAGAATTACAAAATATAGCTATAAGCTTTAACAATGTGCTAGCACAAGCAAAAGAAAGAATTTTAGACCTAGATGGCAGGCCTTTCAAATTAACCTAGTCAGACAAAAACTCAAAAACAGAAAATTACAACAAAAAGCGTTTGAGAAATACTGGATTATGTGAAACCTTCAAACCTATGAGTAGCAGGTAGTCCAGAGAGAAGAGAAAAAATGTAAGGTAAAACATGGAAAATATATTCTAGGAATAAGTGAAAAAAAAATCTGGTCTTGTTAAAGTTCTAGACATCCAGATACAATTCAGATACAATACATTTAAAGAATTCTTGAGAGATACATTGAAAGCAGAAACTCATCAAGGAATATAGTCACCAGACTATATAAGGTCATCAAAATGGAAAAAAAAATTCTAAAAGGGGCTAGAGAGGAGAGAAGCATATAATCACCTGTGAAGGAAATTTCATCAGACTAAAAGCAGGCTTGTCAGCAGAAACATCACAAGTGAGAAGACATTAGGGTCCTATTTTTAGTCTTTTTCAATAAGAAAAAGTGCCAGCCAAGAATTTTGTATACTGCTAAACTAAGTTTTATAAATGAAAGAGAAATAAAGTTATTCTGAGACAAGAAAACACCAAGGGAATTTGTTACCATTAGATTAGGCTTTAATGAAATGCTCAAAGGAGTTCTAAACATGGAAATGGAAGGGGTATACCTGTCATCATAAAAACTTGAAGGTCATATAAAGTGATTACACAATTGAAACTCCAAAGAAAATGTGTAATAATTAACATTATGGCAGGAAGAAAACCTCACATATCAATAAAGGTAAAGGGAATATATGCTTCACTTAAAATATATCAGTTGGCAGAATGGATAAAAATATGAAAACTATCTAAACATAAGCTGCATACAAGAAACCCACCTAATAAGGTTTAGATTGGTGTCCCCACCAAATCTCAAGTAGAATTGTAATCCTCAGTGTCAGAAGTGGGGCCTGGTAGGAAGTGATTTCATCATGGCGGGGGGTCCTCATATATGGTTTAGCACCATCCACTTGGTACTGTTCTCATGAGAGTGCATTCTTGTGAGATGTGGCTGTTAAGAATGTAGCCCCTCCCTCTTTTCTCTCTTGCTCCTGATCCCACTGTGTGAAATACCTTGATACACCTTTGCTTTTTGCCATGATTTTAAGTTTCCAGAGATCTCTTCAGAAGCCAAGCACTTGTCGGCATCATGGTTCCTGTACAGCTTGCAGAGCTTTGAGACCATTAAACCTTCTTTCTTTATAAATTATCAGTAATGCAAGAATGGACTAATACATCACCTACCTGGTAAAGACATATAGACATTCTAATATAAGAAGTGGAAAAAGATATTATATGCAAATGGAAACCAAAAGTGAGTAGGAGTAGCAATATTTACATCAAATAAAACAATAATAGTAAAAAAGACAAAAAAATCTCTTTATAATGATAAAGAGATCCATTCAACAAGAAGATACAACAATTCTAAATAGATATGCATCCAATATTGGAGCACCTAGGTCCATAAAACAAATGCTGTTAGATGTAAGAAAAGAGACAGGCAGCAAGACAGTAATAGGGAGGAATCCACTGACAGCACTAGACTGGCCCTTGAGGCAGAAAAGCAGACAAAAAACTCCAGACTTAAATTGGATGGTAGACCAAAAGTGCCTAACAGACATTTACAGAACATTTTACCCTACAACCTCTGAACACACTCTTCTCACCTGGGCATGGATCATTCTTCAAAAATTAACCATATTCTGGACAACAAGAAAAGTGTCAATACATTTAAAAAAGTCAAAATTACATCAAGTACCTTCTGGTACCACATAAGAATAAAACTAGAATTTAATAACATGAGGAATATTTGAAACTATACAAACTCATGGAAATTAAAAAGTATGTTCTGAAATGATTGTGAGTCAACCATGAAATTAAGGTGGAAATAAAAATATCTTGAAATGAATTAAAAATAAAGACAAAAAATACTTAAACCTTTGGATTATAACAACAGTAGTACTAAGAGTTAAATTTCTAGGATTAAATGCCTACATAAAAAGGACAGAAAGATCTGAAATTAACAATCTAATGTCGCAGTTAAAGGAGCTGGAAAAAAAGAACAAATAACACCCTAAACAAACAGTATAAAAGAAATAAAAAAGATCTGAGCATAACTGAACAAAACTGATACCAAAAAATACAAAAGGTCAGTGAAATAAAAAGTTGGTTCTTTAAAAGGATGAACAAAAGTGATAGACTACAAGCTATATTGATGGGAAAAATAACAGAGATGATTAAAATAAGTACAAGCAGAAATAATGATGATGTCATTACAACTGGTAAAATAGAAATACAAAAGATAATCAGAGACTACTATGAGCATCTCTGTGTATACATACCAAAAAAGGAAATAGATACATTTCTGAAAACATACAACCTCTCAAGATTGAAAGAGGAAGAAATAGAAATCCTGAGCAATTAATAAGTAGTAATATTAAATCACCAATAAATAATCACCCCCCACTCAGAAAAGAAAAGAAAAAAAAAAAAAAAAAAGAAACAGAACCAGACAGATTCACAGCAAAATTCTACCATACAAGAAAGAATTAATAAAAATTCTACTAAATGGTTCCAAAAATCAAAGAGGAGGAGATTCTCCCTAACTCATTCAACAAACCATCATGACCAGACACCAAAGACAAGCAAGGACAACAACAAAAAGGAAAACTATAGACCCAAATCCCTCATGAACATGGACAGCAAAATCCTTGAAAAAATGCTAACAAACTGAATACAACGACACATAAAAAAAGATTATACATCCCAATCAAGTGGGTTTTATTCCAGGGATGCAAGGATGTTTTTCAACGTACACAATTCATAAATGTGATTGTGTTAATTCATTCTTACACTGTTATAAAGAAGTTCTTTAGACCAGGTATAAGAAAAAGAAGTTTAATTGGCTCATGGTTGTGTAGGCTGTATAGGAAGCATGATGCTGGCTGGCATCTGCTTAGCTTCTGGGTAGGCATCGGGATACTTACTGTTATGATGGTAGGTGAAGGAAAAGCTAGAAGCAGTCATGTCTTATATGGCTGGAGCAAGAGAGAGAGAGACAGAGAGAGAGAGAAGGAGAGAGAGAGAGGTGCCATACACTTTTAAAAGATCAGAATTTATGATAATTTACTTAATTTTGTGACCAAAGAAGACGGTGCTAAACAATTTATGAGAAACTACCGTCATGATCCAATCACCTCCCAACAGGACCCACCTCCTGTTGGGGATTGGGGAATACATTTCAACATGAGATTTGTGTGGGGGACACAAGATTCAAACTATATCTGTAATTTACCATATAAAAGAATAAAAAACAAAAACCATATGTTCATCTCAAAAGAATGAGAAAAAGCATTTAATAACATTTGTCATTCTCATGACAAAAACCCTTGCCAAACTAGGAATAGAAGGAACATACCTTCAAAATAATAAAAGCCATATGTAACAAACTCATAGCCAACACTAAACGGAAAGTTGAAAGCATTTCCCCTAAGACATGGAACAAGACAAGGATGCTTACTTTCACCACTGCTATTCAAAATAGTACTGGAAGTTCTAGCTAGAGAAATCAAGCAAAAGGAAGAAATGAAAAACACTTAAATTGGAAAAGAGAAAGTCAAATTATCTCTGGCTACTGTTGACTTAATCTTATACCTAGAAAACCCTAAAGAATTCTCTGAAAGACTTCTAGATTTGATACATTACATCAGGTAAGTTTCAGGATATAAAATCAATGTACAAAAATCTGTAGCATTTCTAAACACCAATATCAATCAAGCTGAGAACCAAATCAAGAACTCAATCGCATTTAAAATTTGCCAAAAATTATACCTAGGAATATATTTAACCAAAAAAAAAAAAAAAGAAAGAAAGATCTCTATGAGGAGAACTACAAAACATTAATTAAAAAAATCATATAGCACACAAACAAATGGAAAAAATATGCTTATAATCAAAAGAATCAGTGTCATTAAATTGATTGTACTACTCAAAGCAATCCACAGGTTCAGTGCAATTCCTATCGAACTACCAAGGTCATTCTTCAGAGAAGTATGAAAAACAATCCTAAAATTCATCTGGAGAGAAAAAAATCCCAAGTAGTCAAAGTAATCTTAAGCAAAATGAAAAAAGCTCCAGGCATCATATGACATCACCTGACTTCAAATGATATCATAATGTTACAGTAACCAAAACATCACAGTACTGGTATAAATATAGATACATCAATCAATGGAACAGAATAGAGAACCAGAAATAAAGATATATACCTACAACCAACTAATCTTTGACAAAGTCTGTGAAAATATGCAGTAGGAAAAAAAAAAAAAAAACATGCTATACAATAAATGGTCCTGGAAAAAATAGAGACTCATATGCTGAGAAATGAAGCTGGACCCCTGTCTTACACCATTTACACAAACTAACTCAAGATTGATTAAAGTTTAAAGATAAAATTTCTGGTAGAAAACACAGGAAAAACTATGGATATTTGTTTAGGCAAGCAATTTATGGATAAGTTCTCACAAGGACACACAACCAAAACAAAAATAAACAAATGGGATTTAAATGAACTAAACATGCAAAAGAAATAGTCAATTAAACAGACAACCTACACATGTGAGAAAATATTCGCAAACAGTACAACCAACAGAGAGTTAATATCCAGAATTTACTAGGAACTCAAACTACTCAACAAGGAAAAAAAAAAAAAAACTCAATTAAAAAGTGGCCAAAGAACATGAACAGACATCTTTTCAAAGGAAGACATATAAATGGCCAACAAATATATTAAAAGATGCTTAATATCACTAATCATAATACACGTTTTTTGTTTTTCATTTTATTTTATTATTATTTTTTGAGACAGAGTCTTGCTTTTTCACCTAGGATAGAGAGCAGTGGTATGATCTCAGCCCATTACAATCTCTGCCTTCAGGGCTCAAGCAATTCTCCTGCCTTAGCCTCCCAAGTAGCTGGGATTACAGGCAGCTATGCACCATCATACTCTGCAAATTTTTTTTGCCTTTTTAGTAGAGATGGTGTTTCACTAGGTTATCCAGGCTGGCCTTGAACTCCTGACCTCAGGTGATCTGCTCACCTTGGCCTCCCAAAATGCTGTGATTACAGGTGTGAGCTACAATGCCCAGCTAAAATACACATTTAAACAACATTATTGTAAAGTCAACAAACAACATTATTAGAAAGTCAACGAACAACATATGTTGGGAAGGATGCAGAGAAAAAGAAATACTTACATACTGTTGGTAGCAATTAATACAACCTCAATGAGAAACAGCATAAAATATTCTCAAATTGCTAAACATAGAACTACTAATTGATCCAGCAATCCCACTACTGGGTATCTACCCAAAGGGGAAAAATGATTAACATCAAACAGACATCTGCATTGATATGTTTATTGCAGCACTTCTCACTATAGCAAAGCCATAGAAGCAACCTGAGCGCTCATCAACAAGTGACTGCATTAAAAATGTGGTGTGTATATGCATATATACATACACATGTACACACACTAGATTTTACACACACACACACACAAACATCTGACGTGGATATATATTCATGTGTACTCCTTGTTTAGCTCCCACTTACACATGAGAGCATGAGGTGGTTGACTTTCCAAATCCTTTTACCAAAGGTGATGGCCTAAGTTCTATCTGTGCTGGTGCAAAAGACATGGAATGCTACTCATCCATATAAAAGAAAAAAATGATGTCTACTGAGATGTATGTGTGCGTGTATATATATATTCTACTGTACTACCTACATCTGCTAATGTAGTTTAATAAAAGATGTGGTAGGAAGCACCATGTATTTTCCACATTATATTTAAGAAAACACTTTCTTTTTCACTATTAAATATGTTGTTTTGGGTTTCTGGTGGACAGCATTTATTCTAAGAAATTATTTGCTTTACATCCTGGTGGTTATAAAATGTTTCAAAGTAATTGCTGTATTCACTCAGATTATCATATAGTTTCATCATTTAATCTGTTAATGTGATTATCTTTCTTATTTTCCAATACTAATCTTTCCATTCCTAAAATGTTCTTCACTTTATTATCAAGCAAAGATACTGGAAGATTTTTTGTTGTTGTTGTTATGTATTTTGTTCAATTACTTAACCTATAAACAATGTACTATCTTGGCTAACATTGATTTCAAGATTATACTTGCAGTTTAAATAGTTTGGGAATGATTCTTTTTCAAAATGTTTATCTTCTTAGGGATAGCTTTAATAAGACTCATATAAATAATCTGTTTGGGAAAGTTGGAAAGACCTGACCTCTAAAAGGAAGGGGCCTTGCATATGTGCATTATTTTCTACTGTTGAAATTTTTCATGTTACTTTAATTCTAATTATGTATTATATTTGTTTTCATATCAGCGTGGTGAGCTGAGTTTTCCTAGAAAATTTCTCAATTTTATTGGTGTACATTTTTTAATTTTGGATTTTAAATTTTGTTTTCTATATCTTTAGTCCTTTCCAATTTTGCATTCTTATAACTCTTTTATTTATACCTTTTTCATCAATTTTGACAAAAACTTATTGTTGATTAATTCTACTACTTTTGTTTTAAGTGTGTGCTCTTTAATTTTTGTGATTTTTAAATTTACTTTCTTTTAGTTTGATTCATTGATTTATGTTGTTATTGTTTGAAATTGGATCTTCAAACCATTATTCTGCATGTTTCAAAGACACAAAATTTAAAAATCGGTGCTATTTTACCAATCATAATTTTGGTTTTCCTTTAATCTCTCTTATTCTATATCCTATTTATATTCCTCAGAGTTCAGCACTGAATTCTAGTTGATCTTAGATTTTATTTTATCTGCAAGTCTTAGATGATCAGCAGCAAATACAAATGGGGTTTCAATTTATCTAGTTCATATATTGCCATAGACATATCTCAATTACATTTTAATACCCTCTAGTTATGCTTTTCCCATTACAGCTCAACCAAAACAGTCATGCTAATGGTCACTGATATTTCCTCAACGATATTCAACAGAACCTTCAAGCACACTGTTTCTCTGAACATTTTTTTTTCTTGGTTTCAATTTAACCATTTAAATTTTTTGTTTGTTTGTTTTTATTGTGCTTAAACATCTTCTCTTTCTTAATCTTTCCACTGCCTCTTCTCTTTATACTTATTTAGGTAATTATTCTTCAGCAGTTGGTCTGGAAGTCTTTTCCCATGTCTTGTTACACTTACTTTTAATTAATTTACCTATTCAAATGGCTCAAAATATATCTTTAATTATTCTTAAATGTGTTCCTGCAGGTAGGTGCTACCTTCTGATCAAAGACTGATCAAGCCAATACCTCTCTTGAAATTATCAATAAGGTGGCTGCTGTATCACTGCCTATGCCAGAATACTTATTTGTGTGTGTGTGATTTTTTTCTACATGACCTTTGTATCCATTCCTTATTCTTAAAGTTTAGTGATTTTTTTCAAACTTTATCTTGATTTTGTTATACATGTTACTTTTATTTCTTCTTTTTTCTTTTTTTTTTTTTTTCTCTTTTTTATATTAAGCAAGCTATATCTTCCCTTGGTTCACATGTTCAGGCATTAAGTCAGTCATTACAGATAAGCTTCCTTCAATTATTAAGTAATTGGCTTTAAATCTATATATAAACCTATCACCTTACTCAGAGGTGCTTAACTAACACATGTGTGGTTAACTGCTTGGCTCTGATGTTTTCAGGGCAGGGATTCATGCCCATTTTCAGAAAGTACATGGGCTATTATAATAGAACTATTGGAACATTGTAATCCATGGTTTTGTAATGGCGGAAACTGAGAATACCTTCAAAATTATCACCCATTTCAAAGTACAGCGTTATATATGGAGGGAATAACATTAGAAATCAGTGTTGGAATATTAAAAAAATAGTATTCTAGTCATTTTTAAAGCTGAGTACCTTTCTAAGTTTAGAATTACAGTCAAACTTGTGCAGCATAATCACAGACCTTTTACAAAAGTGTCATTTGAACTAATCTATTAGCCTTGTCCAAATTAGTCCAATTGTTTATAAGGTATTAAATGCACTACAAAGCCTAACATGTTTGCTATGCTCCATAATCATAGCACCTGTTAAACAGCCTACTGCAGCTGTACTTTTAGCAGATTACAGGCCATTAGGCAAGTTATACAGTACCTTCTTTTTATAACCTAATTTCTCTTCTTTTGCATAGCAACTTTCTGGATCATAAAATAAGAACTTTTTCACACCCTTTCACTGATTGAGATGCGGATAGTGGTTTTAAAATTATTAGGATTCTCAGATACAACTTGCAAGTGCTGTGGTAAAATGCAGTAGTAAAATATTTCATTAACTTTTAATTCAATTTAAGATTGTTTTCTCCCCCTTGGGACTAGATGTCTTTAGATTTATCATGCTCTTTTTGGAATAGTTTCTTGAAGAAAAGTTAAACTTAAAACTATAGAGTAAGAAAACACAAAAGCCTATATTAAAAATTTTTTTCAGGATCCAAACAGTTGCCAAATGGAAGAAACATCTGGCATCTATTTTATGTCCTCATTAATTTTTTAAGCATTTGCAGGTTGTCTAAATCATCAACGCTCTCCTGTGTATGCAGACATATACACACAAATTTATCTTTAGAATAATAAAGAATGTAAAATAGGTAAGGCAATTTATTCACTTATTCAAGATGCAACAGGAATCCAGGGCTTTAGGCATTCTGTTTGGTGCTTGTAATAAAACGGTGAGAAAATCTAACTTAACTAATATGTATTTCCTGTTCTCATGGAGCTTACAGTTTCCTGGGGAAGACAAACTAAATAAATGTATAGGAAAAACTAATAGCAATGATGCTATATATATGCCTACTCCATATATGCATACACATCATATATATCAGTCATATCATATTGTAGCATATCTACACATAGCATTTCTGTGAAGCAGAAATGTTTGAATATGTACAAACACACCATAAAAAAATAGGAAGAACACAGTGTGCTATGGCTCATCGTAAACATAACCTCAAGAAGTAATATATTTATTGAAATTTCTTGTTAAATAGGTGACATAGGAGAAGGCTATAAGGTGTAGGAAATACATTATTGGGAGAAGAACCACAGGTGCAGAAATTCTGTGGTAAGGGTTGCACAGAGAAGTTGGAAAATTGAGAGAAGACCAGTTAAAATGGACCACAGAAACAAGCCAGTAGATTGCACTAGATGACCCTACAGAGATTCTCTGCCACCAGTTCATTCAGCACTTTGTTATCAGAGTTGGTTTCAGTCTTTATCTCAGGTGCAAGGGAAAACTGGATAGTGCTTTACAGCCAGGGTATCAGATGATCAGATTTGCACTAAACATTCTTTTGACTGCTGATATGGTTTGGCTGTGTTGTCACCCAAATCTCATCTCATCTTGAATTACAGTTTCCATAATTCCTACGTGTTGTGGGAGGGACCCGGTGAAAGATAATTGAATCATGGAGGCAGTTTACCCCATACTGTTCTCACAGTAGTGAATAAGTCTCACAAAATCTGATGGTTTTTGAAGAGGTTTCTCTTTTCTCTTGATTCTCATTCTCTCTTGTCTGCCACTAAGACCTACCTTTAGCCTTCTGCCATGATTGTGAGGTCATGGTTTACCTGGCCAAATGGTTCAGGGAAATGGTACTCAAAAGTGAAAAACCAAGGTGTACAGCAAGAGGGCAAAATAGAAGCCTACACCACTTGTCCCCCATGATGGAACAACAAATTTTGACCATATCTGCACTTACAAAACATTGTCACAAGAACCAAAAATTAGGTGAGCAATTGTAGTACCTAGTTTGAACTTCAAGTATAAAAGCAGACACATAGACAAATGGAACAGAACAGAGAACCCAGGAACAAAGTCACACACCTACAATAAACTCATTTTAGACAAAGGTGCCTAGAACATACACTGGGGGAAAAGAGAGTCTCTTCAATAAATGATGCTGGAAAAACTGAATATCCATGTTCAGAAGAATGAAACTAGACCTCTAACTCTTTCCATACACAAAAATCAAATCAAAGTGGATAAAATTTAAATCTAATACCTCAAACTATGAAATTCTTATAAGAAAACATTGGAGAAAATCATAAGGCCATTGGCCTGGGTAAAAAGTTTTCGAGTAATGCTCCACAAACACAGACAATCAAAGCAGAATGTACAAATGGGATCACATCAAGTAAAAACTTTTGCACAGCAAAGGAAGCAATACAAAAAGTGAAGAGACAACCCATAGAATGTTAAGAAAGTATTTGCAAACTACTCATCTCACAAGGGATTAAGAACTGTAATATATAAGGAGCTCAAACAACACTGTAGGGAAAAAATCTAATATTTTTATTTGAAAATGGGCAAAATGTATGAATCCATGTTTCTCAAAAGAAGACATACAAATGGCAAACAGGCATATGAAAAGATTCTCAACATCACTGATCAGTGGAATGCAAATCAAAACTTCACTGAGATATAATTTCACCCCAGTGCCTTTTATCTAAAAGTAAGGCAATATCAAATGCTGTAGAGGAATGTGGAGAAAAGGAATCCTAATACACTTTTGGAAGAGAATGTAAATTTGCACAACCACTATGGAAAACAGTTTGAAGATTCCTCAAGAAATTAAAACAGAATTACACCATGAGATCCAGCAATCTCACTGCTGAATATATACTCATATGTACTCACAAGAAAACTTACCAGTATATCAAATAGATATCTGTACTCTCATGTTTTTTGCAGCATCATTCACAATAGGCAAGATCTGGAAGCTATCTAAGTGTCTTTCAAAAGATGGATGGATAAAGAATATGTGATGCTTCTACACAATGGAGTACTATTCAGCCATAAAAAATAATTAGATCTTGTCATTTACAACAATGTGGATAGAACTGGAGGTGATTATGTTAAGTGACATAAACCAAGCTCAGAAAAACAAATGTCACACAATTGTCAGTTATTTATGGGATCTAAAAATAAAAACAATTCCACTTATGGAGAAAAAGTATAGAAGAATGGTTGGCATAGGCTGAGAATGGTAATGTTGGTATGGTGGGGTGGAGGTCAATGGTTACAAACCGCAATAGTTAAAAAGAATGACTAATGCCTAGTATTTGATACCACAAAAGGGTGACAATAGTCAATATAAGTGTACATTTAAAAATAATTGAAAGACTATAACTGGATCATTTTTACTAACGGATAAATGCTTGAGGGGATGGATATTCCATTCTCCATTATGTGATTATTATGCATTACATTTCTGTATCAAATTTCATATATATATTCATATGTGTGTGTGTGTGCGTGTGTGTGTGTGTGTGTGTGTGTGTGTGTAGGTGTGTATATTTACGGGATGTAGTTATACCCCATAAATATATGCACCTACTATATACCCATGAAAATTAAAAATTCAAAAAAAAATTTAAAACTTATTAACCATATTTACCATGTTAAAGCAAGGCTGTGTATTACTAAAGAAGACGGGAAGTGGGCTGGACCTGTAGGAGTTGAAATAGTGAAGTAGCAGCAACATGCTCCTCTCAGGTAACTGCATATTCAAACAGAAGAAAGAATAGGAAGGGGCTGAGCCATGGTTTCTCGGTGTTTCTCGCTCAAACTTGCCTGCAGATTGACACACTCCTCTTCCTGTAAGAGTGAATTGGTGGAGAGAGGATTGCTATTCTAACAAAGCACTCTCAATATTGAAAAAGAAAATAGAAAATTGCGCTCTACTCCATATTTTGTCTTTTTACTGACCCACTGGCTTAACTATTAATTGGGGCCCGGCTCTATCTCTTTGGGAAAGTCAGCGATTTCTTCCTTGCCCACTTTCCTAATAACAACAAACCTTTCTTTAAGTATAGGAGTGTGTGAGGCAGCATAAATTTTGCTTTCAGAGGCTAAGAAGTGGTTCTGAAGAGTAATTAACTTATTTAAATGAACTTCAAAGTACAAATATGAGATATTATGCATTCCGTTTCTTTGCCTAGATTATATTCTATCATATTGTCCAGTATAGCTCATCAAAGACACTAGAAAACAGTATAAAGACCCAATATAAGATGCCAATTATATGGTCATGACAAAAATCTGACTCTCTCCTTATAAATTTCTCTGAGGAAAATTAAAACTACACAGCCTCTCCTTATCTATGATGCATATATGCCAAAACCTCTAGTGGATGCTAAAACCTCCAATGGTACTGAACTCTCTATATACATTGTATTATGTTGTGTCAACACATACACACTTACAAAAAAGTTTAATTTATAAATTAGGCACAGTAAGAGCTTAACAATAACCAATAATAAAATAGAACAATTATAACAATATACTGAAATAAAAGTAATGTGAATGTGGTCTCTCTCTTTTGCTCTCCTCCCTCTCAAGACGCCATAATCTTTTGAGATTGCAGTTAATCAAAGGTAACTAAAACCTCAGAAAGCAAAATCAATAATAAGAGAAGACTGCTGCAAAAAAATACAATTCCTTGTAAATTAAAATCCAAAGATAAGAGATTATGTTCAAAATAAAACTATTTTACTGTGCTAAGTTAAAAACATACATTCCTAAATAACATTTATTTTAAAATTGAATACAAAGAAGTTGAAGTTGTTCATAATTTCTTGGAAAGCTTAGTTTCAGCCAGAATAATGCCTGGCTGAAATTGGGTATGTTTTAACTAATATGACCTAAATTCACTAATAAGAATCACATAGGTTTTTATTAGGGGCTCAAAAGTTTTAATTACTCCTTGACAATTTTCAGAATCCCTATTCTATAATGGTACAAAGAGTTAAGAGAACATGTACAATTATGAGAATAAACTAAGTTTATTTTTAAAATGCCACTTCTCAGCCTATAATTTACTTTTTCAAGGCAAAATTATTTTCCCAAAACATAATATCTTACTTTGTGAAAGCCCATATCAAAGGCTCAAAAGTCCTTATTTAGTCAATGTCAATGTAATAGATTTGAACCTCGATGAAATGCCCAATAACCATCTGAACAGATGCTTCTGTTGATGTTCCTGAACTTTGTCACCCTCAGAGCCGACTACAGATTAATATTTTGCCATATGTTCTCTAACGCGTTGCTGTTTTGAGCATTTTGTTTCTCCTTTGATCTGTTTTATTTTATTTTTTTCCAGGAACTCATTTCTTAAGTTCTCCCTCCTTTCTTTTTGACGTGGGTTGGAGTTACTTGCTGGAATCAGATGTCTTATTTTTGGTTCTCTTGCCTTTGCTTTTTGGCTGAGGCCAATGTTTGTTGTGTTTGTTTTGTTTTTTGTTTTGACTTTGTCTGGTTGGCTTCCCATCATGAAATATATGACATCTTGCAATCCTGCTCAAATTCAATTATTTGAGATAAATAAGCAAGGCTGGAAGGTATTCTGCTATTAATAGCATCTAATCTAGGACTAAAGTTCAGGCACTATTTTTCTTCTCAGTTCCTCCTTAATAAGCTTTATCTTTACTGTTCCTTTGTCAACACTTTCACTTACCTTTATTTCTGAGTCATGTTTCCTCAGACACAGTAATTCTATGCTTTCACAAATAAACGGAAGATGATAGAAACATTTTCTGCATGAAATAATCTCAAATATATACATAGACAGGGATGCCTCAGTGAGATGAAGCATAACTTTCTTCCAAAGAGTATTAAAAGAAGGGGAAAATTTAATTAGTTTTCCCTGGAGAAACATAATAATAATATGTATACCATGTAAACAAGGGCACTGTTATCGATTAAATAATCATGTTGATAATAGGCACCATCCACAGAAATAATGAGAATGGCACTTTACCTCTGTGATTTTCCTCTCAAAACTCATAGCCACTGTTGAATCTTAGGAAAAACTTCAGACAATGCAGTACTGAGAGAAATTTTACAAGATATCTGTTCAGTAGTCCTCAAACTTTTCAAGGTCATCAAAAAATGAATGTCGGAAACTATCACTATCTAGAAGAGTCAACGGACAAATGACCACTAAATGAGGTGTGGATTTTGGATGGGATAGCCTGGTGTAGAAAAAATACGTTAGAAAAAAATATATAAATAAGTAAATAAATACCAACCAAACAAACACAAAAACAAAATCCAAATTGAGTATGTACCTCAGTTAATAAAAAAGTACCAATACTGGTTTATTAGCTGGTAGAAACCTAACATATGCATAGAATATATTAATAATATGAGAAGTCATGTGACGTATAAGGGAACTTTCTACTATCTTTTCTGCAAATCTGAAACTATTCTAATATAAATGTTTACAAAAAATTCATAGTGATTTATACATTTTTTTTTGTTTTAAGCATGTATCTTAAGAAATCTAGACACAGTTTACAGAGTGCAAACTGTAAGTGTAACACTAATGTAGAATGGTGTTTCTATGCTTATTATTGTTGTGATATTACCTTTACCTTTGCAAGAAGTTTATATAATTTCTTGAAGTATAATTTGATCTATTAGTCATTTTTGGATCTTGTCTTTTTTTATTGCTGTCTTCCATGCACAAGCTGATAAGGACAATACAAAAATAAGCTATTAAAATGTTAAAGTGAGTTATCCATTATTTATTATTGCAATATTTACATTGCTTTAGGCTATCTTGTCTTTTTTGGCAGTAATTCTAATACTCAGAACATGGAAGTCGACTAGCTTCACAAATATCAAAGCCTAATTAAGAAATGGGATAACATCATAAACCTGATTTTTCTTTATGTAATGGGGAGAATAAAATTAACAAAAAGAAGCATTTTCACAGATTTGGGGTAAATATCTCTAAATTGCTTCAGCATTTAAAGATACATCTCACATCTATTTGTTGTTCTCTAAATTAACATACATTATTTTATGGGTAATTTTTAAAACAGCTTCATTGAGCTATAGTTAAAATACAATAAACTGCATGTGTCTAAAGTGCACAACTGAATATGTTTTGATGTGCGTACGAAATCATCACCACAGTCAAGATAACGAACACATTCATCATACTAAAAGGATCTCTACTATTAATCCTTTCCTGTTCATCTGCATCTCTAAGTAACCACTTACCTTTTGTCACTACAGATTAATCTACATTATCTAGGATTTTACAAAAGTAGAATAAGACAGCATATTTATATTGGTTTGGCTTTTTTTGTGAAGCATAATTAGTTTGAGATTCATCCATTTTGTTGTGTCTATCTGTAGTTCATTCCTTTTCATTGTTAAGTAGTATTTCATTATATAGATACACCAAATCTGTTTTTTCCATTTATATTTTTCCATTCTGCTGACTAATATTTACTTTGTTTCCAATGTTTGACTACTGCAAATAAGTTGGTGTAAACATTCCATATTCCTTCAATTGGATACATGTTTCTTACTCTTAAGTAAACATATATAAATGAAATAGCTGGATTATAGGGTAGGCATATATTTAACTTTTAAGAAACTGCCCAACTGTTTTATAAAGTGATTGTGCAATTTTCATTTAACAGTAGTATTTATTTTTTGAAAGTATGTAGGTTAGAGAAAATCATAAGTAAAAATAAAAATATATAGTAATGATATAAAGTAGATGAACCATGTTTCTGCTTACTGATTATATGTTTGAAATCAACATTTCTCAAAGGATGTTTTTGATTTCTCATTGTAAATTAACTACACAGTTTTCTAGCAGTAGTATAATAATCCAAGTAGTCAAATTAGCTTCTCAAAACTCTGTACTAAATTTATAAAAAACCTAGGCTATGGGTGATTGGAGTTAATTGTATCATATATTCAGCTATCTGTCAATTATACTAAGAGAAGGGCCAACTATCTTGATTTCTGTGATGTATAAAACTACCTGTGGGCTAGAAGATCACTTTTATATCTGATACTTCTTTTATGACTGTAACTCAATTTTCTGTTTCAGTCAAATTATCTGACATAGCAATTACTGGATGTTATCTAATAAAAAAAAGTTTATATATTTCAGGTAAGTATAAGAGAGAAATAATATGTATGAACAGTTCCTAAGTAATGTGACCTAATTCCCTCATATGTGAGCTCACTAAATTAGTAAAATCTTAGATTATCTATTTTATATGATGTCATTTTTTATTGTGTGAGTGTATTCATAGTGAGAGAAGCTTCAGTTTTCTTCCAAACATGCATATATTATTATATATCTGATGGTTTAATCTGAACATTAAAAAATATATAAGCAGTGATTCAATTTTCAATAGGATTTGGGTCTATGAATCTGCACTTAGCATTGAGAAGGTTAATCTCCATTTCCTCACAGCTATAATAGCAACTGGAATATTATTCTAATGATGAGTACTACAACACAGCTCATGCTATTAATGGGATAAAATTTAAAAAAGTCACACTAACAATTTAGATGTAAAACTCCTATCATCTGAATTGAAATTACATCCTTCTAATGTGTTACATAAATCTTTGCAATGCACCACCTGTTTTTGTGTTGTTGTGCTTGTGTTTAGTCTTTTGATGAATAAGAAGTAATTTGATTAAATAGGAAGAGTGGTCTGAAATTTTTTTTGTAATTTTCTTGAATCAAGGATGTCTTGTTTTTCATAATTGCAATAAAAATCAAAACAAATAAATATAAGTGAAAAATCATAAAATTTAGGAGTCTTTGTAAAGATGATGAAAAATGAACTTAAAATATAAAAAACAAAAAAGATAAACTTTATTTCTCTACATAACCTCCATTAAGTTTAAGATGTTCTTGTAAGCAATGGAATCAGCTATTTAGTTCATGCTTAAAGAAGAGAGGGTTCTGAAAATTTAACTTGCCAACACAGTCTTTTCCACATTGTCAACTAAGGAAAAAATGATGGCTTTTAAAGATTTGTTTCAAATTAGGAAACAAAAATAAGTCAGAGGGAATCAAATCAAGACTTTAAAGCAAATACTCAATGACTTCCCATTGAAACTCTCATAAAATTGTCCTTGTTTGGAAAGAGGAATAAACAGAAACATTGTCTTGGTGGAAAAGGTCTCTCTGTGTGAGCTTTCTTGGGCATTTTTCTGCTCAAGCTTTGGCAAACGTTTTCAGAACACTGTCAACTTAAACAGATGTTGTCATTCTTTGGTTCCCCAGAAAATTAACAAGAAAAATGCCTTGAGCATCCCAAAAACCTCTTACAATGAACTTTCCTCTTGCCCAGTGTGTCTTTGCTTTGACTGAAACACTTCCACCTCTTGGTAGACATTGCTTTGATTGGCCTTGTTCTTCAGGATTGTACTAGTAAAGCCATATTTTAGCTCCTGTTACAATTCTTTGAAGAAATCCTTTAGGATCTTGAACATACTTGTTTAGAATTTCCATTGAAAGCTCTACTCGTATCTGCAGATGAACTGGGTGCAATGGTTTTGGCACCCACTGAGTGGAAATTTTGCTCAAATTTAATGTTTCAGTCAGATTTGTGCAAGTTCAATCAACTGAGATGTCTATGGTGTTGGTAATTGTTTCTACTATTAGTCCTCACTATCTTTCAATTAGGGCACCAGCAGGATGTATTTTTTTTCCTCTAAATTCATGTGGATGATCTACCACTGTGGGCTGCATCTTCAACATTGTCTCATCCCTTCTTAAAATGCATTATTCATTTGCAATCCTCTGATTTCTTTGAGAGATTGTCCTCATAAAATTTTAATAAAGCATCAATGATTTCACCATTGATTCACTCAAGCTTCAGCATAAAATAGAGGTTTATTCTTGTTTCAGTTTCAGCAGAATTCATGTGGATCTGATAGGAGTTTTTTTCAAGCTGATGTCTTATCCGGCTTGGTGCCTCAAGCTAGAACAATTTCAGACACAGTATCATAAGTGATGATGAAGTTATTTTTATGCAAAATGTGAATCTATGCGTAGTTTTTTCTTATAATATGCATTTTCTATGAGCCTTTTGAAGATCATGCCTACATGTTTCAAATTTCTTTTAGGTCAGAATTATCCATTATTTCCTGTATGGTTGGTGGCATAAATTTTATTGGCAAAAATGTCACGTGAGTAATAAATGTGTTGACATGTAAGGAAGCAAGTGCAGTTTATATTTGAACACACAAATCATCCAGACAAACACAAGAATTTCTTCTGAAGTTTAATGTGTTCAAATTTACATTACGTTGTTCAACAAGAATAAAACTGCTTAAGTGATTTTTGGTGGTAATTACACATTGGTGCCAACTATGCTATTTCCATTTTACTGTTTATAAATTCTTAAATTTAAAGAGCTAGCTCACTACATTATAAAAATATTTCACTCTGACTACTCTCAACTTTGTTTCACATTATTTTTATGACAAAATATCTTATTCTTCTTAAGAAAAATCATTCTGTCAGTTCCTGTCACATCTTTGTGGGCTTTCCAGTTTGATGACCTATAATCTAATAAAACACACATTATACTCTGGCCATTCCATTTTAATAATCTTACCTTTAATCTTTTCCCTTTCTAGGGATCATAATGTTAAATCTCCTGATTGATAACTAAAACTAAATATTTAAAGTATAGCATCTTATGGAAGGTTTTCTTTTCAGATAAACTGTATTGAGGTATTGACCTCTTTGTGTTAGTTTTTAGTCTCAATTTTTTATTAGACATTATAGTGTTTCATCAATAAGAAATAACCACTACTATGTAATTCAAGACAGTATGAAATGTGACCTACAATCAACATTTATTTCTGTTTATCTGGGCCGTTCACAGTCCCTACACTGTTACCAGTCTTCTAAGCAACATCATGTTTTATTCTTGTTGAATCCCTTCATATCATTGCAGAGTAGCACAGAAGTAATTACATTAAAGGGAAGGTTATTGTCACGTTGTGAAATGTTTGAAATATTTGAGCTATTGTTCATAAATTGTTCCCCTCAAAACCCACTTTTTCTTTAAAGTTTCTGCATTTTTACTAACAAAATTCCAACAGCAAATAAATGCATCATTTAAAAGTACTTCTCAGAAAGAAGGATACCACAAATGCCTATATGCATTCTAGTATTTTTTTGTGGTTGTTATTCCAGCAATGAATAAGTCTTCCTAGTTAAACATGAAAACTACTCTGAAGGTAACAGAATTAAAAAAAAATGTAATGTAAGTTAAGTATAATAAACCCCAAACTATTTATTGATATAAAAGTGAAATAATCTTTAAGATGTAGTGTTTAATCGTACTTTGTTTATGAAAGGGAGGATGTAAAATATTAGCCATTTTCAGAAATGAATTATCCATGAAGATGATAAACTTCAAAAAATAAATAGAAAAATAGTGGTAGTATTCCATTGCCAAATATGCTAAAGATGGAAAGAAATTTATAAGGATTAGGAAACTCTTTAAAATCCTAAAATTGACTATGAAATTACACGTAATATAATATAAATGTACAGGGCATTAAGAAAAGGGCACAAATATTTTCTGAGGTTTTATTGTATTTAATGTTCATTATGTACTATTTAATCTATTGTTTTGGCAAATGTTCATATTAGCAATTATTATTTTCTTTAGGAATCAAGCTTAAAAGGTTGAAGTTGTTGTCCTGGGCCACTCAGTAACTTTGATGTAAATACCAAAGCCAGAATTAGAACCCAAGTTGGTCTGATTTAAAAAATATATTTTTATATTATATTTTCATTAAAACAATTTCTAAACACTGAAACCAACCAGTGTCTGCATAGTGTCATGAATATAAAGTGTTTGAAAGTTAAAAATGAAGGCAGAATTTTAGTTTTAGGTTATTAAAAAAATAATACTGCAGTTATCTTCTGGGGTGAATAAGTAAACAACAGAACAAAATACATGAAACAAGTCTTTTTAGATACTGGGCAACAAAAAGGTAAAGAATACAACATTAGAGAATGTAAGCAAAAATGTGAGCCTTATGATAACCATGGTATATCTCTGGGAATTGCCTTCTGGCCAGAGGGTTTTTTAAGTCAGAAACTGTCACAGGTCTGAAACTTTACCTTACTTGGAAATTAACAAGTTAGTTTGCCCCGCAAGATACACACAAGCACACACCTCTGAATGAGCTAACAGACACTATTTACACACAAGACATTCTGTATGAGCTCGCCATTCTTGAGTTCCATACGAGAACACAATGAGAGCTAGCTATGACCTCAGGAGTTTACACTACAGGATAGAGATTCTGAAATTATGAATAATTGAGCTTACATAAGAGTTGTTAGCACACAAGCCTAGTCTAACTTTCAGAGACCGCAAAAAAGACGTTGCTCTTAAACGTGAACAATTTATTCTGGAGAAGGAAGGAAAAGTCTTTAGCTTTTCTTCATCACCATGGAACATAAACCAGCATCACTGGACTGTATTATTTACTCTATAAGCACATAATTTCAATGGAAAAATAATTTATTTAAATCACAAGAGTAATAAATTATTTCTAACCTCCAAGACATGTATCTTTAAGTCATCATATAATTCAGGTGTTCATTTGCTAGAAAGCCCTGACTATGCAGAAACATGAAAATATTTATAGAGTGTTATCTCTTACACTGTAGCTAGGGGAAATTCAAAAAGAATATAACAGTCTCATTGAAATAAGGAAAAAATAATTTGAATTCAGGTAATGTGAAGTACCTGGAATTTGCAGAAGAATTGTCCACTGAAGTGGGAGCTACATTATTAAAAAAGCTTAAATAATCTTCATCTGGGTACTGATGAATACTAAGAAGCACATGTATCAAGTAACACTCCATATAGTTGGACAAGAATAATCAAGAAATTGTATGGTGAAACTCATAAAGAGCTATGAAACATTTGATTTTAGGCCAGCTAAAGTGAAGAGTCCTTCTTAAAAATCTGAGGCATTCAATAGATGTAGTTGTAAGTCTAAAATAGCTAAGTATAAAGATTTATCCAAACCCCCATTCTAAGAAATTTTAAAAGGCTTCAAGAGGTATTCAAGGAAGATATTATCACGTCCTTCTAGAAAAGAGAATAATGTATTTTGAAAGAAGATAACAAAAATAACCACACAAAATAAAACTTGCAATGTCAAGCATCCAATCAAAATTATTAGACATAGAAAGAAGCAATAACATAAGGGGCCCATAACCAGGATAAATATAAGCAAATAGCAGTAAACACAGAAATTATGGGCATGACTGGATTACTAAACAGGGACTTTAAAATAGCAATTATGTTCAGATATAAAGGAAAATATAGCAAACATAATAAGAGGAAAGGGAAATATGAAAAGTAATACCACATGGGCGGGTATGGTGGCTCATGCCTGTAATCCCAACATTTTGGGATACTGAGGCAGGTTGATCACGAGGTCAGGAGTTCAAGCCCAGCCTGATCAATATGGTGAAACCTAGTCTCTACTAAAAATACAAAAATTGGCCAAGCATGGTGGGGCGTGCCTGTAATCCCAGTTACTCTGGGGGCTGAGGCCAGAGAATCGCTTGAACCTGGGAGGCAGAGGTTGCAATGAGCCAAGATTGCCCCACTGCAATCTAGTTTGGGTGACAAAGTGAGACTCCATTTCAAAAAAAAAAAAAAAAAAAAAAGTAATACCATGTAACATCTAACGGTAAAAATGATAACCAGGAAATATGTTTTACAGCTACAACACAAGGGCAGAAGAAAAGGCCAATAAACTTAAAGATTGAAAAATATGTGATACCGGATGATCAGTATACTGAAAGATACAGCAATAGAAGCTATTCAAACCGAAAAATAAAAAGTGCTAGAAAAAAATAGTGTGTCATCAGTTTATGTGAGATAGCATCAGTACATATATATTTGGAGTCTCATAAAAGGGTATGTGAAACATAATATACAAGGACAGACAATTTTCCATGTTTTATGACAATTAGAAATTCACAGATCCAACATTATGAATGTACACAATCATAATAAACATAAAGAAAATCACAACATTGGATACTGTAATCAAATTTCTGTAAACCATAGAAAAAAAACCCCTAAATTTAGCCAGAGGGTAAGATAATTATACTTTTAACAAAGTAAAGAAAAATTGCCTGTTTCTTGTCTTGTCAAGTGAGAAGTCAATGAAGAAACATTTAAAAAATAATTTTAGAAACTTTCAACGCACAATTCTATGCCAAGAGAAAAATATCCTTTAAGATGAAGGTGAAATGAACGTATTTTCAGGTTAAAAAATACGTTACTAAGAGGTCTAAACTGTTTTAAAAGTTGAAGAATTTTGGGGGGCTGAAGAAAAATAAAAAATGCAAACTTGGATTAGCACAAAAGATAAAGAATGCTTGAAATGAATGCTAAAATATATTTCAATTGGCACAGATTTTTATGTTGAAAGTTTCTTTAAAGGTTTATCTTTTTTGACTTCTGGCTTGACATGGCCAGAAGCATGCTATTATGTTCAAGAAGGTTTTATGTCAGAAATGCAAAATTCGTTGAACATTAGAAAGTTAATACATGTAATTAAATCTTTTAAGAGGAAACTGATGAAAAAAATTATGAGCACCTTTATAAAAGCAGAAAAATATTTGACCAAATGTGGCAACCATTTAAGGTAAAAACTCTCAGCAAACTAGTAATAGAGGACAACTTTCTCAATCTATCAATAATATCTACAAACAAATATAAATACTTTCATATGGTGTAAACCATGCTTATTTGAGCAAGACTGAAAACTACCCCCAGCTCCAAAAAAAAAAAAAAAAAAAAAAAAAAAAGGAATAAACAAGAATGCCAACTCTCACTACTTATATTTAATATTTTCTTAGAGGTACTAGTACTAGTTAGTGTAAAAAAGAAAGAGAAGAAAAAGCATATATTTTGTAAAGGAAAAAATGCAGTACCTTTATTTTCAAAGGATATGATTGAGTACTTAGAAAATCGAAGGGAATATACAAAAATGCTTTTAGAAATAATAAATGCATTTGTAAAAATTGGGGGAATATGTTCAATACATTTAACCCAATTATATTTTCATACACTTATACAACATTTATAAATTAAAAGAATAACATCATTATAATGTTTTCCATAATTTCAATTACATAGGAATAAATTTGAAAATGTTTACACAACTTGAAATCTTTAAGAATAGAAATATAGATCAATAGAATATATTAGAGTCCAGAAATAGACCCATCTGTAGAAGGTTGACTGAATTTTTTAGTAATGTACCAAAGTAATTCAATGTAGAAAACAAAGGGTTTTTTAAAAAGTGTGCTGAAAAAACTGGATATTCATATGAAAATATCAAACAACCATAGGCTTTGCTTTAGACATGCCAAAAATATGAATAATAGACTTAAACATTAAAATTCAATCTATAAAAAAAAAGAAAAGATGGGAGAACATCTTCATAGAGAAAGATTTCTTAGGTAGAAAGTAGAAAGTGCTAAACAAAAGAAATAATAAATAACATTTTATAAGGTTTTGCTTTTATAAAAATACATTAGAACAATGAGAAAGCAAGTCATAGGCTGAGGTAATATATTTGTAAAGCATATAAAGCACTCCTGCAATGCAATAAAAGTAAGCAATATTTTTTGAGCACATGCTATTCTTGTTTGCTTCACTTGGAGATCAATCAACTGAAAAGTTATTTTTGGGAACATTGCAAGTTACCATCAGTAGGCTGGTGATGGTTTGTCAAGGGAGTGACATGGATAATTTAGCACTAGCATCCAAATCCTCACCTGGGGATTGTATGTAAAAATTGCATCCATTACTTTTGCTCACAACTCATAAGCTCAAAGCTGATAATTCGTTAGCAATGTAGTCACACCAAACCACCATGGAAGTCGAAAAAAAAAAATCCTATTATAGTTGGAATGGGAAAAACCTTGGTAAACAGTAATCATGTTAATGAAGGAATCAAACTTTTTCTTAATACTTTATTCTATTAAGTTACATAGCTCAAAGAATTTTTAAGAATCCACTTAAGGATTAGTGCTCATAATATGCTGTTACCTAGAAGATTTTGGAAGATGCCTTGGGTTACAGATTTTGGCCAGGTTCTAAGTTGAACTGAGATTTAAGGATGTGGTCAATGTAGTTGGACTTATTGTACAAATATATGCTCTTCTGAAGTTCAGGATAAAACTCTCACTGGCTCAACTCAGGAAGTCATTTTTAAAGGCATTATCGGAAGTTAGTTCCACACACATTTACATGACTGAACAGAAGTGATAATTTCTCATTATCTGTCTTAAACCCCACCAAGTCTTTGCACTTGCTAGTTTCTTGTTTTTGGACATGTTATCCACTTGTGCTGCATGAGAATTTTCTCCTCTCAGTTTTTGCTTTAACATCATTTCTCATAGACTGTTTTCCTCTGCCTCAGTTAACTCTATTTGTTCCTTTCTCTGTTGTCAGAGCTTTTGTATATAATTAGGGCATAGCACATCTCTCATTATATTAAAACTGTATCCATGCTGATATTCTTTCTTGATATTATAACAATTGCCCTAAACTCTTCATAACTGTACAAGATTCATGTGCATTTTATCTGTAGTTGTCCTATAACATCAAGCATGGTATAAATAAATACTTGTTCTGTAAATAAATTAGATATGACTGCAGAACAGAATGAAGACATATATCAGCTAAAAAACGTTTTCCATTTTAAGAAAAACCACATGGCAAACAATACCAATACAAGTTCAAAGACATATCTCAATCATTTTTATAATGTATTTAGCAGTTTGCCTTTAAACAAAGCCAAGCTTATTCTTACATGAAATACACACAATAACACTTAGAAACTTTATAGATTGACTATAATAAAAGTTTCCCTATTTCAGTGAAGGAGGCACAAATTAAAAAGTTGAGGACATGGAGATTAATATTTAAGATGAAACAAAAAGTAAGGCCATTCTGCCAAAAATGCAGAATAATTCTGTGATCTACAAATTCTTGTAGATGAGAGTGAACAGCAACCTCCAATATACTAAATTTTTAGGTCAACTCAGAGTTTTTCCTGCAGAGTTTTGGAAATCTGAACTGAATAGGAGAAATGTATAAAGAGTGAAAGAAAGAGTGAGGAAAAGTGTTAATAATGAATTTAAACACATGGTTAATCATAAATATAAATTCCTTTGGGCCAAACAAGGATACCCTATATCAAGACCAAGTCCTTCCAAGTTACTTGTGAAGGCATTTTGAAATTCCTCAAAGAACAACCTTTTAAAAGTTATTTGTAGACAAAAAATGCAATATTAACCATAAATTATTCCTTTCTAGATGGTTACTTATCTTGCCAGAAAACTATCATTCTTGTAAAACTTAATTTTGTATGAAGTGAAAAGAGATTTTATAGCACCATTTATATTTAATATGTTGCTTTTCTTGCAGTTATTATGTATTTTCATAGAAGTTGTTGGCAAAATAATTAAGAATTTAAAATTAAAAATTTTCTCCTAATGAAAAGTGTAGCAAAGATTAATTTTCTGCCTAAATGTCAAAATGTAGAAATATGCTTCTCTTTTGGGAAAAGAGGAGTATGAAAACCAGCACTTAATCTCTCTGCTGTATTTCATATTTAAGATGCATTTCAACCTGTATTATACCTGGTAGAGAATCCTTTAAAATATCTACTCTTAAAATTTATTAATACAATATGATTTTTCTTTAGCTCTCTTCTCATCTGTCAGAGGAAAAAATTTCTCTTTATAAGCTAATGATTAATCTTGCCCAGGTGTTGGAAATTATCTAAATGCTCTGTCTTGAACACTGAATGTTTAAATAATGGTTTAGCATCCCATTGTGCTTATCAAACAATTCTGTTTCCCAACTTAATAAAATAATTAATAAAAGAGTCTTTGTTATTTTACTATAGTAAGTGATGTGATGATTTTGCTCACGGAAAGGGCAAGTTATTTTTTAAAATAACAAAATAAAGTAAAAAATATTTCTTGTGAACTTAGTTTACCAAGTTGGACAGAATTCTTCAATAATTCACAAGTGCATCATTAACCTAGGTAACTAAACTTTGGAGATCTGGCCTCTGCCCAACTATGTATACTGCCGGTTGGCATTTTCATTTCACTGTGTAATGCATCTTTGGAAATACTATTCCTTTTTAACATTAGGAGAAAGGAAAGAATTTTGACTCACCAAGTCCAGCAGCTAAAAATTACCTTAATGTCTTGACCCCTGTGTCCCTCTCACCCCTAAGTATATCTTTGACTCTCAAATCTACTCCTTGTTTTGCCATAAATTTGGCACATATGCGTGAATGAAAAAATTAATTGTAATGGGTTTGCAGTTTTTGTTCTCAGTCTGAAATAAAAATCTAGGGAAAATACTGAGAGAAATGAGCATGGATACTCTTGAATTTTATTATTAATAAGGAACTGGAGCTCTATGTACACCTCTAGGCTAGTAGATAGAACTTTAAAAATAAAAATTTATACTCAGAAAAAATAGCATGTTTTCAAGTCTCTCTTTACATCCTCCCAAGAATGTTGTGCAGTTGGGAGGATGGAGTAGGGCTTCCTTGTTATTCCTCATCCCCAAAGATAAGAGAGGAGTAAAATTGTATGATGTGTCCACTAAATTTTCTGTTGTCCCCAAAGTGTTTGACATATTTCATGCCACAAACTAAACACTCAAAAGTCTATTTGGCATTATAATTATTTTAAGTTTTCTATAAAAGGCAAAAAAGCATGTGCTCTCTTCATGATGTGTTTTTTTTAATTTTGAAATTCATATTTATTTACACACAAGGACATTATAATTCGTTGTTAAAACAAGTACATTATTAAAGATGAAAGAGACCATTATTATTATTTACAAGTGAACAAAGAGATTGTCCCTGGAAATCCAGGACATATGGTCACCCTAGATACTTTGCTTTTCAGAGGAGAAAAATCAAGCAGTGAAATGCATGGAATCCTGGAAATCATATAATATGAGCACACTGAAGATATTTAACATGAAGATAAGTCTGATAGTGTGAGGACGTGTGTGTGTGTCCGTGTGTGTCTGTGTGTGTGTGTGTATGTGTGTGTGTGCATTGGAGGCCAAAGGAAGGCAACATAAACCTATTCAAAGGGTAATCATATGGCAAAGTGAAAAGGTTTCTTCTCTCCTGTGTCAAAAATCAGAAATGTAATAAGAAAGCATATTCAGGCTCAATGTAAGAAAAATATTTTTTTCAGAACTACTCAGCAACAGAAGAGGTTGCCTTGCCAGAATGCTTTCCTCGTACTTTGATCACATTCATGCTGAGGAAGAGTAGGTATCTTTTATGGGTACAGTGGAATGTTTTCTGCAGTAAGTAAGGAATTGTATACATGGTTCCTAATAAAAATTGCTAAATATATCTACTTGTTTATATGTCATTGAGAAATTGAGCTGTAGCTGGCAGCTTAATAATAAAATTGGAAGGTGTTAGATACAATACATTCAATCGAACAATCGATCTAAAGCTTGCTTTCTTTCTACTTGTTTTATTTAAGGTAAAGTAGTATCAAGGAAACTAGCATTCTTATCTAATTCCTTTTCTGCCTCTTCAACTGTACTTTAAAATATTACTGAAAACTCTGATCAGGGTGCACACAATCAGGCATTTGACAGATGCTTGCCTTTTCCAAGGTGAATAGCTTTTATTAAAACATATTGTGAATGGCATTTTACCCTTAAAGTGTGACATTTTAGAGGTCAAAATAGTACTTCTCCTGCTAAAAATAACATTAGAAAGTGAGTCTCACCAAATAATAAACACCTGCAATTGTACATACAGAAAAGGAAGTGAAATACTTTTCATGTCAAAGATCCAATTCTCTATTTTCTGTTTTATAATCAAAACCGCTAAACACCTTACATGTCCAATAAATGGAATAATACTTCATGGTCATGCTTCAGATTGTAGTCCTTGTATCATTCCACTGCATACCATCCCAAGCAGCTGCTGTATCATTTGCTTCCCTTTTCTAAAGGGTCATTGGAGGAGATTTTGTAATGAATTGTAGGCATATTTTGAAAGTATATTGTCACTTAATAAAGATTTTAAAAATCACAAGCTTAGGCTAAGCAAAAGAAATAAAACACAGTGCAAGAAAGAATTATGAAAGAAAAATAAAAGTGTTCATATCAGTCATTGAGTCTGAAAATATTATTTATAGTAAATTATCTGGTATCATATAAGCAATAATTATTCACTTTATGAATATCTTTTCATATAAAGGAAATATAACTTTGCATATAGAAAGAAACAATAAGTATTCCACAAAATTATTGTGTTTCCCACATGTAGGTAGAGAAAAACCTTTATTTTCATATATATACATATAAAATTATATATATATATATAAAATTATGTATATATATATATATATATATATATAATCTTGCTTTGGTGACTTATAGAGAGGGAAAGGGGAGAAGAAAATATATGTGATACAAGCATAAATATAGATTATTTTACTTAGCCAGAATTCACCCACTAATAAGATCATGTGTCAATCCCACTATTGACACATGGTACTCAGCAAACCTGCAAGTAGTCATGTATATTTTAGTGGTCATATTCATTCATTAATTACAGAAACATTTAAAGAGCATTCACTACATGTAGGTTACTCTCCTTGATCCTTCTAACATAAATGAGTAAATATTGGTTCCTGACATCAAATGTTTATGTTCAAAAGATGAAAAATAGAGCATCAATCACTTACGTAAAATGTGTTAGAGTCACAATATAAAAGTGCACATGGATGACAAATGGAAAATAAAGAGAGATTCACTATCCCTTCACTACATAGAAGGGTGGAGAACCTCATTAAGTACCAGTCTACTACAAAGGCAATGAAGGAGTTGAGTTTTTAAGGAATACTACATGTGTTAGACAGATTAATGTTCATCTAGGTGGAGATGAAGATTATCCAAAGATAGAGAGGTACAACTTATTATTCTATTGCTGGAATACAGAGTGCAAAGCAATAAAAGACAAATTCTGAATCTCACATGAGCCAGTGAGAGGGCAGAACAAGAAGGCAGAATAGAAACGTCAACCCATGGTTCCCAACCCCTGCAAGGTCACCAAGCTAACAACTATCTACCCACGCATACAAAACTTCATAAGAACTAAAAAGCAGGTGCTCATAATACCTGGTTTTAACTTCAAATCTCTGCAAGAGGAAATGAAGATTGAAAAAAACAGTCTTGAATCACTAATTCCAACTCCTCCCCGTCCCTACCGCAGAGGTGTGGTACAGGGAGCATCTCTGGGTGCTGGAGGAGAGAGAACACAGAAATTGTGAGGCAACAAATACCATGCTCTCCCGTTAGAAAGAAAGGAAAACCAGACCAAACTCAGCTGCTGCCTGCACATGGAGGGAGCATTTAAACCAGCTCTATCCAGAGGGGAATTGCCGACTTCCCCAGTTGGAACTTGAGTGTCTGCAGACCTCACCACAGAGGGCTACAGTACTGTGTATCTCCAAGTAAGCTTGAAAGGCAGGCTAGGCAATTAGGACTGCAAATCTTAGGTGAGTCCTAGGGCTGAATTAGGCATAGAGAGAGTAGACTGAGAGGGGACACACAACTTGCTGAGATATCAGCTGGGCCAGCCAAGGGAGTGCGGCATCACTCTTGCCCTAACCCCAGGATGCATACCTTAGGACTTCAAAAGAGATTGCCCCTTACCCTTAAGGGGAGGAAAAGGAAGAATGAGGAGGACTTTGTCTTGCATTTAGGATACAAACTCAGCCAGAGTCAGAGGTCATGAGATTCCCATTCCAGGCCCTGGTTCCTAGACAACATTTCTAGACACACTCTGGACCAGAAAGAAACCTGATTCCTTGAAGAAAAGGACCCAGTTCTAGCAGCATTTATCACCTGTTAACTGAATAGCCTTTGGGCCCTGAATAACCAGCAGTGGTATCCAGGTACTACATTGAAGGCTTTGGGTGAGCCTCTGAGATTTACTGGCTTTAGGTGAGACTCAGCACATAATCAGCTGTGGAGGCTATGAGTGAAGAAGTCTTCCGCTTCAAAAAAGCAGATGGAAAAGAAAAGAGGACTTTGTGGGCTAGGTGCAGTGACTCACACCTGTAATCCCAGCAATTTGGGAGGCTGAGATGGATGGATCACCTGAGGTCAGGAGTTAAAGATCAGCCTGACCAACATGGTGAAACCCCATCTCTACTAAAAATTAGCTGGGCATGGTGGAGGGTGCCTGTAATCCCAGCTACTCAGGAGGCTGAGGCAGGAGAATCGCTTGAACCCAGGAGGCAGAGGTTGCAGTGAGCTGAGATCATGCCACTGCACTCCAGCCTGGGCAATAAGAGCAAAAATCTGTCTCAAAACAACAAAACAAAACAAAGAAAGAAAGGAAGGAAGGAAGAAAAGAAAAGAAGAGGGAAAAAGGGGAACTGTCTTGCACCTCAGGTACCAGCAATTGAGGGGTAGAGACCCAATTGGGCTCCTGGGATCCCCAATTCCAGGGCTTGACTCTTGGATGTATTTCTAGACCTGCCCTGGGCCAGAGAAAAGCCCATGCCCTGAAGGGTGACTCCTAGGCCAGGCAGCATTCACAGCAGGCTGATTTAAGAGATAGTGGGACTTAAGGGAACATCGGTAGTAGTCTAGCAGTACCTCTTGTGGCTTGAGGTGGCAGTGGCTACAGGGTGAGGCTTCTCTGCCTTGGGAAGGAAAGAGAAGGGTGTGAAGGATTGCATCTTGTAGTCTGAGTGCCAGCTTAGCTGCAATATGAGAAAACACCAGGTAGACATACAAGGTTTTTGACTTTTGATTTCCTGACAGCACTTTTGGGCCCACCTGGGGATAAGCAAACATTAGCAGTAATCACGAAGTGGTTACAGCAGACCTTGGATGAGACCAAGCACTGTACTGGCTTCAAGTCTGACCCAGCGCAGTCTTAGTGGTGCTGGTCACAGGAGTACTTGTGTCACTCCACTCCCAGCTTTAGGTGGCTTAGAATATATAGAGAAAATCTATTTTGGGGAGGAAATAAGAGAACAAGAGTCTCTGCCTAGTAATCCAGAGAATTCTCCATGACCTTGTTCAAGACCATCAAGGCAGTACCTCTACAAGTCTGCAAAAACCACAGCATTACTGGGTGTGAGCGTTTCCTAAAGCAGAAAGAGCTTAAATCACAACACTGAAGTCCTTTTAAGTATCTAGAAAGCTTTCCCAAGAAAGACCGCTACAAATATGCCTAAACAGTGAAGACTACAATAAATATCTAACTTTTCAATGCCCACACACTTCTGAAGAACAGCTACTAGCATCTACACCATCCAGAAAAACATGATCTTACCAAATGAACTAAATAAAGCACCAAGTACAAATTCAAGAGAAAAATATGTGCTCTTTCAGATAATTCAAAATACCTGTGTTGAGAAAACGCAAAGAAATTCAAGATAACACAGGAAATGAATTTAGAATTCTATCAGATAAATTTAATAAAGAAACTGAAATAATTAAAAAGAATTGGCCAAGCACAGGGGCTCATGTCTGTAATCCCAGCACATTGGGAGACCGAGGTGAGTAGATTGCTGTGCCCAGGGGTTTGAAACCAGCCAGGGTAACATGGTAAAACTCTGTTTCTACAAAAATACAAAAACAACACAAAATTAGCTTGGTGAAGTTGTGTGCACTTGTAGTCCCAGCTACTTGGGAAGCTGAGGAAGGAGGATTGTTTGTGCTGGAGACTTAGAAGTTGCAGTGAGTTGAGATCACATCACTGCACTCCAGCCCAGGTGACAGTGAGACTGTCTCAAAAGAAAAAAAAAAAAAAATTCTTAAGCTAAAAAATGCAAGTGGCATACTGAAATATGAATCAGAGTTGTTTAATAGCAGAATTAATCAAGCAGAAGAAAAAATTAGTGAGTTTGAAGACAGGCTATTTGAAAATACACAGTCAGAAAAGAGTAAAGCATGCCTACAGGATCTATCAGCCTCAAAAGGGCACATCTAAGACTTACTAGGGAGGGTGTGATGACTCACACATGTAATCTCAACTCTTTGGGAGGCTGAGGCAGGCAAATCACTTGAGGTCAGGAGTTCAAGAAAGAAAGACAGTTACAAATATGCCTAGACAGTTGGCCAGTCTGGCCAACATGGTGAAACCCCCTCGCTACTAAAAATCCAAAAATTAGCCAATTGCGGTGGGGGTGCCTGTAATCCCAGCTGCTCAGGAGCCTGAGGGAGAAGAATCACTTGAACCCAGGAGGCGAAAGTTGGAATGAGCCTAGATAATGTCACTGCACTCTAGTCTGAGTGACAGAGTGAGACTCTGTCTCGAAAAAAAAAAAACAAAAAAAACCATAATGTGTTATTTGTCTTTGAGATAAGGTAGAGAAGGATGTAAGAGTAGAGTGTATTCAAAGGGATAATAACAGTGAGTAGACCAAACGCAGAGATATAAGTGTCCAAGGATAAGAAGTTTGTAAGATATCAAGCAGATTTAACCAAAAGAAGACTAACTCAAGGAATTTAATAATCAAAATTTCAAACTTCAAAGATAAAGGATCCTAAAAGCAGCAAGAGAAATGAAACAAATAACAACATATAGTGGAGGTTCAATATGTCTGGCAACAGAATTTTCATTGGAAACTTTAAAGGCCAGGAGAGAGTGTAATGATGTATATGAAGAGCTGGAGGTAGAAAAAAAATACTTTTACTGTAAACTAGTATACATAGTGAAAATAGCCTTCAAACATGAAGAAGAAATAAAGACATTCTTAGACAAACAAAAGCTGAGAAATTTCATCAATAACAAGACTTTTCTACAAGGAATGCTAAATGGAGTATTTGAATCAGAAAAAAAATTGTATTATTAATCAATAAGTAATCACCTGAAGGTGCAAAAAGCAGTGGTAATAGTAAGCACACAGAAAAACACAGAATAGTATAGCACTGTACTATAATGTGTAAACTACTCTTCTCCTAAGTAAAAAGACTAAATGATGGAAAAAAAAAAAAAAACTACAACTTTTCAAATCATAGTCAATACAATAAGATATAAATAGAAACAATGAAAAGTTAAAAAGCAGGGAACAAAGTTAAGGCATGGAGTTTTTATTAGTTTTCTTTTTGTTTGTGTATATGCTTGTTTATGGAAATAAAGTTAAATTATCTGTTTAAAATTATCAGTTATAAGATGCTATTTGCAAGCTTTATGGCAGCCTCAAATCCCCGCCTCAAAAATACAATAAATACACAAAAAACTGAAAAGCAAGAAACTAAATTGTATTGACAGACAAAAATTACCTTCACTAGAGGAAAACAGAAAGGAAGGAGACAAAGAAAAGACCACAAAACAACCGGAAAACAAGTGACAGAATGACAGGAGTAAGTCCTTACATATCAATAATAACCAGACTCTATAATCAAAAAATATATAGACTGGCTGAATGGATTAAAAAACAAGATTAGTTCATCTGTTGATTACAAGAAACACACTTCATCTATAAAGACACACATAGACTAAAAATAAGGGAATGGAAAAATATGCCATGCAAATGGCAACCAAAAAAGAGCAAGAGTAGCTATACTTATATCAGACAAAATAGATGATAAGACAAAAACTACAAAAAGAGACAAAGAAGTTCATTACATATTGATAAAGTGGTCAATTAATCAAGAGGATGTAACAATTTTAAATATGTATGCAACCAACACTGTAGCACACAGATATATAAAGCAAGTATTATCAGAGCTAAAGAGAGATGGTCTCCAATATAACAAAAGTCTACTTTCAGTTTTGGACACATTTCCAGAAAGAAAATCAACAAAGAAACATTGGACTTAACCTATATTATAGACCAAATAGATCATTATAATAGATACTCATGGAACATTTTATCCAACAGCTGAAGAATAGAATGCACATTATGTTCCTAAGTACATTAATCATTCTTAAAAATAGACCATATGTTAAGTAACAAAACAATTCTTAAAAGATTCAAAAAATTGAAATAATACAACAAATCTTATGCGATAACAATGAAATAAAACTAGAAATTAATAACAAGAGGAATCTTGGAAGCTACACCATACATACAAATTTAAAAAATGCTCCTAAATCACTGAATCATTGAAGAAATTAAGAAGGGAATCAGTACATTTCTTGAAACAAGTGATAATAGAAACAACATACCAAAACCTATTGGATACAGCAAAAGCAGTACGCCAAGGGAAGTTTAGAACCACCAGTGCTACATCAAAACAGGAAACAAACTTCAAATAAACAATCTAACATTGCATTAAAAAAAAAAAAAACTAGAATATCAAGAGCAAACAAAACTCAAAACTAGTAGAAGAATGTAAATAACGAAGCTCTGAAAAGAAATTAATGATTGAAATGAAAAAAAAAATACAAAAAATCAATATGACAAAAGTTATTTTGAAAAAAATAAACAAAATTGGCATAACTTTATCCAAACTAAGAAAAAAGAGAGAAGATCCAAGTAAATAAAATCAGAAATTAAAAAGGAGAAATTACAACTGGTACTACAAAAATTCAAGGGATCATTAGTGACTACTGTGAGTAACTATATGCCAATAAATCAGAAAATCTAGAAAAAATAAAAAAACTTCTAGACCTATACAACCTATCAAGATTGAACTTAAACATATCAATAACAAATAATGAAAGTGAAGCTGAAATAAAAAGTCTCACAGTGAAGAAAACCCCAGGACTTGATGGCTTCACAGCTAAATTCTATAAAATATTTAAAAAAGCAATAATACTAATTGGTCTCAAACTATTTCTAAAAATAGAGAAGGGAATATATCTGAACTCATTCCATGAGGCCAGTATTACCCTGATACCAAAACCTGCAAAAACCGATCAATAAAAGAATACTACAGGCCAATATTTCTCATGAATATTAACGCAAAAGTTTTCAATAAAATACTAGCAAACTGAATTCAACAATACATTAGAAAGATCCTTTATTATGACCAAGTGGATTTATCCCTGGGATACAAGAATGGTTTAACATACACAAATCAATCAACATGATACATCATGTCAATGGAATGAAGGGTAAAAACAATACAATCATTTAAATTGATACTGAAAAAGCATTTGATAAAATTCAACATCTCTTCACGATAAAATCATCAAAAAAACCCCTAGAAATAGAAGGAACACACGGCAACATAATAAAAGCCATATATGACAGGCCCACAGGTAGCATAATATTGAGTGGAGAGAAACTGAAAACCTTTCCTCTAAGATCTGGAACATGACAAAGATGGCCACGTCACCACTTTTATTCAACACAGTACCAGAAGTCCTAGCCAGAGCATTTATACAAGAGATAATATAAAGGGCATCCAAATTGTTAAAGAAGAAGTCAGATTATTCTTGTTGGCTGATGATATGATTCTACATTTGGAAAAAACTAAAGACTCCAGAAGAAAATTATTTAGAGCTGATTGGCAAATTTGGTAAAGTTTTAGGATATAAAATCAAAATACAAAAATCAGTAGCATTTTTTTTTCCCATTTATTTTATTGCATTTTAGGTTTTGGGGTACATGTGAAGAACATGCAAAATTGTTGCATAGGTAAACACGTGGCAGTGTGATTTGCTGCCTTCCTCCCCATCACCTACATCTGGCATTTCTCCCCTTGCTGTCTCTCCCCAGCTCCCCACCCCCCACCGTCCCTCCCCTATTTCCCCCCAACTGACCCCAGTGTGTAGTGCTCCCCTCCCTGTGTCCATGTGTTCTCATTGTTCATATCATCAGAGAAATGCAAATCAAAACAACATTGAGATACCATCTCACGCCAGTTAGAATGGCGATCATTAAAAATCTGGAGACAACAGATGCTGGAGAGGATGTGGAGAAATAGGAACACTTTTACACTGTTGGTGGGAGTGTAAATTAGTTCAACCATTGTGGAAGACAGTGTGGCAATTCCTCAAGGACCTAGAAATAGAAATTCCATTTGACTCAGTAGCATTTTTATATGACAACAGAGAACAATGTGAAAAATAAGTAAAAAAATAATCCTGTATACAATAGCCCCAAATAAAATTAAATACTAAGGAATTAACCAAACCAAGGACATGAAAGATCTCTACAATGAAAACTATAAAACACCAATGAAGGTAATTGAAGGGCACTGAAAAAATGAAAAAATATTCCATGTACATGAATTCGAAGATTCAATATTTCTAAAATGCCCACACAACCCAAAGCAATCTACAGTTTCAATGTAATTTTGATCAACATACCAATTACATTTTTCACAGAAACAGAAAAAAAATCTTCTAAAATTTCTATGGAACCACAAAAGATCCAAAATAGCCAAGGCTATCCTGAACAAAAAGAACAAAAGTGGAGGAATCACATTACCTGATTTCATATTGTATTACAGAGCTATATTAGCCAAAACAATATGATACTGGCATGAAAGCAGACTCATAGACAAACGGAACAGAATAGATAAGCCAGAAACAAATCTGCATATTCTACACATCTGTAGTGAACTCAGTTTTGACAAAGGTGTCAAGAACATAAAGTGAGGAAAACACAATCTCTTCAATAAATGGTGCTGGGAAAACTGTATATCCATATACAAAATAATGAAACTAGATCACTATCTTTTGTAATATACAAAAATCCAATCAAAATAGATTAAAGACTTAAATCTAAGACTTCAGAATAAAACTACAAGACAACATTGTTGTCTTTGATATTTGATAGAATCTCCATGACATTGGTTTGGACAAAATTTCTTGAGCAATAACCCACAAGTACAGGCTACCAAAGCAAAAGTGGACAAATGGGATCACATCAAATTAAAATGCTTCTACACAGCAAAGGATACAATGAATAAAGTAAAGAAACAACACACAGAATGAGAGAAAATATTTTCAAACTACCCATTTGACAAAAGATTCATTATTAAGAGCTCAAACAACTGTTTGGGAAAAATCTAATAATTCAATCAAAAAATTGCAAAATATTTGAGTGGTCATTTATCAAAATAAGACGTACAAATGACAAACAGGCATATGAAAAGGTGTTCAACTTAATTGATCATAAGAGAAATGCAAATCAAAAGAACAATGAGGTATCATCTCTCCTCAGTTAAAATGGCTTATCCAAAAGACGGGCAATAAAAAAATGCTGGGGAAAATGTGGAGAAAAGAGAACCCTTGTACACTATTGGTGGTAATGTAAATTTGTACAAACAGTATGGAGAAAGGCTTGGAAGTGCCTCGAAAACTAAAAATAGAGCTAGGATGCTATCCAGCAATCCCACAGCTTAGTATGTACACAAAAAGAAGGAAATCAGTATATCAAAGAGGTATCTGCACTCCTATGTTTGCTGCAGCGCTGTTTACAATAGCTAATATTTGGAAGCAATCTAAATGTTGATCAACAGATGAATAGATAAAGAAAATGTGTTACATACACATAATGGAGTACTATTTAGCCATAAAAAATAATAACTTCTAATTATTTGCAACGACATGGATAGAATTGGAAATCATTGTGTTAAGTGAAATAAGCCAAGCCCAGAAAGACAAACATCTTATGTTCTCACTTATTTACAGGGTCTAAAAATCAAAACAATTGAACTAGTGAACATAGTGAGTAGAAAGAAAGATGATTACTAAAGGCTGGAAAGTGTGGTGAGGGGCTGGGGGAAAAGTGGGGATGGTCAATGGGTACAAAAAAGTGTTAGAATTAATAAGACCTACTGTTTGATAGCATAATTGGATGACTATAGTTAATAATAACTTAATTGTCCATTTTAGAGAATGTAATTGGATTGTTTGTATCTCAAATGGTAAATGTTTGTCGGAATGGATACCCCATTCTCCATGATGTGCTTATTTCACTTTGCATGCCTATGTTAAAACATCTCATGTACCTGTAAATATATACACCTACTATGCTCCACAAAAATTTTTTAGAAAATAATATCAAAATGTACACAACTTTATTTTCCCTTCAAAAGAATAAAAAATAACAGTGAAGTGAGCCAGAACGTAGAACGCCCCCTGCCTGGAATGCTTGATGTTCTGGGACTTAGTTCTTGACAGTGGGGAGAGTTTAGCTTGGAGAGCAGCCTTGTACTCCAAGCCTGTAGTTGAATGAGAAAATAGTTTGGTAGACATGGCAGTTCTACAAGGAAAAGAACTTGCAGAAATATACTGGTAAGTGTAGCATTCAGTGAATGTTATTTACCGAATGCTGTTCTTGTATTTGATAAACCTCCAAGTCTGATTCTGAAAACTAGATTTCCATTTAGAATTTTCATGACAATAGTGAACTTCAACTCTTTCAGTCTTCCTAACAAATCATTTTTTATTATCTTTATTATTCAGTGAGAAGCAAAATTCAACTCTATCGTGCCAACTAACCTTTCTCTCTAGAATGGTATGGCTACTAATACACAAAGAGTTTTATTTTCTACTGAGGGTTTATCTGTACTCAAAAGGATAGTTTGTTTTGTTGTTGATGATTTAAATGTTACATAACCGGTTAACAAAAACATTTATTTTTATGTTTCTTCAGCTTTAGGACAATGACTTTAGATGATTTCTTTTATTGCATTTTAAAAATTCATGTCGTATATTTTTGTTTAATACAATTTATAACTTTATATGTTATATATCCATTTAAAGTTATTGTACCTATCGTAATTTTTAAATACTTGTATCTTTCAGCTTTTCTACTAGAGTTAAAAGTGATTTATGCATCATTATTACAGTATTAAAATACTCTGAATTTGACTATATGTTTACATTTACCAGTGAATTTTATACTTTCATGTGGATCTTCTTTTTTTTCTTCTCTGTGTCATTTCTTTTGAACTTAAAGAACTCCCTCTAGCATTTCTTGTAAGGCAGGTATCGTAGTAATAAACTCTCAGCTTTTGTCTGCTGAGAAATCTATATATAGCCTATGGACATACAGTTGTATATGACAATTCTCTTTTCTCTGGCTGCTTTCAGAGTTATCTCTTTGACTTTGGCTTTTGACAATTTGATTATAACATGTCTCAGGACAGTCTATTTTGGGTTGATCTTACTTGTGTGAACTTTTGAGCTTCCTGAATCTAGATGTCTATATCTTTCTCAAATTTGGGAGCTTTTCAGCCATTATTTCTTTAAATAAGCTTCCGGGTTTTTTTCTCCCTCTCTCTTCTCTGCATGGGATTTCCACAATGTATTTGCCATTTGTTGGATGGTTCCCTGTAAGTCCCACATAGTTAATTCACCCCTTTTTATTTCCTTTTGACTATTTTTTTCTTAACTGGCTAATTTCTAATATGGACTTCAAGTTCACTGATTTTTTTTCTTCTGCCTGACTGAGTCTGCTGTGTAAGCTCTCAATTATAATTTTCAATTTTTTTTTGTATTATTCAGCTCCAGGTTTTCCATTTCATTCTTCGTTATAGTCTCAATTTCTTTAGTAAGCTTCTATTTCTTTGTATGTTTTCTTATTTTGATTAGTTGCTGTGTGTCCTCTCTTGCATGTCTTTGAGCTCTGTAAGATAATTATTATGAATTTTTAGACCTCCATTTATTTGGGTTGGTTTCAGGAGCTCTAATAGTTTCCTTCCATGGTGTTGTGTTTGGCTGCTTCTCCAAAATCCATCTAGACTTGTGTTGGTGTCCGTTTGAAGAAGAAAACATCTTTTTTACCTTTAGAGGCTAGCTTTAACAGGTAAAAGCCTTCCCCTGTGGGTACTGGGGCCTTTCAGATTGCCTCTGAAATTGCAATTGTGCTGGGTTGGAGCCAGGTTATGTGGCTGCTGCTGTGTCTGCAGTGGGGTCCATGTGTTAAGTCTGCCACCAGGGATGAAGGCAAATATAACTTCCTTGGTTCGTGGGAGGACAAGGTACCTTCAGAATCTTGATTAGTCGGCTTAGTGCTGGACAAAAGTCTACTTCAGAGACAGCAGCAGTTCAGCCAGAAAATCTGACCATGTATTAAAATGAGTTTTATTCTTGCCTAATTCCAATCTAACAAATTATGAGTCACTATTATCCACTTTGGAAAATAACATATTATGAAATACTTTTAAAAAACATTTATAAAATTATATTTTATAATTCATATGCTTATTAAAATGATTATTTCTCTATATCTCATACATTCATTTTATTTATCTTTGGCAATTCAAAATTATTACTTAAGAATTCAATAATTTTTTACTGTATCACCTTGTTTCCTGTTCATAGTATCTTTTCCTATATCTGAGGCACCCAGTGTTTGAAACTGAAAATTTTGTATTTGTCTTTGAGTCCTCATGCTCTTACACTCCTGCTCTTCAGCTGGCGTTTTCATCTTACTGATTTTTAACTCAAAGTTAATTTTTAAATCTAGCTTTCTTTTTCTAATTTAAGGAAATTGCTTTCTCTCCTTTATCTCCCACTTGGTCCATTATGTCTCTTCACTGGTTTCTGGCATGAGGCTCTCCCTACTCCAGTATATCTTCAATTGTTTTGTTTTGAATTTCTTCACTTACTTCTTACTTTCTAGCTAAAAACTCTCTGTATGGGTACAGAAAAAAATCCAAACTGACTAAACAGACATTAAAAAAACTAACAAATTTACCTAAAATTACTATTTTAGGTTCATCAAGATCCTCTTCAATTTTTATTATTAATTCATGCAACAGTTCCTTTTTTGTTCATGCAATTTCGTGACATTCTACACATTATCATTACTTGAAACACATTTTCTACTCATTCTTTAGTCTCCAATTTAATGCAAATCTTCCTCTTTTTCCAAAGAGAAGGAGTGTGGAGATGGTTAATCTTCCTATCCACCATTCCCATCACACTTTTCTTACAATATTATTGCACTCACCACATTTTATTGTAATACTAATTTAAGATTTATATTTTCACTAGACTACTATGAGATCAATGTTCAGGCCAAATTTTCTAATTTTTTGTTTAGCACGTAACAGAGATTCTGGAGTTCAGTAGATGCTAAACAGATTGTTTTAATGAATAAAGGGTTTATTTGAATGAGTGTATTAAATGAAGAAAAGCTTTATAGTTATGCATGTTTAAAATAGTTACCTTCAGAAGAATAAATAAAAGAAATGGCAAAAACATGTAAATATTAAATTAAAAATTGTTTTTTGGAAAATATTTTTATATATTAGAAAACACATCATTTCAATAAAATATAACTACATTTATCTGAAATATAAATGATAAGAGTTCACTAAAAGTTGTTCTTAACTTTACACATGGGTGACTTAAATGCATAATATAAATGTTCAGTTTGTTCACTTCTTCAGGCTTACACATCTGTCTGGTTCGGATGAAATTGCTTAGATTGTTTTATTGATAGATATAAATAGCAGCAGAAAAAGCTGGAATTGCCTATTATTTGTTGAAGATTTACTTTTAATAGGAGATAAAGACTTCTTTTACCCAAAGGCCCTATAATGAATTATTTTACTAACCAATATGCCTTTTTATTCTTTTCTTTTTGTTAGATAAGACTTTGAGTTCCTCATGTTATTTACAACCTAATAGTTTTAAGGAGTAAATATTGTAGTTCATTTCTAGCCTTTAGAAGACAACAGATCCCATGTAAGTGTAGAAATACTTGAGAAGCACAGTTTTCAAAGTGCTTTATTATTTCAATAATTATTTATACACTATTTTTGAAGCAGGCAATAATAAAAAGACTTTACATATTCAAATTTTTCTTGGTAATTTGTTATCAGTAATAAATATCACAACCTATACCTTAGCAAAATAAATCAAGGTTCTTTTATATTTTATTCATCTGTTCAAACCTGTAAATTTTTTCTGAGCATTAAATCCAGCCTCATGCCAACTATCAATTATCACATAAAAGGGTTACTCTGGCTGATTCCAACTGTTCGTGGTCTTAGTGTACAACCAGTTGTCCCCTTTCTTTGTGTCACTTTGATCATGCTCTCATGTGTCTTTGGTTTCTTACATCCTTACTCATTCACTTTCTTTTGGTCCAGGTCAATTTATATTAATTCATCAGAACTCAGTCCAGAATCTTAGTAGATCAGTAACTATCTGAATTAGGTTAACATGATCCTAACAAAATCATTCTTATATAGTAAGGTAAGCAATATGTACTTTCACAGAAAATATTAAAAACATTTAAGAGGTTAAATTGACTTCAAGCCCTCTCAGACACTGGAAAATATCATTCACATTAAAACAAATTAAATATATTTTTTTCAGTAAGTGAGCCATCTAAGCATCTTTATAAGGCGAAATTTATTTAACTTGTTAGAATATATTTTATTTTTAAAAGTATTTTATTTATAAGTCATCACATTACTAAGAGTTATTCTAATAGAATGATTTTTATTTAGAGAAATTTGTAACTTTATTTTTATTAATTTACATTAATATTTACACTGAAATTATTCGTCATTAATTTTGATTTGTGTTATTTTTGTTCAACAATTTTATCTGGTTTAAAGGCTCTCTTAATTGTTTATAATCAAAATTATAGTAATGTTTTCAAATATATTTTGAACAATAATAGTGCAGTTTATTGTACCCCGGTGCTACAGGCTAAACTGTGTCCCCTCAAAATGTGTATGTTAAAGCCCTAAACCCCAATACCTCAGTGTACTTGGAAATGGGCCTTGAACGAGAGGATTAAATTAAAATAAGGCCCTTAGAATGGGCCTAAATCCAATCTGACTAGCTTTCTTATAAGAAAAGAAGTTAGAACACACAAGAAGATACCAGAGATGAAGAAGACACAACAGGGCAGCGGTGATCTGCAAGCCACGGAGAGCATCCCCAAGAGAAACAAAACCTGGCAACACCCTGATTTGGATATCTAGTCTCCAAACCTATAAGGAATTAAATTTCTGTTGTTTAAACCACCCAGTCTGTGGTATGTTGTTAAGGCAGCCTTAGCCAACTAATGTGAGATATAGACACACACACACACACACACACACACACACACACACACACACACACACATATATATATATTATATATGTATATAAAATTTTGGTGTGAGGGTTATTACTCTTTTTCAGAATATTTGTTTTCATAGGAGATAGTATATGAGAGCACAGGCTTTGTTTGCAAACAAATGTAGGTAAAAATCTCAACACAGCTACTTAGTTGCCTAATTTTCTAAGACTCACTGAACTTCGGTGAACCCATTTATACATGGGAATAATTCCAGCCTTATAATAATGGTATCTGATTACTAAATATGTTTCATATGGTAAGATAATTGAAATCATTAATTCACTGTCCATTTTCATACTGGAAGACTGTTTACTTTGGGAAAATTTCTGTTCTCCTTAACCAAAACAATTTACCTGCCATTTAAAAGTTAATTTTAAGATATTAGCTTTTTTGTTTTATATTCTCTTGATCATCTTCTTGAATAGGTCTTATGTATTAAAGGTATTCCTTTAAAAGCCCAATGCTCTAGATTAGCAACAATTATTAATACACTCTAAATGACACAATACAAAGTTACAGTAAATAACATCAATTACATTGGTAACTTACAGATATGTGTTGTTACCAAACTTATAGATATGACTCACTGAAGTGCAAAGTTATTAATCCTTTAATATTTCGTCTGTGCTGTCAAATTTAAATTTAAATTAATTACATTAAATTAAAATTTTAGTTCATTAGTCATGCTAGTCACCATTCTTTTGCCCAGTTGGCACATGTGGCTAGCAGCTAAAATATTGATTAGTGCAGATGCAGAACATGTCCATCATCTCAGAAAGTTTTATCAAATTGTGCTGTTAGTTGTTAATAACCACAATGAGCATACAAAACAAAATTGAAATAATTTAACAAAAAATCTAGAGATTTAAATTCCGTTATTACTTGCACTCAATCCTCAAAATGAATTTAAACTATTCATAAAATAATATACATGGTTAATTTTGAAAAGACGAAATGCACACAGTTCTCTGTATAAATATTACAAAGTACATATTCCTTTTTTATACTAAAATTAAAATATGTCATTAAACTTGACTTCATTTCCTTTTTGATAACCATGGAAATAGAGAATTAAATGATGTTTATTAAAACTCCCTCTGGCAATCAATATTTCGAAATGTGTTTAGGGTAATCAGATATCAAACAAGAAAAAGAAAACAGATAGTTGAACATTCGTGTTAATTTATCCTATTAAAATGTCTATTCATGGATATCAGTTTTTATTCTGCATCCTACAGAATTACAACAATGATATTATAGAAAATGCTCAGATAGTTCAAAGTGAATGGGAAGGAATAATCAGGACATACATGAAGAACCATTGCAGAAAAAATAATTCATGACAATGCTAAAAAGTAAAATAATATATCAAGATCAAACCATCATTATGATTTCTTCCTAGGACTATAATACTGGCACATTAAATTTAATTATAAAAAATGTTTAGATTATTTTAATAATCAATGGTATTATAAAGTAGCATATATTTGTGCATTATTTGTGGTTTATCAGCCTTTGAAAATTGGTAGACTTTATTTATTGAGTAGTTTTAGGTTTGCAGAAAGTAGAAACTTTCTATATACCACCTCACTCCTCATTCTCAATTTCTAACGCTTATTAACATTTTTTAATGTGGTGAATTTGTTAAAACTGATAAGCCAAATTTAATGCATAATTACCAGGCATAGTCCATGGTTTATATCAAGGCTTGCCCTTTGTTTTCTACATTCTATGACATTTGGCAAGTGTAGAATGACATGCATTCATCATTACAGAGTTATACAGAATAGCTTTACTGCCCTGAAAATTACATCTTCTCCGTCTACCCATCCCTTCATTCCTCCACCCAAACTCCCCACAACCACTAATCTTTTCACTGTTTCCAGAGTTTTGCCTTTTCCCAAATGTAACATAGTTGGCATTTTACACTACATACCTTTTTATATGGGCTTCTTTCATTTAGTCATATTTATTTAAGGTTCTTAAATGACTTTACATGGATGCATAGCAATTTCTTTTCATTTTTAATTTAAATTTTTATTTTCTGCAACCCATCAGTATTATTTTACACTTTATATTTTGAGATAAATTAAGAATAATTGCAAAGGTACTACAAGAAAGTTATCATATGCTCTTCACTCAGCTTCTCCAATATTGATTCTAACCAGAATACAATGATCACAATGACAAAATTAAGAAGACAATATAATACTATTAACTGTCTACTTTTTTCAGATTTTTTTAGTTTTCCCACTAATGCCCTTTTTGGACTAATATACATAATCATCTGGCATCTGGTATACATCCTGGGGTGCAGTTAAGAAAAGGAATCACTGAATTTTGTTGTGATAATGAGAAAAATGTTAATCCAGCCTTATTCCCCAGAAAATGTACCAAAACATTTTGGTATCTAATTTAAAAATATCATTCTGAAACTTTTGATTGTTCTGTATTTATTAGGCTCCAGTCTTAGACAACTGTCAGTTGATTTTTGCAACTGCTCTTTGGGCACCTCAGTGGTAATGTCCATATTCTCTAATTTGAGTTACGTTCTTTGGGAAAATTTGCCGCTGCTGATGCCGATCTTACCTTTCTTTCATTCTCATTGGCACACCTTGCTCCTACTATGCTAATAACCTTACTGTGTTCTAATTAAACTAACTTAAGTGTTTGTTTTGCTTTTCTTTGCCTTTATTCTGCAATTCTCTCTCATTTAAGTGCTGGGTACTCTAGCAACTTAAACTATGATAGAGAACTCTGATAGCGGAGGGTCTTGGGCTCTTTTCACTTTAAACATGGAAGCGTTTGGGAAAGCTTCTTCTAACACACACACAAAGTCTGTCACTATCCCTGAGAATAAAAAGGAGCTAGAGATAAAACCTACTTTGACAAGAGGCCTTGTTTTTTTTTTTTTCTTTTTTTTTTTTTGTCAAGAGGGGAGTTCTTTTTTGAGACGGAGTCTTGTTCTGTCTCCCAGCCTGGAGTGCAATGGCACAATCTCGGCTCACGGCAACCTCGGCCTCCTGGGCTTAAGCAATTCTCCTGCCTCAGCCTCCTAAATATCTAGGTCTACAGGTGTGTGCCACCACACCCAGCTACTTTTTGTATTTTTAGTAGAGACAGAGCTTCACCATGTTGGCCAGGCTGGTCTGGAACGTCTGACATCAAGACATCTGCTTGCCTTAGCCCCCTCAAAGTGCTGAGATTACAGACATGAGCTACCGTGCCCGGCCAAGCCTTGAAAATTTTGTGTTCAAACTGTTTATTCATAGAGTGGGATGTGATAGGACAGGGCCTGAGCATTTTAGTAATACATTTTAAATGATAGTGTACAGAAACTGGCCATAAAAAGTAGGATTGAATTTATATGTTATTATTATTATTATTATACTTTAAGTCTGGGGTACATGTGCAGAACGTATAGGCTTGTTACATAGGTATACACGTGCCATGGTGGTTTGCTGCATCCATCACCCAGTCATCTACATTAGGTATTTCTCCTAATGCTATCCTTTCTCAATCCTCCCCGCTGCTATCCTTCCCCTACGCCCTGACCCCCGACAGGCCCCGGTGTGTGATGTTCCCCTCCTTATGTCCATGTGTTCTCATTTCTCAACACCCACTTATGAGTGAGAACGTGTGCTGTTTGGCTTTCCGTCCTTGTGTCAGTTTGCTTAGAATGATATAACATGGAATACTCTGCAGTCATAAAAAAGGATAAATTCATGTCCTTTACAGGGAATTTATGTGTTTTGCAAAACTCAACTATTTACAAATATTGAGCATACGCAATTGTTGCATGCAGTTATATTAAAACATCAAAAATTTCAAAAGCATTTAAAACCAAAGAATTGCTCATTCTTTATAGATGTAATTCTCTTAAAATAGAGATAGTAAAGATGTATTTTCACAATCACATTTCCAAATCTTGAGAAGCCCACTAAAACAATTCATAATGAAGGCATGTTTGCAAAAAGGAGATTTATATAAATATCTCAAACGCATTAAATGTATTAATCATATTCATCTCTTTAAAAGTTTTTAAGTAATATTTAATAAGGACATGCAATTTTTATATTTATTTAACAATGACAATATTGAGAAATTATTTATTTTCTATCTAACACCATTTCTTCCCAAAGTTTTTGCTTGACAATAAATTAAATCCTCATTTTCTCAGCTGCTTAAACCAGTAATAGAGGTGTTATTCTTGGATCTCTCTCTCTCTCTGTATGTGTGTTATTCACCTACTGACATAAAATAAATCACCAATTTATGCTGGTAGAAATTGTATATTTAAGTTTTCTTCTCCTATTGTTTGTTTTCTGCATTGCTACCCTCACCCGATTCTAAACTATCATTGTTACTTAAATGGACTTGTAAAATAACTTACCTTTTTCTAATATTGCTCTTGTGTTCCTTCTAAATTGGAACTTCCAATAATGATGTGTCCTGTTAAACCTGTAATTGATCAAATAATTCCTTTAATTAAATATATTATAGATCCCTGATTAATGCTGAATAAAATCATTTTTTTCCATCATCTATGGTGATTATCTATATGCTCTCATCGCTAATGGCCACACTCAAGTTTTCTTGCTCCTGATTATTCCTAGTATCCAGCATACTTTTTTCCAGCTCTGCCTAGAAGTGTATTTCTAAAAATGGACTCTTGATACATATGTATCATTTTCAAAGAAATAAAACTCAAAACAAAAATCTATATTTTATAGTACACATAACATCCTTTCACTCATTGATAGTTCTCACACAATAAAATTCAGCAATCATTTACAACAATACTTATTTCTCTTTAAGCCATTTCCTAAGGTCTGCCTTTAGATGAATTTTTCAAGGAGATTTAGAGGTAAAACCTTGGAAAAAACATAACATTTTACACATCAGCCAGCCAATGATATTTTACTCCTTCAATGAAGTAAACCTGCCTCATATATTCTGCTATAAATGTCACATCTGAGTCTGAGCAAAATATAATCATTTTCAATTCTAGACAAAGGCCATGGAAAACTGATTAACTTGCCTTTATCTTTTTTCTTATCATACGTTTTCTCAAATAGCTTCAAATTTTCTGCAGTTTGTAAGCAGTTATGGACACACCTCTGGAGTTGGTACAATTGTAAAATATTTTTGTTTAGAAGTCTGCTGCTTTTAAAAATGCTATTCATATACATAAATGTTCTTGTCTAAGAAAAAGAAAAGATACTCTAATAATATTGACAAACATTGACCCTATGCAATGAATTATTGGATTTACATGCTTTCTAAATTACTTATATTGCCTGACAAGTACATACACATATTAAAAATATATCAAGAACTGGTTCCTGGATAGGAATATTATAGCTTCAATGGAAATATTTATTTTTTATATGAATTTAAATTATTTATTATTTTATCTATTATTAGTTGTTGACATAGTAATTAAACATAATTAAACTTGTTTTTACTGGATAGCTTAATTTGAATTAAAAAAATTAGGCTAACAACCATAGCATAAAAGTTACAGAGTTAAACTGAGAAGGCTTGCTGTTGAAATTAGTGTAGTTAGTGTAAATATTAACCAGGGTAGGTGGAGTGAAGACATAACTATTTCAATATAGTTTTTTAATAAAAATGAGGAGTTTTAAAAATAAGTTCTGCATATTGAAATGTTCATATGTGAGTAAGAATAATAATTAGATTGGAGGTGACAATTCATATGTGCTAAATGGATTAAGAAAAACTACAACAAATAATAGTGGGAATCAGAATTATATGTAAACAAATGAACTTTGTAGTTAGTTAGGCCTAGTTTGGAATCTTGGTTTGAGTCTATTTGCTATATGGCCTTGGGAAAACTATTTATCATTTCTAACATTGGATTTAAGTTATCTGAAAAATAGAGAAAACAATTCTACCTCACCAGATAATTCTGAAGATTAAGGAAACAAGTGCATATAAAATGACTCATGTATTTAGTAAAATATATACAAATGTCTCAAATAAAAGGCAGATATTGTATTGTGGTTAATAAATCAATATCATGCTTCTGGTGAATCTTTCTAAGATAGATGAGATATTGTGCCCTACAGAGCCAAAATTGGTTCACAAAGCTGTAGTTTTACTATTGTGACATTTTTAAGTTCTGAAAAAGCCGCAAAATGTATTTTTAAATATTCCTTTATTTCACTTATTCTCACTGAAAGTAATACACTTTCACAGATAAACCAGAAGAATAAGAAATAACTTATAAAACACAACCACAGGTATCTGTAACAAACTATATTATCTCACGTGCACTTTTATTTCTTCTACACATATTGAACCTAGAAGAAAATCCAGCCATAATACAATTCTGAACAAAGTGAGATGTTCATGGCAAAGAAGGATGAAACAGTGGTATGAAGATTAAGAGGAAGAATTATGGCAACAAGAAAGCATTTTTTTTATTACATGGAATTAACATACTACAAAATGTGAAAATGTCTTATTGCTACTTATCAGAAAAATTAAGTGCAATTTACTGAATCAAAATGTGTGATAATTCTTTTTGTAGTATTTGAAGGCTATAAAAACCTTAAAAGATTTCACGTTTGGGGTGGTGGGGCGCGGAGTGTGTCAGGAAAAAAACAGTGGCAGGAGAAGATAGGATAACATATATATGCCAAATAAATGATGGCTTACAATAATATGACAAATTGAACCCCTGAACATTTATGCAAATTGTGAAAAAGTAATTATGTTGATAGTATTAAAGCTTATAAAGACAATTAAATTTTAAAATATTTAAAACATTTAAACAAATTTTAAACAAAAAGGAACAGTATGTAAAATTTTGCATGTAATGTTCAAGTACAATTTTTTACCTTAACGAATTTTTGGAAAAATTAATGTGACCATGATGTCATTGGAAAAGGTATTTTTCTCTATAAAATTCCTATTAATATTTTCAATATTATTGTTTATAGTGAATTCAATTTTTTTAAAAGCAGAAAAACCTGGGCAACCCTCCTCTTGGTCCCTCCTCACTAGGGAGATTTCTTCTTTGCTCATTAAGCTTTCACTCCAACCTCAAAAAAGAAAAAAAAAAAAAAAAGGCAGAATAACCATGTATAAAATATTAAACTGTGCATATTTCTTCCCTATTTAACTTTCAGGGAATATTTCAACTATTTATTTGAAACAGAAAGACTAGGGCAAGTAAGGTATATCAAACATCGTTATACTCTATCCTGTTTATTATGAAAGAGACTATAATCTTGAATAAATCTGAACTTTATAAGAACATAGATTTTGTAGCTCAGGGATAAACCTGTAGACTCTGGATTGAGACTTTCAATATTATACCCTGATCACCACTCTCTGTGTGGTTTTGGACAAGCTGATTGATTCATTTATGAAGCAAGACTGTTAACAGAACCTACCTTATAGACTGGGTAAGATAATAAATGATTTAATATAGGTAAAGCATTTAGTATTGTAAACTTACAAAGTGCAAGAGGAATTAGCCATTACTTTAAGTGTTTTTATTACATCGGTGACACTATAATTTTAAAAAATGTTTTAGACCCATTTTGGCAGAAACATGGATTTCCACATGAGTATTAATGTGAGAATAGAGCAACAATGCATCTATTTAAGAGAATGCTTTTAGAGACAATGACATTCATACTCATAGAGACTAAATATTTTTGTTTTGCTACTTAAATACCTTAGGTTGAAGTGAGTTATAATTGATTTTTCTTTGGAAGGATGCCCTGATCTCCACATGCATACAGACAATTAGTCATGTGAACTGAAGGAACATATTTTGCTCAAGAGTTTTGAAATTGCGTGATTTTCATTTGCCTACTAAGCATCTCATTGAAGCTTAATGAGGCAACAGATCTGCCAAAAATCTCTGAAACTGCAAATGAATTCAAAGATTACTGTTAGATTATTTGAATGTTGCTGTTGTCATTCTTCTAACAGTTATGAAATACAAAAGTGATAGTGTTTCCAATTGCTATGATTAGCTACAAGCTGTCTTACATTTACAGTGGGATTACTCCGAATAGGGTAAAACATATACATGGAAAAATGCAAGTGCAGGGCACTTGGACAATGAGTGCAATACCTCTATTTTTAAAATACTTGTATTCTTAATATAATAAACTACCAATAGATTGACAAAAAGGGATATAAATCCTCAGTTCAAATAATATACTCCAAAACATACTTTTGAAAGCTGAAACTCCTGTACCTTCAAAGCAATTGTTATATAAATATTTCATACATTACAAACTGAGAGGCTCCAAAAAGGAGAAATTTTTTCTTTCATTTTATTTGTCTTGGCCAAGATGTTCTTGATGTTCCCATCACCTTGATTAAATTTTATGCGGGTTACTTCCTGACTATAGGCCTCTGACCTCCCTTTTATTATAGCATTTACTTGAGAAAGTGTTCAATTGTAAATTATTGCTCTGCCTCTTTGAAATGTAAATCTTCTCCCATCCTCTTACCAGGTTTACAAGCCAGGAAAGTATTTCTTAAGGACCTGAAAATATCACTTTGATATGTAAACATCAAGAAAGACAGTGCCCTTTCTCACAGTGTCCATAGGAGGATAGGTGCTTGACTTCAATAAGCAACAATTAGCAGACAGAGATGAACTAATCACATTGACAGTCTGATATGGTTTATCATATCAGGTAACGCAACTCTTACCTTGAATTGTAATAATTCCCAGGTGTCAAGGGTGAGACCTGGTGTGAAATAATTGAGTCATGAGGGTGGTTTCCCCCATACTGTTCTCCTTGTAGTGAATAAGTCTCACAGATCTGATGGTTTTATAAATGGTAGTTCCCATGCACAAGGTCTCTTACCGCCACCATTAAAGATGTGACTTTGCTCTTCATTCACCATCTGCCATGATTGTGAGGCTTCCCCAGCCATGTGGAACTGTGAGTCAATTAAATCTTTTTCCTTTATAAATTATCCTGTCTCACGCGGGTCTTTATTGGCAGTATGAGAACAGACTAATATACCACCCTTTCCTCCTAATTCTTCCACTAATTTTCCACTAACTTATCCAAGCATTTGAAAGCTCTGCCACATTTTGTATCAATATAGTTGAGCTCAGTATCTCTCCCCTATTGAAATAGTCTTTAATAAATGATTTATTGCCCCTCTAACTTGTCCAGTGCAATTTTTCTTTGCTACTTTGTGTGAAAATTTATTTTAAGTAGCATTTCACTACTACTGCTAATGTCAAGTAGATGTATTAGTGGATGTCAAGAGTAATCAAATCCCAAAATAACTAACTAAAATGATGTACCTTCATTGTGCTTCATATATTTTTCCATAAAAATGATGAAAAATATCAATTAAGTCAGATTCTTTAAAGGGTACACAACATATTATATTGTCTTGCACAGACTTTTTCCATGATCCAAATAAGAAATTTTATATTTTAACACATTCTCAAATATGGAACAATTTAATGTTTATTTGGAAAAGTAGACCTACAAAGAAAAGCTCCAAGGCTTGAAGATTATGCATATTATACTAGCTAGACTTCTGACAACTTCCTGGTATTTTCAACTGAGACTATTTGATTTAAGGAACAGCAACAACAACAAATTCTTAAAGCAAAGAGGTCACATGCACACACATAAAGCAAAATCCCACATCTATTCCATTGTTGTAAATTGGCTTCTTATGTGTTACCTATCATTAGACAGGGGGGAAATATGCACACAGTTTCATTTGAGTCAGAGTCCATTCAGAAATATAGTCTGTCAGAATGATAGATGTTTTAAAAAGATGGAAAACTGAAGAGCAATTAAGGATAATTGACACCTCATTGTCTTTGAAAGGCATCTTTTCTGAAGAGTTAAGGAGCATGATACTTTGAAATTTTTACTTGGCAAGAAGCCAAGACCTACATAGGGAATGTGCAACACTTGGCTAAATTTCTAAATATTGCTAATTATGTTGAATAATTGCAAGAGGGAAAGAACAGTTGGAGCCTGTTTTAGAGAGCAGTCAGTTTAGAGAACAGCATAAAGAAATTTTCCACAGCAATTAGGGACAGGGTAGTCAACATATTCACCTTAGCTCCCTGATACTCACTTTCCCTACTCTAGATTTATAGCATATTTAGCAGAACTTATCATATATGTTTCATAGATGCTGTTGCCCATATATAAAAGAAGAAGTCTTTTTTTTTTCCCCCATTAATCCCTTGGATAGACATTAAAAAGAAAACTAATGGGAAATTAAGCTTTAATAAGCATTAGTAAGATGGAATAGTATCATCAATTAGTTTCAACATTTGAGTCAAACAGGAACTCAGTGGCAGGAACTCAGTGGCATGATTTATAGGTTTCACAAACCCTCAGTATCCAAACACTGCTTCCTCCACTATGTTACCACTGTGCTGTTCCTGCCCATTTTTGCCCATTATACTCATCATTAGAACAAAGCTCTAAGTTAAAGAACAAATGAAAGTCATTATTTAGTAAATACAAGTGTCAAAATCACGTGTTACTCAGTTAAATATAATAATCCCTGTCAAGAGCATTGATTAATCAAACACATTTGACATTTTCTTGCAAGGAATAGAAGTAATATTTGAGCATATCTGCTAATAATATTTTATAATTGCAGGGGTTAGACTGTTGGGGAGCATGATTACACGTATTTCTAGCATTGATAACGCTTTAGGAAATATAGGCCAAACAAAGAGGGTTGGAGAAAATCTTTTAATACATGGAGAGAGAAGAGAGACTAGGGTTAGAAAGAATTGGTTAGCACAGCAAGACCAAATTCAGAGCAGAACAACTATTAGTGTTCATTCTGCTTTAACAATGCTACTTTTTTTTCTTTGAAGTACCTTCTTAACTAATTGTCTCCTCATTCGTTTTCCTTGCACCTATTTTTTTCTCATTTGAAAATGACATACAGACAAATGGAATTTATGCAGGAACATTTCTGAGTTCAGATAATTAAAATTAAATAATTGGAAATTATTTAGAATTCTACACTAGTTGGATATTAAGCAACAGACATTTGCTTTAACAAATCTGCATAAAATTCAATTATAAAATGTATACTGTCTCGTAACTGTACAAATGAATAATGTACTATCCATATAATAAATCAGATAAGCTCACTAATTCACAAGTCTCTCATTTTTATTTATTTCTCCTTCTGTGCCCATCTCCTTTTCTGCAACTTACATTTTTTAAGATAAACATGGAAAGGTAGGAACAATGTCATCTATCATGGTAGATGTCTAGTACCAGTACTCTGGAACACTGGGAGAAAGACAGCCGGAAGAGCAGTGGAGGAATAAATAACACAGCACTGAGTTGGCAAATCTTCAGGAAAAGCAACGAAAGAAAATATTTCATATGGAATTTTTAAACAGTCCTCTTCAGTAATCCACACGATTAGATTTTTCTCCACGCGTTTAGCAGTACTGACAAGATGGTGAGTTTGGAAGAAGTTGTAAAAGGAGAATTAGCACAATTTGGGGCAGACAGTCAGCTAAACCAATCTGTTCTTGAAAATCTTCGGCAGCTATTTTATCTAATTACTGAACAACTGACAGATAGTAACTCAAGGCTTCCAGTTGTAACTACTATAGTAAAAATGACTCTGAGGCCTCACTGACTTCAAGGAGGTATTTGAGTGACCCTAAAAGAAAAAAGTGAGTTTAGCATTAAAGTTTGATGTCTGTAAGTGATCTGAAAAAAAGTGCCTCTTTTTCATGGGTTGAAAGAACAACTGGAGGACTTGCCTATGAAATTAAGAGACTGAACAGGAGAGTTGCCTTAACACATACATGTCACAAGAAATGAAGAGAATGTATAATGATAGATAATGCGTTTAGATGCAGCAGCTTTTCATCAAAGTTCTTTTTTTTATTGTACTTTAGGTTCTGGGATACATGTGCAGATCATGTAGGATTGTTGCATAGGTACACACATGGCAAGGTGGTTTGCTGCCTTCATCCCCCCATCACCCACATCTGGTATTTCTCCCTTTATTATCCCTCCCGACTCTCCCCACATCTCGATGTCCTTCCCTTAGTCCCCCCTCAACTGTCCACAGTGTGTGATGCTCCCCTCCCTGTGTCCACGTGTTCTAATTGTTCAACACCCGCCTATGAGTGATAACATGCGGTTTGGTTTTCTGTGCTTATGTCAGTTTGCTGAGAATGATGGCTTCCAGATTCATGTACGTCCCTGTGAAGGACACGAACTCACCGTTTTTTATGGCTGCACCATTGTGGAAGACAGTGTGGCGATTCCTCAAGGATCTAGAAATAGGAATTCCATTTGACTCAGCAATCCCATTACTGGGTATATACACAAAGAATTATAAATTGCTTTATTATAAAGACACATGCACACGTATGTTCATTGCAGCACTGTTTACAATAGCAAAGACCTGGAACCAACCCAAATGTCCATCATCAAAGTTCTTAAAAAGAACCTCATAGTAAATGTTTTATTCTGAAAGTATCAAAGACAAAATAATTTTTAAAAAGACGCATATTGTTACAAATCAACATTTTATAATATTTCAGAGAACAGTGTTTCGGTGTTCCTTAAGAGGATGAAGACTTGTGATTATGTGAGTTGGATAATTTCCTCACCATGCATATGGCCACCCTTCAAGTCCCTTTCTATGAGAAGCTACTCTCAATTCACAGTCCTGACTTGTGAAAGCATCTCTAGGAAATATGTTCTTGACTTATTACAGGTGATTAAATCAAGGCTTGCTATTTTACCTGTGGGTGACCAAGCCATAGTTGTTAATTATAATATTCAGGGTAGAAATATATTTTTAATCAGTGGAATAGAGTCATCCAGTGAATTGTATACTTTCAGGAATTAGAAAATATTTGCAGAGAATCATGCCATTTTGTTAACAGTAAGTAAAAAGAGTTAAAATAATTTATGTAAATTAGCGATGTAACACTCTAGTTCATAAGAAGAACTAGGAGTTAGCAGAAATTTTAGGGCAGTTAACATGTCTACTGAGTAGAACAGTTGTTTTCAACATTGGCTCTTTATTGCAACACCTATGGAACTTTTAAAAATCATAATGCCTAATTCCCACTTTCAGAGAGATTATTGACTTTGGATGTGACTTGGCATCATGGTTTCTAAAGTCTCTTAAAATAATTCAATTTGCAAGCAAACTGAAATATCTGGATTAGAGAACAGGGATTGTAGTGTTTACAGCAAGAGATGTAAAAGTAGTAGTAGAAAGTAAATTTGACCGGGTACGGTGGCTCACATCTGCAATCCCAGCACTTTGAGGGCCAAGGAGGGCAGATCACCTCAGTTCGGAAGTTTGAGACCAGCCTGGCCAACAGGGTGAAATCCAGTCTCTACTAAAAAAATACGAAAATTAAGCATGCTGACACATACCTGTAATCCCAGCTAATTGGGAGGCTGAGGTGGGAAGATTGTTTGAACCTAGGAGGCAGAGGAGGAAATCCTGCCACTGCACTCCAACCTGGGTGACAGAGGGAGACTCTATCTCAAAGAAGAGAAAATAAAAAGGAAAATGAATTTGGAGCTGCAGTGGATTTTTCTATCTCTAGTTTCTTTGAAGCCTACTTGAGATTTGGAGAACACTCATATTTCTAACACTTTTATATCCTCTTTGTATCCTTCATGGTGTGAGATAAGGCACACACCATGCTTAAAAGGTAGAGGCTTATGTAAATATCTAATATATTCTATGTACTCTACATTATTTAGTCATTTAATTTAAAAAATGAAGTACAGTTTTGATCCTCCATTTAGAAAACAGAAAACAGGTAAAGAAGAGTAAAGTTATTTTCCCAAGTTCACACATTTAATAAATAAGTGATAAAGTTAGGATTCACATTCCTGGACCCTGATTTGAGATTTCGGCCATATTAATTCTCACAAAAATTTATTTAAATTAATAGAAATATTACTCCAAAATCTAAAAACTCACCTCAAAATAAGTATCTGTTATGGAATGGCAAAGACAATTTTAATTGATTTCATTCAATACATACATATTGAATGCTTACTATAAAACATAGATTTAGGCACTGGGGATACAGAACCGGATGGAAACTTAATGTGTCCATGTTAAAAACACACAAACCAACAAACAAAAACCCTTTTTATCAGTCCCTTTAAACTTAGATTAAGTTGAAAACATACAGCTACTATTGATGGGCCAGGCTTTCTAAAGCAAACATTTCAAGGCAGACATAGGACTCTTTAAGAATGCTAAAACAATTTTATAGATAAATTATCCTACCCCTTTTTGTACAAATAGATCGATAGATTTAAACACATTTAAACACATTCTTTATTCTTAAGCTTTTACTCTTTCCACTGTCTCCTGTACTTCATTGCTTCTGAGTTCAAAAGGGAAACTACTAATTGGTAAACTATTTTAATTGAATTAATCTAATATTTATCAAATGCTTGCCATATGTCAAATGCTGTATGTATTTTCTTCTTATCACTGCGATAGTAAGCCACAAGCCTGGTAACTTGAAACACAAATTTGTCATCTTATATTTCTAGAGGTCAGAAGTCTAAAATGAGTCTTGCGGAGCTAAAGTCAAGTGGTTAGTAAAGCTGTATTCCTCCTTGAGGATCTAGAAGAGAATCTGTCCTTACCTTTTTCAGCTTCCCAAGGCTGCCTACATTCCTTGGCTCATAGCCATACTAATGGAACCTCAGCTTCCTTCATCATCTGTGTCCTTCTCTGACTCCTTCTCTGACTTGACACTTTTGCCTCTCTCTTAGAAATACCTATATTCTGCCCACTTTCATAATCTGGGATAATCTTCCCATCGCATCATTCTTTATCATGCATGCAGTGATTTATTTCTCACTTTAAGTAATACATTAACAAGTTTTGGAAAATATGTTGTGAATTTCTTCATGGAGTTATTAATCTGCCTATAAACTGTATGAACATTTCACTTAATGTTCACAACCTGATTCAGTAGGTGTTATATCACCACAGTACTGAGACTGAGAATGTGAAAGCATTTCCCCAGTCTCCAGCAGAGCAGATTCAAATCCAGAGATCATATTTAGAATCTCTGTTAATGTCTTTTGCCATCTCTGCATTTGATATTCAATGTCCACAACAGATCTTAATGCTGCTATAATTTTGTAAAATACATTTAGATAATGAACTATTAGAATTACATCCACTTGGGCTTCTATTACCCAGAAAACATAAACCTTTGGAACTTCAACCAAAATAACTATTAATATCCTACAAAATTTGTTATTTGAAATGAGTAATGTAGATTTTAATAAATTAATATGTACATATAAGATTGAGCTTATTTATATAAAACCAGCAAAGAACAGTATGTATATATACATATATATGCATATATACATATATATTTATGTTTAAATCATTTATCAATAACTAGCAAAACCAAAACGATTTATCTTCAAATTTTAATTCACTACAATTTTACATAAACAAAGGAGAAGATAAATATCATCTTTTCTGTATTTCAGAAAACATTATTTTATTAATGTAAGCAACTTTGAATCATCTAGTAGACAAAATAATAATAATAGGCTCAGGTAATGCCTACATGTAAAGCCTGGCCTGTACTAAAGCATTATATAATGTATACTATATATGTAGTACACATTCAAAATACTTTAACATTAAATGCTCATGACTTTTGCTGTTTTTCTTCATGTGAAGTCTTACAAAACTATCATTGGTACGGAATCCTTAAAAATAACTTCAAAAAGAAATATACTACTGCTTCTTCTGTCTTTGCCAGAAAATTAATTCTAATAACAAGACTGGAACTATGCTACTGCTGTGAAATAAATGTAAGCCAAGTCTGTAGAAAATTATGAAATTAAAGAATAACACTGGGTTCGCTGGGTTAAAGTTGAATGCTGTAAACTCATAATTATATTCAAAGATACAGAGAGAATAGCTGAGTAAATTATGAACAAGACAATTTTCTGCTGAAATTAGCAAGACATCAAACCTAAACTGCATCAGCAGAAGCCACAGCCCTCATTTAACCAGTTTTACTTTCTGGTTTTAGTTATCCATTGTCAACTGTGGTCTGAAAATAGTAAATGGAAAATTTAAAAACTAAACACCTCATAAGTTTTAGATTGTTCCCTGTTCTGAGGGTGTGATGGAATCTCATACTCTTCCACACCATCCTGCCCAGGACGTGAATCCAGATGTTCCCTACCTGTTGGTACTTAGCTATTTCTGTTGTCGTCAGTTTGGCTATGGATATTGCAGTGCTTCTGTTCAAGTAACTCTTATTTTATTTAATAGTGTCCCCAGAGTGCAACGGTAATGATTCTGGTAATTCAAACATGCCAAAAAGAAGTTATAAAGTGCTTCCTTTAAATAAAAAGGTGAAAGATTTCATTTTAATTAGGAAAG